>NC_069129.1:0-358125 GCF_026914265.1 Mya arenaria | reverse complement strand
AAGAGCATTTTGATTTGAAAATGGAGCAATCACAAAAGCAAAATCACTAGTTATGTTGTTGCTTTTACACACAAAAAATCTGAAAGGAAGGTTTCACAATACTATAACGTTCCTTCAATATCAAGTATCAATCTTACATATCTTACATATATAAAGGAAACTTGAGGTGTCCCATGAGGGTTTATCAAAAAGTGAAATAGACTCAGAACAGTCATATTGACTTTTGAAGCAAAAAACACTGGACAAAAAGGGCAGAAAGAAAAGAGGTGCATATTGTGTAGTTTGTTTTATATCATTTGTTTAGACTGCACATGTGGAGCAGACAACAGGCCCACCAGGAGAACCTCCTAATGGCCTCCTTCAATGGACACTGGTTTGGTACACTGTTTCCTCCAAGGATCCCCTATATGGGCCTGATTCTACCAGTGTAAGGTTTTGTTGCAATCATTAGGCAAAACATATCCAGTAAAAACATTTGGCATGAGAAGGATCAATGACATAAAAGTTAAGAATAGTTTGGAGCATGTGCGTTGCCACAAATCACAAAAGAATCTTGAAATTCCATTGTTGTTCTCTCTCCAAGTTTGTATTGACTGATATGATGATTTTATATAATTGCCTGTAGACATGCCAAGAACGCTGCTGCCGGCTTCAGACACGCATCTCACAAAATGATTATTCTAAAAGAGGACAGTCTGTTTGTTTAATGGCCGGCTGTATTAGGCAGAACAACCAAACCAAACTGGAGAGAAATCATAAATCAGTGTAAACAAACTATTTGGCAATTGTGAAGACAGGAGCTAGGAAAATTCTCTGTATTTACTCAGAGATTTCAGACAAATCCAACTGTCTAGTCTATGGTTAAGGTCCAAAGATGGCAGACAAGATATTTCACATACAGATATAAGAGGTGAATCATGCAAAGTCTTATATTTGACAAAGGTCACAGGGAAATGCTATTGCCCTTCCAATGTGTTATAATCCTCATTTAGGGAAATGTAACAGCAACCAATATTGTCCTACAGAAAATCTAAATGACTGAATTTAGGAGAGAATATTAATCTGGCCGAAATTTCTATAAAAAATATTAAGCCCAACAAGTGGCTTTTTTCATTGATAAACATTTATTACTTAATCTTGCTTTTACTGAATAAAACTAGTTTATCTTCATTATCATCAAGACTATTTCCCTTTTAAGTCCAAAAACTCTTAAGAATATAAATATGGAATATTAGCCAAACAAATAAATGAGCTTATAAACCAGGCCTTTTTCTATAGTACCCACGGGTCAGACTATCAGACCCATTACCCTAGCAAAATATGTGATATTTTCCCCAATGTGGAGTAAAAAGTCCCAATCAAAAGTAAAACAAAAACATTTTAACCTGTAATTGTTCATTCAACATCATTACAAATTGTGTGATGTAAAGTTTTGGTGATTATTAAATTCAGAAATCGTTGTTTTTCATTATATCCAGAGATCAGTGTGCAATATTAGCTGTCATGATTTATTGCAATAGATATTTTTACTCCTACAGTAGATTGATCTTTCAGCAATATCAGGTCTTTTGAAGGGGAAAAACTTCTACTTTAATAATTTCCTCATTTGAAGGAGACAGAAAGGCTTGTCCTTTCCAACTGTAAAATATTCAAATTTGTTATGTAAATCAATTAATTTTTCTCAAATGGCATTGGCGATGCAAATTTTCCCATAATGTCTAGGGTCTTTTTCAAAAATGGGCAGAAAAGCTCTGTTAGCTTAATCCTGTTATTAGGGGTTTAAGCTGTTTTGAAGTATTGGGGCCAATAGTTATATTAATGTTGGAAAATTCAGTGCACAAAAGGCAATGTACAATTAACAGCAAGGCAAGCACTGATCCCAATAAAACAACAAGCAAAAGCATAGCAAGCACTGATCCCAGTTAAACAACAAGCAAAAGCATAGCAAGCACTGATCCCAATTAAACAACAAGCAAAAGCATAGCAAGCACTGATCCCAATTAAACAACAAGCAAAAGCATAGCAAGCACTGATCCCAATAAAACAACAAGCAAAAGCATAGCAAGCACTGATCCCAATTAAACAACAAGCAAAAGCATAGCAAGCACTGATCCCAATAAAACAACAAGCAAAAGCATAGCAAGCACTGATCCCAATTAAAAAACAAACAGCAGCAAGGCAAGCACTGATCCCAATAAAACAACAAGCAAAAGCATAGCAAGCACTGATCCCAATTAAAAAACAAACAGCAGCAAGGCAAACACTGATCCCAATTAAAAAACAAACAGCAGCAAGGCAAGCACTGATCCCAATTAAAAAAACAAACAGCAGCAAGGCAAGCACTGATCCCAATTAAAAAACAAACAGCAGCAAGGCAAGCACTGATCCCAAATAAAAAACAAACAGCAGCAAAGGCAAGCACTGGTCCCAATTAAAAAACAAACAGCAGCAAGGCAAGCACTGATCCCAATAAAACAACAAGCATAGCAAGCACTGATCCCAATTAAAAACAAACAGCAGCAAGGCAAGCACTGATCCCAATTAAAAAAAAACAGCAGCAAGGCAAGCACTGATCCCAATTAAAAAAACAAACAGTAGCAAGGCAAGCACTGATCCCAATTAAAAAACAAACAGCAGCAAGGCAAGCACTGATCCCAATTAATAAGCAAACAGTAGCAAGGCAAGCACTGATCCCAATTAAAAAACAAACAGCAGCAAGGCAAGCACTGATCCCAATAAAACAACAGCAAGGTAGCATTGATCCCAATAAAACAACAATCAGAATAAAATAACAGCAAGGCAAGCACTGATCCCAATCAAACAACAAACAACATCAAGGCAAGCACTCATATCCCAATAAAACACCAAACACCAGCCAGGCAAACACTGATCTCAATAAAACAACAAACAGCACCCAGACAAGCACTGATCCCAATAAAACAACAAACAGTAGCCAGACAAGCACTGATCCCTATAAAACAACAAACAGCAGCCAGACAAGCACTGATCCCAATAAAACAACAAACAGCACCCAGACAAGCACTGATCCCAATAAAACAACAAACAGCAGCCAGACAAGCACTGATCCCATTAAAACAAGCATTGATCCCAATAAAACAACAAACAGCAGCAAGGCAAGCACTGATCCCAATAAAATAAAAACAAGGCAAGCTCTGATCCCAATAAAACAACAAACAGCAGCCAGACAAGCACTGATCCCAATAAAACAACAAACAGCAGCCAGACAAGCACTGATCCCAATAAAACAACAAACAGCAGCCAGACAAGCACTGGTCCCTTTAAAACAACAAACAACAGCAAGGCAAGCACTGCTCCTAATAAAACAACAATCAGGAGCCAGGCAAGCACTGATCCCAATAAAACAACAAACAGGAGCCAGGCAAACACTGATCCCAATAAAACAACCAACAGGAGCCAGGCAAGCACTGATTCCAATAAAACAACAACAAGCAGCCAGGCAAGCACTGATTCCAATAAAATAACAAACAGCAGCAAGGCAAGCACTGAGCCCAATTAAACAACAAACATGATCATGGCATGCACTGGTCCCAATAAAACAACAAACAGGAGCATGGCATGCACTGAGCCCAATTAAACAACAAACAGGAGCATGGCATGCACTGGTCCCAATAAAACAACAAACAGGAGCATGGCAAGCACTGAGCCCAATAAAACAACAAACATGATCATGGCATGCACTGGTCCCAATAAAACAACAAACAGGAGCATGGCATGCACTGAGCCCAATAAAACAACAAACAGGAGCATGGCAAGCACTGAGCCCAATAAAACAACAAACATGATCATGGCATGCACTGGTCCCAATAAAACAACAAACAGGAGCATGGCATGCACTGGTCCCAATAAAACAACAAACAGGAGCATGGCATGCACTGAGCCCAATAAAATTACAAACAGCAGCATGGCAAGCCCAGCAGTGAAACATTTCCTTTTGCCTCTTCCAAAAATCTGTTTTTACATGTACTAACTTTCATGTATTCATTGTGAACAAGTGAACCATGATTCATGAGGTCATTTTGAAAAGATCTATGAAGTTTAATGTGGTAATTATCAACATATGTACCAAGTTTCATGTGGTCATTGTGAACATATGTACCAAGTTTAATGTGGTCATTGTGAACATGTGTACCAAGTTTCATGTGGTCAGCGTGAACATGTGTACAAAGTTTCATGTGGTAATTGTCAACATATGTACCAAGTTTCATGTGGTCAGTTTGAACATGTGAACCAAGTATCATGTGGTCAGTGTGAACATGTGTACCAAGTTTCATGTGGTCAGTGTGAACATGTGTACCAAGTTTCATGTTTGATTGTGAACATATACATGTACCAAGTTTCATTGTGAATTCTTTAACTATTTTTGAGTAATGGATAATAAATACAAGATCACATGAAGGCTCCAAATAACAGTAACTTGTTGAAAAAACCTAAATAAGAATAATAATATTCCAAAGAGCTCATTAACATCGCATGAATATAGATTTAAGTAAGTTGATATATAATTATCCAAGATAACCCTATTTAGATGATTCATTTCAAAATGTGTTTCATGAACAGATGGCTGTTCAAAGCAATCAAAATCAAACAGCAAGAAGATTTATATGATATGAGCCAGAGTTCTTTCCCACTTCTTTCCCAGAGAAAAACAACTTAAAATCAATGGAACTTGAGACACTCAATGATCTTTTTGTGGGGAATAAATCCTCAAACATTCCATATTCTTTTTGTGGAAACCAACCCCTCAATTTTCCCGATATGAAAGCAAGGCTTTTTTGTGAAACTGCAACTGGCTTGTTAAAACAACAATGATTGGAATACAACATGCAATAGTGTAATTTGATCAGTTAATTCATAGTAAATTTGTATTTTGTGTTTCAAACATAAATACTGTAGAGATTGTTTTCATTTTATTAACCAGTGTGCACAATCCTCTGAAACACATAGCTCGCTTTTGTCTTCTCATTACAATATCTCTTTATTCTGGGCTGACGCTAGACTTTCAAAGGTAGGAAAAGATTCCAAGAACTATGGAGTTGTTCATCAAGTCTTGTATTTATAATAATGCATAGAAAAATACTTCTCCCCCAGCTCCCAATAGAGCCAATCATGTTTGACAGTCAATGGAGTCCTTTTTTTCAATCTCCCTCAGGCTTAACCTATGGTCATTGTTAACACATGGTTACCACAATTGCAACTTAATTTTTATTCGGCCTTTATATATAATGTTATAAATGTAAGGGTTAAACATATTAATTACTTGGCGGAACTTGTTTATACTCGAGTATTAAACAAAGTTCCATTCTATTTTTTATTTTCATCATAATTATATCATCATTTATTATAGAGAAAACAGTTTCATACCTCGTGCAGACTGGTTTATGTGCTCGCTCGTTCTGGACTGCATCAAAGAATGCAGCATTCCAGAATCGCAGTGACTGCCAGATGGGTTGTTCTCGTAGATAAAGGTACAGGAAGTTCTTAACACGCCGCTTTCCCCGCATAACTGTGGAGTAAACAATAAAAATTGTGGAGTACACAATGAAAATTGTGGAGTACACAATGATAATTGTGGAGTACACAATGATAACTGTGGAGTAAACAATAAAAATTGTGGAGTACACAATGAAAATTGTGGAGTACACAATGATAACTGTGGAGTAAACAATGAAAATTGAGGATTACACAATGATAACTGTGGTGTAAACAATGAAAATTGTGGAGTAAACAATGATTTTGATTACAGAAGTGGCCAACATTAGCTTGTTTTACATTCATTTGGCTAACACCCAGCTGCAGCCCAATTCAACCACAGGCTTGTCAAATAAGCTGGGGGGTTTTACAAACAAACTCATGCTTGAGAGTTATAATCTGATAATAATACAGATATTAGGCTTGTTCAAAGAAATCTGAATGTTGACGGCTCTGCCCAACTTAAGAGGCTATTTTAAGGTAGATTATCTTTAAAACCAGTAAATTTTTCATCAATATTGTTATTTCAATGTAAATGATTGCAACCAAAATAAAGCCATGTAAACTACAGGGACAGGTCCAGAAACCTGAAATGTAACCAAGATAATACATGACTGTATGTTAACAGGCACAAAGATCAACCAAGAGAGACAAAACGACAAACAGTAAACAACAATCAGATTATCATCATTGGTAAATTGGTTAACCACCTTGACATATGCAGGACCAGGACAAGAGAGTCAATCATATCTGTTTATTATATGATGTCTTTACAGTGCAGAGACTACCTTACATCATGAATAAAATATTTATTATTTCAAAAAGATTGTATTAAGTCTTGTTTCAAAATAGCTTCACTAAATCTGTGTTAAAGGCTTTGCCACTCTCAACATTTTAAAAAGGAATAAAAAAAAAATTGTTGAAAAATAGTGTAGTCTGCCTTAAAATATAGATCAAATACAATTTTTTCAAAACAAAGTGTTCAGTCTACCGTAAAATATAAATAAAAAATACTGTTTCCAAAGGAAGAGTAGTCTACCTTAATATAATCTTTACAGTCACAAACTTAAGACTGATTACATCGAATCTAATGGAAATCCAATATTGTGAATTGTAGATGTTAATGGTATATATTCTCCTATATAAGGAAACAGCGCACGTCGTAATAGCAATAAAATTATGGTAACTAAAGTAACGACCATTCAGCTGTACCAAGAGAATGTTGTTCATAAATGATTGAACAGGTTCAATGGTAAAACCCACTCCTAAACTATGCTGGTCATTATTTTTCATGAAGACTGAAAAACATTATATCAGATCTATGATACTGAAACACCAAATAGTTTATATCAATTTATTTTCACTTCAATGACAGCTTATATTATCAGGATTCCAACATTTGATAATTGACAATCCTTAAAAATAGCTGAGGGTACTTCCAACTGCTTTGGATGCATATTTCGAAGCAATAAACAATCTTTACAACTGTTTAATAATCTGAAATTAAAATCTCTCCTTAGAAATTCCAGGATAAATCTAAAACTTAAGAACACCAGTTATAATAACCAGACATGAATCATTATTAAGGTACTGGCCATGTAATACAACTAGATAACATCAACATATATCACTGTTCGCTGTAACAAATCATGAAAAACATAGGACGTATTAGGCCTGTACCAGATGTTGCCTTTTTTAGTAATGGAAGGTATTTCACAGCTTTAAATAGATCTTAATGGAATTTCATCATCATAGTATTTGGAAACATTATTTCTGGAGTTGAAACCCATCCTGATGTCCTTTTGGGAGGCTTAAAGTGGTGTCCTGGAAGGGCTTTGACCCACCACCTCTAGAGTGAGAGGCAGACATTAATAAATACTGCTAAATCAAATCAAATCAAACTCTTTTCAGATGATAGTATTTTCATGGGGAAAGTAGGCATTAGGGATTTTGGAGAAAATGAAGACCAAATCTTTTAATGAGCAGTGGATAGAGGAAGTGTTAATATAATAGTGGCTATCATTGTTGTGTGGTTATCACCAAGAGGTTACAGTACCCTTGCTTCTCATCTGGGCATCAAGGGTTCTGCCTAGGTGCAAGTGAGTTTAGTGGTCAACAATCGCCCTGGCTATTTTACACACTTGCTTCGCATGAAGCATGGTAACCTAGGTTTCAATTCCTGGCCTGTGTTCTCATGAGTTTGGTTTGTGGTCACCATGCACCATGGTTAGCACACTCGCTTGTCTTATAGCAGTATTTCCTAGGTTTCAATTCCTGGCCTGTGTTCTCATGAGTTTGGTTTGTGGTCACCATGCACCATGGTTAGCACACTCGCTTGTCTTATAGCAGTATTTCCTAGGTTTCACTTCCTGGCCTGTGTTCTATCGAGTTTGGTTTGTGGTCACAGAGCTGTAGAAGTGGGTTTCTTCCAGGTTCTTTGGTTACTCTGACAGCATAAGACCACAATTTTTGCACAACATCATACCAACAACAATGATTAGGTAAGTGTTCATTTATCAAACTTTCTTCACAACAATCGTAAAGGATTAAGGTTACACAAAATACAATGTTCTACCTTCATGGTAGAATGTGAAACACATGTTCATGAGCGACTTGGCCGGGACAAAGTCTTCCGCCTCGTTACACTCAAACAGCACCACCGCAAAATACTGGACCAGCCGGAAAAATATAGACTCATCCACCTTCCGCGATACCACTCGCTGTAAAAGATTACAAATTAGGATAATTGTTCAGTTCAGTTTTGTGTATACCAGTACATGGAGAAATGTTTTCTAATTATAAGCATTATAGCAAAATTCTGGTCCAATGGAAAAAGAGAAAAAATCCACCAGGACCTGTCGCAACATCACTATAAGAGATAATCACATTAATCACAATTGTAAATGATACACATCATGCATGTACATATTTATATATAGATACCATTGGGCCAATTGCTCAGCACTTTGTTAAAGTTAACAATGTTGGTAATGGCAGACTGCTGTTAATTTGAAAAGGTAAAATATTTTATGAAGTTTTATTGTACCAGTTGCCTCAAAAATTTTAAGTAGTGTATCCATCAAACTTCCAAAGCAGTATAAAGATTTGAAAGTTAACGGCAATGATGTTAACAACGTTGTCAACTTTAACAAATTTCTAAACAGTCAGCCCATTGTGTTTTTACTCCAACTTCTTTCTTAAGGCCTTGAGGAGCCATTTTATTAGCTCATTTCAAACACACAATTGTAGCGAAAATGTCCATATTGTTTTAGTACATTTGAAAAAGAGCTTGTTGTTGGAAATAGGTTTTTTTGATAGCCTGCTAACAATTTTAAATCTTGTATAACAATGATATGATAGTCTTATAAATGATAAGACGGTCTTATAAAATCATGTTTAATTCAGAGTTATAACATGCTTTTATAATTCAAGGATTTTTCAAGGGTAAAGCAACAATTATGAACTGTATTCTTCAGTCTTCAAATCCAAATAACTTATTTTAATTTTTCAGCTTGTTAAAAGTGTCATCTTATATTACTTTAACTGTTTTTTTGTTCAGAATTACTTGCTTAATAAAGATAAAAAAAAGTCAGCAAAGGGGTCTAAATGAGAACTTAAATGATTGATAAATAATTACTAACTTTCAATTATCATGCAGACAACTTCCTTATTTAGCAAAGCAATAATGGTCAATAATAGACTGTGCCTTAGTTTATGAGGGTTTTAACCAACTATATGATATATGATTCCCGCTAATTGAGTCTGGGTTGAGACTGATGTATGGACAAATATTGCCTTCATATCGCACAATTCCATAATGCCCTGTCCCTGGGGGAAATGTCAGCAGTAAACACTATAAACACCATAAGCGGACATTCATTACCGAACAGACAATGGGGAGGCAGGGGGCAGAATTATGACCAAGAACGCAGGATCGATAACTGTCTTTTTAATGTCATAGGAATATCAAAGTCAATAATGATATTCTTTTGTATGAAGAAAACTTTGAAGTTGTTTACAGGAACTTGTGGAGTAGTTAAAACAAGGTATATGCAGTTATATAACAATTGCTGACATGAAGTTGGTGCATAGAAACCTTATTCAGGAGTTCTTAGTCTACTATTAGGACTATACTGATAATAAGGGTTTTTAAAATTAACTTTTCCTCTGAACAATTTAAGCACTGTTTCCCCAATTCTAATGTTACCTCATAAAGTTCCATTCCCTTTAACAAGCTATTACAAGTAACTATCCCCCCCCCACAAGAAAGGGTATAGAATCAGTGATTATTTTAGTGTAATTTACTGCCTTCTAAAGGCTGTTTCCCCCGGCAAAAAAGTGTTCATTTATCTCAAAAATCATAATATTTTCCCAATTAATAAAATAATTATGCAGATTCTGTGAATGAATAAAATAACTTACAATCAATTCCTTAAAACTAAACAAAATCTTGATTAAGACTATACTAAGCTTTTTTAAAGCAGAATGTATGCATAAAAAAGTAAAAATATGTACAGTATATTTGCTACTATATATTTGCTTTTTAAGCATGAAATTGTATTTTTCACAAAGTAAAAAAAAAATCCTGAAGGCCTGAAAATAAGCCATACCAAAACATTTTTTCCTGATAATTGTTTTTCCTTGACCTCAAGTTATTTAAAGTGACACTCTTATTCAAAATCAATACACTAATACACATGTATAACAAACATAAATTTTGATTGATATAGCTTCAACTACTTACTAAATAATGCATTTATCATAAATTATGAAAATATTTATTACTAATAACAAGATTGTAACTGTCTATTTAATAGCTGAAAACGCAATAGTATTAAATGATTGGTGAGTGCTATAAGATTTACTGTGATCTACTATCGTCTCATAAAGTAGAAATACTGTGTTTTTTGCAACTTTCTTTCAAATTAAAATCAGTATTCTTCATAGGATCCATTGTTTTTTACATTTATTGATCTTTTTTACAGTATATTTTAACAATTGAATTAATTGTGGTTTATCTTATTTGGGAGTAAGAGTGCATCTTTAACATAAATCACTGGTTTGACTGTCATCAATAATAGGCCTCCAGCCGACAAATGACAAACCCCGTTTGAATAACCCAAATTCTTTCTTAAAAAGTCAAAAAAAGTCTTGGAAGCAGGCTCACACAGTTCAACAGTTAGCTTTATTAACTATGATGTGCCATTATCTAGAAACGTAATTCAGAATATTTATGTCACAATGGAGAAAATGTTAGAATAGAGGTAAAATCATTGGTCACTGGTGAATAGGCTAAATGTGTAAAAAAAAAATCCAAGAAAACAAATATCTCATGAATCAAGTTATTGCCAAGCTTAATGTATTTTTAACAAGCATGACAAAGCAGCCCACGCTAACACCCAGGCTAAAACTTTTCTCTTTGAAACACACCTTATAAAACCATCGCAGACCATTAAACATCTATAATTTCCGATTCAGATCCAAGTGATAAAGATATTTACTTAATAGATTTATTGACAAGTCTGCGTGCTCACCTGAGAATTGACGTAGCGTGCAAACCACTGTCTTCCTGGAACTTGCTGAAATTCACAATAACAAGACATTTAACTGTGTGCAAGTATCTAAAATGCAATTCTGATTTTATCATGATAGAATAGTTATAATCAGACAACAGTAATAATTGCTGATCTAACAAATTTCCCTATGAAAGGACTGATAATAATTTGATCATCAAACCTTTAAAAAAACAGTGTGTTTTTAAACACAGTTATGCCTTCAATTTATATTTATACCTCAATAGATTGAATAACTAAAAAGTTCAAGTAGAGTAAAATATGCCAATAAAAACGACATTATTGTACAAATTGTACCCAGATTACAAAGTGTAACTACCCCAAAAGGTGTACCCAGGATACAATGGGTAACTAAGCCAAAAGGTGTACCCAGAATACAAAGGGTAACTACACCAAAAGTGTACCAAAAATACAAAGGGTAATTACGCCAAAAGTGTACCAAAAATACAAAGGGTAATTACGCCAAAAGTGTACCCAGAATAAAAGGGTAACTACAATAAACGTGTACTAAGAATTCAGAGGGTAACTATGCAAAAGGATGTACCCAGAACACAAAGGGTAATTACTCCACAAAATGTGTACCAAAAATACAAAGGTTAACTATGCCAAAAGGTGTACCAAGAATTCAAAGGGCAACTATGCCAAAAGGTGTACCAAGTATACAAAGGGCAACTATGCCAAAAGGTGTACCAAGAATACAAAGTGTAACTATGCCAAAAGGTGTACCAAGAATACAAAGGGCAACTATGCCAAAAGGTGTACCAATAATACAAAGGTTAACTATGCCAAAAGGTGTACCAAGAATTCAAAGGGCAACTATGCCAAAAGGTGTACCAAGAATACAAAGGTTAACTATGCCAAAAGGTGTACCAAGAATACAAAGGGTAACTATGCCAAAAGGTGTACCAAGAATACAAAGGGTAATTACACCACAAAATGTGTACCAAAAATACAAAGGTTAATTATGCCAAATGGTGTACCAAGAATTCAAAGGGCAACTATGCCAAAAGGTGTACCAAGAATACAAAGGGCAACTATGCCAAAAGGTGTACCAAGAATTCAAAGGGCAACTATGCCAAAAGGTGTACCAAGAATACAAAGGTTAACTATGCCAAAAGGTGTACCAAGAATACAAAGGGTAACTATGCCAAAAGGTGTACCAAGAATACAAAGGGTAATTACACCACAAAATGTGTACCAAAAATACAAAGGTTAATTATGCCAAATGGTGTACCAAGAATTCAAAGGGCAACTATGCCAAAAGGTGTACCAAGAATACAAAGGGCAACTATGCCAAAAGGTGTACCAAGAATACAAAGTGTAACTATGCCAAAAGGTGTACCAAGAATTCAAAGGGCAACTATGCCAAAAGGTGTACCAAGAATACAAAGGGCAACTATGCCAAAAGGTGTACCAAGAATACAAAGGGCAACTATGCCAAAAGGTGTACCAATAATACAAAGGGTAAGTATGCCAAAAGGTGTACCAAGAATACAAAAGTTAACTATGCCAAAAGGTGTACCAAGAATACAAAGGGTAACTACGCCAAAAGTTTACCAAGGATTCAAAGGGTAACTATGCCAAAAGGTGTACCTTGAATACAATATGTAACTATTCCAAAAGGTGTACCCTGAATACAAAGGGTAACTATGCCAAAAGTTTACCAAGGATTCAGAGGGTAACTATGCCAAAAGGTATACCCTGAATACAAAGGGTAACTATGCCAAAAGTTTACCAAGGATTCAGAGGGTAACTATGCCAAAAGGTGTACCCTGAATACAAAGGGTAACTATGCCAAAAGTTTACCAAGGATTCAAAGGGTAACTATGCCAAAAGGTGTACCTTGAATACAATATGTAACTATTCCAAAAGGTGTACCCTGAATACAAAGGGTAACTATGCCAAAAGTTTACCAAGGATTCAGAGGGTAACTATGCCAAAAGGTATACCCTGAATACAAAGGGTTACTATGCCAAAAGTTTACCAAGGATTCAGAGGGTAACTATGCCAAAAGGTGTACCCTGAATACAAAGGGTAACTATGCCAAAAGTTTACCAAGGATTCAGAGGGTAACTATGCCAAAAGGTGCACCCTGAATACAAAGGGTAACTATGCCAAAAGGTGTACCCTGAATACAATGGGTAACTATGCCAAAAGGTGTACCCTGAATACAAAGGGTAACTACACCAAAAGTGTACCAAGGATTCAGAGGGTAACTATGCCAAAATGTGTACCCTGAATACAAAGGGTAACTATGCCAATAGGTGTACCCTGAATATAATGGATAACTATGCCAAAAGGTGTACCCAGAATACAAAGGTTAACTATGCCAAAAGGTGTACCCAGCATACAAAGGTTAACTATGCCAAAAGGTGTACCCAGAATACAAAGGGAAGGTGTACCCAAAATAAAAAGGGTAACTATGCCAAAAGGTGTACCCAGAATACAAAGTGTAACTATGCCAAAAGGTGTACCCAGAATACAAAGGGAAGGTGTACCCAGAAAATAAAGGGAAGGTGTACCCGGAATAAAAAGGGTAACTATGCCAAAAGGTGTACCCAGAATACAAAGGTTAACTATGCCAAAAGGTGTACCCAGCATACAAAGGTTAACTATGCCAAAAGGTGTACCCAGCATACAAAGGTTAACTATGCCAAAAGGTGTACCCAGAATACAAAGGGAAGGTGTACCCAGAATAAAAAGGGTAACTATGCCAAAAGGTGTACCCAGAATACAAAGGGAAGGTGTACCCAGAATAAAAAGGGTAACTATGCCAAAAGGTGTACCCAGAATAAAAAGGATAACTATGCCAAAAGGTGTACCCAGAATACAAAGGGAAGGTGTACCCAAAAAACAAATGGAAGGTGTACCCAGAAAACAAAGGGAAGGTGTACCCAGAAAACAAAGGGAAGGTGTACCCAGAATTAAAATGTTAACTACGCCTAAAGGTGTACACACAGTCCCCAGAATACAAAGGGAAGGTGTACCCAGAATAAAAAGGGTAACTATGCCAAAAGGTGTACCAAGAATACAAAGTGTAACTACGCCAAAAGGTGTACCAAGAATACAAAGGGCAACTATGCCAAAAGGTGTACCAAGAATACAAAGTGTAACTACGCCAAAAGGTGTCCCAAGAATACAAAGTGTAACTACACCAAAAGGTGTACCCAGAATACAATGAGTAAATACACAAAAAGGTGTACCCAGAATACAATATGTAACTATGCCAAATGGACACAGAATACAAAATGTAACTATGCCAAAAGGTGTACCTAGAATGAAATGGGCTAATAAGATTCTTGAATCAATTGTGCACACGGCAAAAGGTTTAAAATGCAAATGGTTAGAGTAATTGGTTTTAAATCCTGAGGGATGGAAATTGATATCAAGAAAATCGACTAATGGCTATAGATTATAGTCTGCAGAATAATCATTTTCAATTTGTCAAACAAAATTTGAGCATAACTCATAAAACGATTAAATTTTACTTGAAAACAAGAAATTATGGATGTGAATTGCGTAGAAACTAGGAGTTTGCTATAGTGAGCTCACAATTTTGGGTTAAAATTGTTATTTGCTTCATTAAGATATATTCAGCCAAAATCATAGTATAATGATTTCATAAATAAAAGTGCAAATAAAATCTGCTGGTTCTGATCCAACCTAGACAAATTATGGCGCTGTATGTACCACCTCATTCTAATGGTTGTACACATCATGCAGGTTTCACTAATGTAAATGGCTCCTAATGCAGAAATAAAAGGGCAATTACTCTTGTGTTATTGACCCAGTTCATACAAAACTTGCGCATGCACAATCATACTCAGAATAGCCTAATACTTACTTTCTAAACCATATAGAAATGGCTCAGAATAGCCAAATTTTAGCCTTTTTTTCATTATTAAGGGCAATAACTCTTGTGCTACTAAATAACATTAATTTATTAACTGTCCATAGTTACATAGTAATGGTTCCTAATGTACGAAAAGGAAAAGTCGTTGTCTTTTACATAAGGAGAAATAACTCAAATACACATGGTTTTAAACTTGATTGATTAAAATAAACCAGAGAAGATTACTATTTTGCAAAAAGGAAGTACCTGCTGAGTGGAGTTTGTATTTTATGACATCCCTCATTCACTTTTTTATCCAGCAATTGCCTCGCAATTTACTTGGAAACATTAAATTGTCTCATAACTGAAGGCATTTCAACATAACCTCTGCAAATTGGAAGCAAAATATATACCCAGCATGAAGTCATTTTGCACAGTCAGCTGCAGGGGTATCTACCCATTCAACTAGTATTAGAAATGTATTGGAGTCTGAAAATACTGCACCCAAATGTCTGGAACCTTCTGTTTGCGAGAATGTCGAACCTAAACCCTATCAAGACATCCTGCTTCCAAAACGTGCTCAGTTTACAAGTATATTTAACATCATCAGGTGACCCTATGATTTTTGACCCACAGCAAAGTATCATTTAAAATCAAAACGTTAATTTGCTTCCAGACACCGGCATCATGACACAGTCCAGAAGATGTATATGCTAATGCTGAATGATGCCTCAGCCTCAATAGCATTTCCTGCCATGCATCATTTATCCAAACTGGCACAGCTGATTCCACAGTCAACCTTTATTGTAGAGCGTGAATTCTCACTCATGATTGATAATGCTACTGACTTGAAGAGCATGTCACAGGATAATTTAATGCCTTGACAAGGATTAGTGATTACAGCAGTAGTTTAAGTGAACACGTCTATGACACTCCAGTTGAATAGTTCACCATGAAAAGTAGAGAAATGCAGCTGTAATAAAAAGCTTAACAAGTACATGATGACGCTTCTTCCACAAATTCAGAAAGCAAAACATGGCTACTGAAAGGGGTTAATGGGTTGAGGAATATATTTGATGCAAGAAAAGGGGTAAATGGCTACCTGATTGGGTAAATGGCTAATTGATTGGTTAAATTGCTAAATTATTTGGTTAATGGTTAGAATAAATGGCTGAAGGGTGGGTAAATGGTTCAAGAATGAATTAATGGCTTGAAGTTTATCAATAGTAAGCAGGCTGTGTTTTTGGCTCGAGGTGTAGGATAATGATTAGAGGCTAGCTTGTCTTAATGACTAGATTTGGTTAACGGCCAGAAGGTTTGGTTCAATGTCTGATGGAAAAGCACTCATGGAAATACATTTTCCCCAGAAGGAGTGCAGGATCTCTTACAAATTAAATGTTAATAAGATAGTAGAAAATCATCTAGTTCTTACCTGACAATACTCTCCAAACTTGGCTTTCTCCAGCTGCGATATGTCCTCACTGAAACAGAGTAAACATTAACTGTAAAAATGTTACATATAATATTTATTTATTATTGAATTATTATTACCCTTTAATTTTTACCCTTCAAGGCGTTTAAACAGAGTTATGTTTCTAGTTGACTATGGAAACACATTGAAAATACATTGGAAAAGATGATGGAAACACATGGAAAACACATTGGAAAAGACAATGGAAACACATTGGAAAAGACCATGGAAACACATGGAAAACACTTTGGAAAACACAATGGAAATACATGGAAAACACATTGGAAAACACAATGGAAACACATGGAAAACACATTGGAAAAGACGATGGAAACACATGGAAAACACATTGGAAAATACCATGGAAAACACATTGGAAAAGACAATGATAACACATTGGAATCAAATGGAAAACACATGGAAAACACATTAGAAGACAATGGAAACACATGGAAACACATTGGAATCAAATGGAAAACACATTGAACACACAGAGAAAAAAATGGAAAACAGATTCGGAAGACCGGACTGTTGGCTAGTCTGGGACCGAGAGTATAACTTGCTTGGATAATTTCTTTCAATAATGCAAAAGGTCAAAAGTAAAGGCCCTGTAACTAAATACTAAGGTTGGCAACCAGTTTGAGAGTTTGCTTAAGCCACAACCTTGACGCAAGTTCTAAAGAATGAATGGTAAATGATCCAGACCTTCTGTTCTTGAATTGCTTGTCTACAGCAGAAATTAAGAGCATAATTTAATTAAGGAGAGACAATATGGTCAAGGGACAATTACAGTCAATGGCTTTTATCATTAATGCACATGACAGTAAATATCTGGCAATATTGAGCAGAAAAAAATGTTGTTTCTCCAGCAAAGTTTCATAATGATTTTAACTGGCATATTTTAAAAATGCCTGTGCAAATGATACATGACTTTAGAATGCAAATTCTGACTACAAAACCAAGGTCTTCCTGAAGTAGTTTGCAGACAAAGCACAAAACACTTCCCAGAAACACAATGAACATTGAATATCAGACAGTAATACTTTACTTCTTGGCATTTTGACATCCTATTGTGATACACATACAAACATTCTCTTAAATGTCTTAATGGTCTGGATTAAGAATGATCACATCTTTGTATCAAATTGAAACAATATACCATAATGTCATAAACATGAAGGAGGTGTCACTCAAGGCACTCCTGGCAGTTTGTTGTTTCAGATAATGGTATTGTGTAGCCCATAGTACACTTATAGGGTAGCAGGTTATATAAATGATATAAATGATGTCAGCAGGTGTGCTTTTAACATGTTTGCAGAGAAATAAGCTGAATTTTTATGAGTTTTAAGGCAGCAGGTAATTAGAATTTTAAGTCCGAAATCAGACACAGTTGCCAACAAAAAGACCAAGCATGATTTCATTAGTCCATTAAAGTCAAGCAGAACAAATACTGTGTCAGAATATGTAATAACCTGAACGTCCCACCCACTGTGCTCTCACATTATATTGGTCCTCAGGGTATGATGCATGACGTCAATGCTTTCCCACACACAAAAAGCAGCATGCACTAAAGTCTTTCACCAATGTTTAACCAAGGTCTATATTTTATTTAAAATGCTGAATTAAAATGGCCTAGCTGCCAATTACCAATTAAATTGAAAACAAAAACAGCAGAAAATCATTATTATTCACAATTTATAAAAAACAGTAATAATATTGCATTTTGTCAGACAAACAAAACAATTATCTGACAACTCCCAGGGAAATGATTATCATGCTTTTGTGGGGAATTTGCAATCTCTGTAGGTGAAAAACCAAGCAAAACCATAACGCTAGAATTAAGTTTGCATCGTTTTGAATTATCTTTAAACAGAGCCAAAGAACAGATAATGGACAAACAAATTGACAATTTGACCAAAAGGGAGAAACATTATGTAAAATTACTGACAAGATTCAAACATAAACAAAAAGATTCTCTATTAGAGTTCAGCTGAATTAACACTGCCGTTAGATAAAGAAGAAAGACTAAGTTTAGAATTTGTGTACATAAGAATCTGATAATTTATGCAAGCTGTTGATAAGAACATAAGCTTCTTAGTCTGAGTCTCCTATGAAACTAATGGTCTGCAGACTGTCCTCTTGAAGTGTGGGTGTTAGCATGGCAGGGATTCTGTTATATTAAAGTTGTTCTTGTCAACAGGCTGACATGAGCTAAGTTACGACCATGTTTTCACATGCCCAAACCCAAATTTAACTTGACTGTTGTTAGTTTTTTTTAAATCAAAACTTCTAAAACCAAGAACCAAGATTTTATATGTTTGTATTTTTATATTTAATCATCAAACAATTTATATGCCAGTAATATTGAAATGAATATTGGTAAACAAAGTCAAACTGGGTGCCAACAATATTTAATGAAAATACCATAATGGAATAGTCCTCTCCGAGATTCAGTTTGATCATCGGCCATTTATATTGTATATGTTTAAACAGAAGTGCAAGGCATGCTGGGTAGAAAAAATAATATCTGTTTGGCCATTCGTTCGTAAGAAAAACAAATCTATCCAGTTTTGTTTTTTTCACTTTTTATACACTTTTTTTCTCCACAATCAAAGAGATTCTACATTCTACATTATTATTTGCCTTCACCAACGATGTATCTATAGACTGGTTAAATATTGTTAAAAGCTATATTAAGACACTAACTTTATCCCTAAACAATTTATACGGTACAACGTCGTCCACTTCAATACCCCTACATGGGATCAATTCTTAAATATGACTATAAATAACAACCAAAACAGCATATAAAAAATACAGTCCTAATTATGCAACTACATTTTGATTTGCCCAGAAAGAAAAGTAATGTTCACTTAATCATCAGATGGCATCTTAATGGATCCAAGAAAATTAAACCTGCCAAATGCAGATATTTTATTCCAATGATTTAATTGAAAGGCCAGAGGATGCTAAAAGAAGCACTAGATCCTGCCATTAGCAATAAATTTTAATATGGGTCAGCCTTGAATTAAAGGGACTAGACACCATTGCAAGAAATAAAGAAAATTGTCAAAAACTTACATGAAGTTGATATTGTTGTGTACAACACATTCAAAATTTACTGGGTTTGTCTACCACATAAATAAATCCAAGTAAATTTTTAAATAGCATCGGTTTATGTTTCTGTACTTAATAAATCACTTGACTTTCACATGCTTATTCACACTATAAACTGGGAGATTTAATGCTATTTATAAACAGGTAAACTAAGCTCAGCTGAGACAGTGACCAAATATTATTTAAATCCTTTAAAAGGATGTATGTATTATCGGCCTCATACTAGTTTGTTTTGATAATTCTAGGCTTGTTTTGAGGAGATACTGTTTTTTATGAATTTGGGACCATCTGGTGTCTAGTCCCTTTAATAGTTTAAACAAGGAGAGGACATAATTCAGGCATTTTTAAATGACTTTCAAAGCAAATGCAGTACTTAACCAGAACTCCAAAAAGTGGATGTTTTGTCAGATAGGAGCCCCAAACAGATTGGCGTACTATTTTATATAAACAATAAAACTTTTAACTTGAATCTAAATTGTTGTAATTCAGAGAACTTTGTCTGATTAGTATAAAAATCATTGACAAGATGTAAGCAAACTGTACTTCAACCTATAATGGGCATAAATCTTATATTATATATTATTGGGGTGATTTATCTCATGATGGAACTTTAGCCATAGAGTTTTATCATGGTTAGATAATAAATACCAAAGTTATAATCTGCACAAGGAAATATTCAGCTGTAATTGAAGGTAAAAGGGACATCTGACAATCAATTCATGGCCACAAACACTGTCACCAAGTTTCATCATGACATAAGTTGTCTGCACAACACCTTGCTGTATGACACCCAGGACGTTGCTGAAAGTAACACAATGAAATGATTTACTAAGAAATCTTTTTAAATCTTTTAAATAAACTAACCAACCAACTACCAGGCCTTTGTTATAAGGAAATTTAAACATTGCCGTAATTATCATAAGTATTGTCTGATTTACAATGTAATAGATAGAAGACTAATCTGCATGCAGCCATAATCCATTTCAAACACTAAGCACAGATCTTGTCACAATAGAGCAATAACTCATTATCTGCTTCTATTTCTATATTCAGTTACTGAGTTATTGCACTTAAAAGGTAATTAAAGATCTGCCATCTTGGAGTTCCATCAAACACTTGTGAATATTAAAGTATGTGTCGCGGAGCAATACCAATGCTTATCTCTTATTTTCATTCGCAAAAGGGTTACAGAAGTATTAAAGCTAGAGTTGTGGGCCTTGCTATACACATGTGTATTGTCTGTGGAAACATGTGACTGTATTATTTTTCATTTGAATACCATTAACGATATATGGCAAATGTTAAGGTTTGTTAAGGACACAAACGCTGAGGACACCAAAGCTTTTAATTACCAAAGATAGCATATAATTTGCCCTTTCATGTAACTTACCTTACATCTCAACTAGAAATCCATTAAAATAAAATTAGCCTCCCAACAGTTTTGGGTGTTTTCCTTTCATCCTCTTTGCCACTTGAGGGAAAATTTCCAATTTCCAAACAGCTAAACAAAAGAATACATTGATTTTCCTTGGAGAATATTGGACAACAGTATTTTGTTGATATATTATACTAAGTATCTGGCAATGAAATTACAAAGATTTCCCATTCAATATTGCTGATGAAACTATAGCACAAATCCATGAAATCTGTCTGACATGGAATAATTTGAGTGGGTCTGGTAAAAATTTAGTATAGATAAGATTAAAGAAATTATGGAAGCTGGATAATGCTGGAAGTGTTAAATGATGTCTGAATTAGAGGGACAAGCCCTGAACAAAAAATTAATAATTCTTCAAATAACGACATGACGTGACAGACCTAACAATCTTGGTGGGTAAGGTACTTAAATTCCATTCTGGACAGATTTTACATCTGGCTAGATCTCAAGATCCATTAGACTCCACATGCAAGAATAAAGGTGGGATTATTTGTTCTCCAAGAATTAAATGGGTATTTAGAGAGACAGAAATGGTTCAAGATTCCGATTGTGTTGCTGCCCCTGGGAAAAGATACATGAAAATGAGGTTCACAGTTTTAAAATTCTCACTTCTCTTAAATAATTCTTTGCATGGAAGTCAACTCTCATTTGTAGATTGTCTCTATATTTGAAACAAAAGGTGTACACAGTTCAAGCACACGGCAAAATGAAAGCTATTTTCTTATTCAAAGCTGAATCATTAAAACAGTGTGTGTTCTTCCGACCAATTTGGGGTTTGGCTATATTCACTGTGCTATATATCGTCTGCTTTGTTCCCAAAAGTCAAAATAAATTTCTGTTGTTGATATTTTAGTGTTTTTCTTTTATTCATTTCATCCAATAATTCATTTTATGTGTAATAGTAATAAAATATTACTGTTAACATTAACATTTTTTTAAATGTTTTGAATGTTTTGAATAATTATCATTAATAACTAGAACTGTAAGCCAAAGGCTAACGAATACCCCCCAACCCTTCCCTGTCTAGGTTGTTTGCCCTGGCCTTAGTTATGGTATCATTAGAAAGCACAAGGCAATACATTTATTTAGTTTATTTAGAATACCTATTACTGAATCAGGGACTGCCATGGCACTGCAGCAGAGATCACAAAATGGTCACTATAGTATGTTGGTACTGTGTCCACACTTATCCCCTTAATGACAAAGGAGTAGGCCACCAAAGCGAATATTACCCCACTCCCACCCACCTCAGGGGAGATAACAAACCTGTTTCTCTCATTTTCACCATAAAGGGGTCATGACTCCTGGCAGGATATTCCAAAATGAAGGTGGACGGGTGAATTTGACAGTCTGCCAACCCAATTTCTGTTTACCCACCCCCACCACCTCCCCCCCACACATGAGTACCAAGGAAATAATACAGGTGCACAAAATCACATATACAAAGGTTCACATCATGGTCATGGATAGCTGAAAGTTTGAGAAAAATATATTGAAAAATGACAAAGGAGTAGGCCACCAAAGCGAATATTGTAACAAATTTAAGGCCTGTATGCACCTAACTTCAGGACTTTTGATGGTCTTTTTAAGGACAAAATCAATTAAAGGTCTTTTTAAGGCCATGCAAACATTCTGATTAATACAGGTGCACCAAATCACATATTCAACAGTTCATATCATGGTCATTGACATCTGAAAGTTTGAAAAAGATTTATAGAAAAAATGAGAAAAAATGACCAAGGATTAGGCTAGACAAAGCTGTATAATTTTTGCCTATTTTAACTTATTCAGGGGCCATAATTGGAGACATGATCATGTGATTCCAACCACAATCACAGGGGCAAATGTTCTCACCATGGCTAAAAGTTTGAAAAAGATTCATTCAAAAATGACGAAGGAGTAGGACGAACAAAACTAATTTTACCCAATTTAACTCATTAAGGGGCCACAACTCCACTCAGGACCATGTGACTCCCACCAAATTCATGGAGGCAAAGGTTTACATCATGGCCATTAATATTTGAAAGTTTGAAAAAGATTTGCTCAATAGCTTCAAAGAAGAATCCTGGACAAAGCTAATTTTGCCCAATTTAACTCATTAAGGGGCCGCAACTCCACTCAGGATCATGCGACTCTGACCAAATCCACGGAGGCACAGGTTTACATCATGGTCATTAATATTTGAAAGTTTGAAAAAGATTTGTTCAATAACGACAAAGATGAATCCCGGACAAAAAAAAAACGGACGGACAGACGGAC
This sequence comes from Mya arenaria, assembly GCF_026914265.1. Taxonomy (NCBI): domain Eukaryota; kingdom Metazoa; phylum Mollusca; class Bivalvia; order Myida; family Myidae; genus Mya; species Mya arenaria. The sequence continues at coordinate 334,924 of NC_069129.1, read as the reverse complement.
AGACGGACAGACAGACAGACAGACGGACAGACGGACAACCCGATTCCAGTATACCCCCCCCAAACTTTGTTTTGGGGGGTATAATTAAAGCGATTATCATTATAAATATAAGCGAACATCAGGGTTTTACCCAGATCTAACAAAAAGGGGCTGCAGAAGGGGGGCATGGTAGTATCAAAGTGGGACAAGGTAGTACAGAAGGTGGACAGGGTAGAATAAAAGATTGACAGGGTAGTATAGAAGATGGACAAGGTAATACAGAAGATGGACAGGGTAGTACAGAAGATGGACAGGTAAGAACAGAAGATTGACAGGGTAGTACAGTAGATGGACAGGGTAGAACAGAAAATGGACAGGGTAAAACAGAAGTTAGACAGGGTAGAACAGAAGTTAGACAGGGTAGAACAGAAGATGGTCAGGGATGTACAGAAGATGGACAAGGTAGTACAGAAAATGGACAGGATAGTACAGAAGTTAGACAGGGTAGAACAGAAGATGGTCAGGGATGTACAGCAGATGGACAAGGTAGTACAGAAAATGGACAGGGTAGTACAGAAGTTAGACAGGGTAGAACAGAAGATGGTCAGGGATGTACAGAAGATGGACAAGGTAGTACAGAAAATGGACAGGATAATACAGAAGTTGGATAGGGTAGAACAGAAGATGGACAGGGTAGAAAAGAAGTTGGACAGGGAAGAACAGAAGATGGACAGGGTAGAACAGAAGATGGACAGGGTAGAACAGAAGATGGACAGGTAGAACAGATGATTGACTGGGATGTATAGAAGATTGACATGGTAGAACAGAAGATGGACAGGGTAGTACAGAAGATGGACAGGGTAGAACAGAAGTTGGACATGGTTGTACAGAAAATGGACAGGGTAGTAAAGAAGATGGACAGGATAGTACAGAAGATGGACAGGGTAGTACAGAAGATGGACAGGGTATAACAGAAATTGGACAGGGTAGAACAGAAGATGGACAGGGTAGTACAGAAGATGGACAGGGTAGAACAGAAGATGGACAGTGTAGAACAGAAGTTGGACAGGGATGTACAGAAAATGGACAGGGTAGTAAAGAAGATGGACAGGATAGTACAGAAGATGGACAGCGTAGTACAGAAGATGGACAGGGTATAACAGAAGTTGGACAGGGATGTACAGAAAATGGACAGGGTAGTAAAGAAGATGGACAGGATAGTACAGAAGATGGACATGGTAGTAGAAAAGATGGACAGGGTAGTACAGAGATGGACAGGGAAGTACAGAAGATGGACATGGTAGTACAAGAGATGGGCAGGGTAGTACAGAAGATGGACATGGTAGTACAGAAGATGGACACAAGCGATCAGAAGATGGACATGGTAGTACAGAAGATGGACAGGGTACTAGTACAGAAGATGGTAAAGGAAGTACAGAAGTGGGACAGAAATTTCACAAGATTGACAGGGTAGTTAAAAAGATGGACAGGGAAGTACAGAAGATGGACAGGGAAGTACAGACATTGGCCAGGGTAGTACAGAAGTTGGTCAGGGTAGTACATAAGTGGGACCGGAAGAACAGAAGTGGAACAGGGAGAACAGAAGTGGGACAAAGTAGTACAGAAGTTTGTCAGGGTAGTACAGAAGATGGACAGGGTAGTACAGAAGTTGGTCAGGGTAGTACAGAAGTTGGTCAGGGTAGTACAGAAGTGGGACAGGGAAGTAGAAAAGTTTGTCAAGGAAGTACAGAAGTGGGACAGGAATAACAGAAGCGGGACAGGGTAGTACAGAAGTTGGTCAAGGAAGTACAGAAGTGGGACAGGAAGAAGATCAGAAGTTGATCAGGGTAGTACAAAAGTTGGTCAAGGTAGTACAGAAAATGGAAAAGGTAGTACAGAAGTTGGTCAAGGTAGCACAGAAAATGGACAGGCTAGTACAGAAGTTGGTCAGGGTAGTACATAAGTTGGACAGGGTAAAATAAAAGATTGACAGGGTAGCATAGAAGATGGACAAGGGAGTACAGAAGATGGACAGGGTAGTACGGAAGATGGACAGGGTAGTACGGAAAATGGACAGGGTAGTACAGAATATGGACAGGGTAGTACTGAAGATGGTCAGGGTAGTACAGAAGTGGGAAGATGGAAAAAGTAGTACAGAAGTTGGTCAAGGTAGCACAGAAGATGGACAGGCTTGTACAGAAGTTGATCAAGGTAGTACATAAGTTGGTCAGCGTAGTACATAAGTTGGACAGGGTAAAATAAAAGGTTAACAGGGTAGCATAGAAGATGGACAAGGTAGAACAGAAGATGGACAGGGTAGTACGAAAGATGGACAGGGTAGTACGAAAGATGGACTGGGTAGTACCGAAGATGGACAGGGTAGTACAGAAGATGGACAGGCTAGAACCGAAGATGAAGAAGGTAGTACTGAAGATGGACAGGGTAGTACGGAAGATGGACAGGGTTGTACAGAAGATGGACAGGGTAGAACAGAAGATGGACAGGGTAGTAAAGAAGTTGGACAGGTTAGAACAGAAAATGGACCGGGTAGAACAGAAGATGGAGACGGTAGTACAGAAGATGGACAGGTTAGATCAGAAGATGGACATGGTAGTACAGAAGCTGGACAGGGTAGAACAGAAGAAAAACACGATAGTACAGAAGATGGACAGGGAAGAACTGAAGATGGACCGGTTAGAACAGAAGATGGACAGGGTAAAACAGAAGATGGAGAGGGTAGTACAGTAGATGGACAGGGTAGAACAGAAGATGGTCAGTCTAGAACAGAAGATTGACAGGGTAGAACAGAAGATTGACAAGTTAGTACAGAAGATGGACAGGGTAGAACAGAAGATGGACAGGGTAGAACAAAACATGGACAGGGTAGAATAGAAGATTGACAAGTTAGAACAAAAGATGGACAAGCGAGTACAGAAGTTGGTCGCGGTAGTACATAAGTTGGACAGGGTAGTATAAAAGATTGACAGGGTAGCATAGAAGATGGACAAGGTAGTACAGAAGATGGACAGGGTAGTACGGAAGATGGACATGGTAGTTCAGATGTGGGACAGGGGACAGGGTAGTACAGAAGATGGACAGGGTAGTACAGAAGTGAGACAGGATAGTTTAGAAGTGGGACAGCGAAGTACGGACATAAGTCAGTGTAGTACAGAAGTTGGTCAGGGAAGTACAGAAGTGGGACAGGAAGAACAGAAGTGGGACAGGGTAGTACAGAAGTTGGTCAGGGTAGTACAGAAGTTGGTCAGGGAAGTACAGAAGTGGGACAGGAAGAACAGAAGTGAGACTGGGTAGTACAGAAGTTGGTCAGGGAAGTACAGCAGTGGGACAGGAAGAACAGAAGTGGGACAGGGTAGTACAGAAGTTGGTCAGGGTAGTACATAAGTTGGACAGGATAGTACAGAAGTTGGACTGGGTAGAACAGAAGTTGGTCAGGGTAGTACAGAAGTTGTACAGGATAGTACATAAGTTGGACAAGGTAGTACAGAAGTGAGACAGGATAGTACAAAAGTGGGACAGCGAAGTACAGACATAAGTCAGTGTAGTACAGAAGTTGGTCAGGGTAGTACAGAAGTGGGACAGGAAGAACAGAAGTGGGACAGGGTAGTACATAAGTTGGTCAGAGTAGTACAGAAGTTGGTCAGGGTAGTACAGAAGTGGGACAGGGAAATACAGAAGTGGGCCAGGAAGAACAGATGTGGGACAGGGTAGTACAGAAGTTGATCAGGGTAGTACAAAAGTTTGACAGGATAGTACAGATGTTGGTCAGGGTAGTACAGAAGTGAGACATGATAGAACAGACGTGTGGCAGCGAAGTACAGACATAAGTCAGTGTAATACAGAAGTTCGTCAGGGTAGTACAGAAGTGGGACAGGGAAGAACAGAAGTGGGGCAGGAAGAACAGAAGTGGGACAGGGTAGTACAGAAGTTGGACATGGTTGTACAGAAGGTGGACAAAGTAGTACAGAAGGTGGACAAGATAGTACAGAAGGTTGACAAGGTAGTACAGAAGATTGACAAGGTAGTTCAGAAGATGGATAGGGTAGAACAGAAGATGGACAGGGTAGAACAGAAGTTGGTCAAGGTAGTACAGAAAATGGAAAAAGTAGTACAGAAGTTGGTCAAGGTAGTACAAAAGATGGACAGGCTAGTACAGAAGTTGGTCAGGGTAGTACATAAGTTGGACAGGGTAGAATAAAAGATTGACAGGGTAGCATAGAAGATGGACAAGGTAGTACAGAAGATGGACAGGGTAGTACAGAAGATGGTCAGGGTAGTTCAGATGTGGGACAGGGTAGTACAGAAGATGTACAAGGTTGTACAGAAGGTGGACAAGGTAGTACAGAAGGTGGACAAAGTAGTACAGAAGATTGACAAGGTAGTTCAGAAGATGGATAGGGTAGAACAGAAGATGGACAGGGTAGAACAGAAGTTGGTCAAGGTAGTACAGAAGATGGAAAAAGTAGTACAGAAGTTGGTCAATGTAGTACAGAAGATGGACAGGCTAGTACAGAAGTTGGTCAGGGTAGGACATAAGTTGGACAGGGTAGAATAAAAGATTGACAGGGTAGCATAGAGGATGGACAAGGTAGTACAGAAGATGGACAGGGTAGTGCAGAAGATGGTCATGGTAGTTCAGATGTGGGACAGGGTAGTACAGAAGATGGACAGGGTAGTACAGAAGTGAGACAGGATAGTTCAGAAGTGGGACAGCGAAGTACAGACATAATCTGGACGCTGATTGGTCAGTCGGGTATTGTTAATTTTTCATTGTTGTAACTCAATCAAAATCAAAACAATGGGGTATAGAAACTTGAAAAACTCTATAATGTGAGATACCCAATTGTTTTCAAAAAAAGTTTGGAGTATAATACTCAAATACATTGGAAAAGTTATCTGTAACTCTAACATTAGACATAACGATGAAGCTAAATAAATATATTAATATTATTCATGTAAGACATCAATATCTGTATTTAATACAACTCTTATTCACTAAGCAATATTATGTTTCAGTAATTTAAGAGAAATAAAAAATGTAATCCTGTCAGAAAACATTTAAACTGCACGTATTCATGTGTGTTTTTTCATTCTTAAAAAAAAATTAGAATCAAGAATGTGTTTAAAGTTGATAACTTCCAAAATATCAGCTGAAATAAGAGTGTGATAGCTTTTATAATTCAATGTATCTGAAATTTTAGCATTCCATTTTGATAGCATATGAGTCTCAAAGAAAGTCCAAAAAGATAAATTAACTTAAAAAGAAGAAAAGGATATTAAAAAAATGGAGTATTTTTCAAAATTGGGTATTTTTCAAACTCTGACCTTGAAATGACCATTACATGTACCTTGAAGTGGTCAATTTTGTAGGTATATTTTAAGTACAAATTTTAGAGAAGTAATATCCATGTGAATATGCATCCTTATATATTAGTAAGTGAATATTCATCCTTATGTAAAGAAATTTGCCATATTTAAAAATATCATTTTTACTGATTTAAAATTTTATCATGGCCTTTTTGGGCGCCATCTCAGATGCCTCAGACCACACCTAGCATTGGAAATTAAGGCCATGATGGCCACTCCCATTTACTACAGACTTTGCTGATCATTATGATATATAACAAATATACAAAAAATAACTTCAAGAAGTAAACAGGTTTTGAGTCCATTACATTACCAAACAAATCTTTCTTAGGTAGAAAATGCAGCAAAAAAGCTTATTATATAGATAAAATAATTTAATTTTATAGGGTTTTTTTGCAAGATTTTAACAAAAAGTAAATTCAACTTAAATAATGTATTTACTGAGGTTATATATAGAGGAAAATTACTTGTTTCAGAGTAAGATCGTAATATATTTTACCGAGTAAGCTCTGAAAGCTATATTTCACGAGTGGCGTAGGCACTCTGGTGCAATTTTTACTTATGGTGTTCATGAGGGGAAATATATTGCGATCTTAAACTGAAAGCAACAATCTTTCTTTTTATAACATGCCTAAAAAGTATATAATACGACATTTAATTGTAGTATTTCAGAAAAGCGCGCCAAACTGCATGAAAACGTTACGTCATTTCGAAAATGATGCCGTTGAGATTGTGTCCCAGTCCACAGTGTGCAACGAAATTTGATTTGGAAGTGAGAGTGGGCTAAAATTTCAAAACAGTGAAAAATGTCAAAATTTTATTTCACTGTTTGAAACAGTGAAATATCATTTTAAATCACTGATAAATCTCTTTAAATCACCAGAAATCATATAATAAAACAATAATTTATTTATGACAGTTCCTCTTTATAATATTAAGGGTGATGGTGGCTATCTTGGATTTTGGTAGCCATCTTGGATGAAATTTAGGTGGGTCCTGAGCTTTATTTTTACCTTAATATGCATATGAGTCAACAAGCAAAGTTTCATAATTTTAACTAAAAGTGAACAATTTGGTAAAATTTTGACACAATATGACCGGACTATTAGGCAAGTTCTAAAGAATAAATGGTAAAAGATCCAGACCTTCCGTTCTTGAATTGTTTGTCTACAGCAGAAATTAAGAGCCTAATTTAATTAAGGAACAACTACATGTACATGTATACCTAAGAGACAACCTGGTCAAGGGACAATGACAGTCAATGGCTTTTATCAAATTGAATGCATAAGAAAGTAGAATATGGCAATATTGACCAGAAAAAATGTAATTTTCAGCAAAGTTGCATAATGATTTTTAACTGGCATATTATAAACATGCCTGAGCAAATGTAATATGACTTTTAAATGCTTCTGACTGCAAAACTAGAGTCTAAGTAAAGTCTGTAGTTTGACAAAGCACAAAGCACTTTCCTGAAACACAATGCACATTGAATACCATGCAGACAGTTACTTTACATCTTGGCATTTTGACAACCTATTATGATACCCATACAAATATCATAATAGGAGGTGTCACTCAAGGACCCCTTGCAGACATTTATTATTTCAGATATTGGTTCTGAATAGCCCATTGTACAGTAGGGTAGCAGGTTATATAAATGACACCAGTAGGTGTGTTTTTAACATGTTTACAGAGAAATAAGCTGCATTTTCATGAGTTTTGAGTCAGGTTATTTGAATTCTAAGTCCCAAAATCAGACACAGTCGCCAACCAAAAGACCACACGTGATTCCATTAGGGCATTCAAGTCTAGAAGAACAAATACTGTGTCAACATATGAAATAACCTCAACGTCAGAACCTCTGTGCTCTCACAGTATATTGGTCCTCGGGGCAGCAGACCCTAAAGTCTTCACCAATGTTCAAACAAGGTTTATATCTTATTTGAAATGCTGAATTATAATGGCCTGCCAATTACCAATAGAAAACAAAAACAGCAGGTAATAATGATAATTCACAATTTATAAACAAGAGGGCCATGATGGCCCTAAATCACTCACCTGAGTAAAAGAGTTTAACCTTTGTTATCAATATAGCTTGTTTCTCAAAGAATATTGAACAAGAGCTGTCACAGTATGTGACGAATGCCCCCGAATATGACATTGACCTATGAACAAGTACATAAAAATTTGATCTTGCCTTTATGTGTCAAATACATATGGCAAGTTATTTTAAATTGCCTCTGAGCATAGAAAAATACCAACCATACTTGACAGCCAACACTCTTATGTCCTCATATTCAGCATTCCATTGTGAATAAACACTTAGTGTATCTTTCACCTTAGAGGTAGGGACATGGGTCTAGCACACAACATGTCGTCTTGGTATGTCCAAAACATGTGACAAGTCATTTTAAAATCTGTCCGTACAAGAGAAAGATACAGCCCGGACACGACAGCCTATACTCTATGTACTTATATGCAGCATTCCATTGTAAATAAACACTAATTGTGACCTTGATCTTAAAAGTAGGGACACAGGTCTTGCAGGCGACATGTCGTCTTGGTATGTGGAACACATGTGGCAAGTTATTTTAAAATCTGTCCATACAAGAGAAATTTATATCCCGGACACGACAACCTATACTCTATGTCCTTATATATGCAGCATTCCATTGTGAATAACACTTAGTGTGACCTTGATCTTAGTAGAAGGGACACAAGTCTTGCACGCTACACGTCATCTTGATATGTCAAACACATGTGGCAAGTCATTTTAAATTATGTCCATACAAGAGAAAGTTACAGCCCGGACACGACAACCTATACTCTATGTCCTTATATGCAGCATTCCATTGTGAATAAACACCTAAGTGTGACCTTGACCTTAGAGGGAGGTACACAGGTCTTGCTCGCAACACGTCATCTTAGTATGTCAAACACACATGGCAAGTCAATTTAAAATCTGTCCATACAAGAGAAAGTAACAGCCCAGACATGATAACTTATACTCTATGTACGTATATACAGCATTCCGTTGTGAATAAACACTAAGTGTGACCTTGACCTTAGAGGTAAGGACACGGGTATTGCACACGACACGTCGTCTTAGTATGTCGAACACATGTGGCAAGTTATATTAATATCTGTCCTTACAAGAGAAAGTTACAGCACAGACACGAGTTATTGAGCCAGACACAGGACAGACGGACAGATGGACAGACGGACGGACGGATGGAAGGACGGACGGATGGATGGACTGAATGTGCGATTTTAATATGCCCACCTTTGGGGGCATAAAAACATACTGGTCAAACATGTTGCCTGGATAATCACTGACAGGGCTTGTCACAGTTGCCTGCACACTGACAGGACTTGTCACAGTTTCTTGCACACTGACAGGACTTGTCGATTGACTGCACACTGACAGGATTTTGTTCAGTTGCCTGCACACTGACAGGACTTGATGATTGACTGTACACTGATAGAATTTGATTCTCACCTGCAACCTGACAGCACTTTGTTCAGTTCCCTGCGCACCACACTGACAGGACTTGATAATTGACACACTGTCAGCACTTGGTACAGATACCTGCACACTCACAGGACTTTTTTCATTGCCTGCACACTGACAGGACTTTGTTCAATTGCCTGCACACTGACAAAACTATGTTAAATTGCTTGCACACTGAAAGAATTTTTAGTATAGATACGCAAATAACAAACAGTGCACAACCCAATAAAATCAATATTCTGCTTAAGCTCTAAAAATCAAATTTCAGATCACTTTCAACACCTTCAACTAATATTATCACCTTTACCCATCTAGGACAACATCACATTCCTTCTAAAGTTATGAATAAAACAAAATCTTTATATAAGTTATAAGTGAATAACACTATCCACACAGAAGACAAGATTATAGCATCTGCATAAACAATAATCTACATGAAGTTCAATGGAAAGTCTGATTATTAAATTTGTTATGAAGTAAAAATGAAATTTCTTCTAAAAAATAAAGTGTATAATAATTATTTGAATCTATGAACCTAAAAAAATAACAATAATTACTTCAGAAGTGACTATGTTGAAGACTTAATAAAATTTAAAATATATTCCCTTGTTACTAAAAATAGAAAGTAGTGGAATCTCCAACAAAAAGGGAGACCATATAGCAAGACTTGCTGCCCTTGTTTCAAGAAAAAACTTTACATAACTATCAGATTTTAACAAAGTGTATTTATAATGAACTTGTAGCCCACGGGCTGAGGCCAATTTTTCTCCAGGGGCATAATTTGAATAAACATGGTAGATAACCAATCAACAATGTTACACACCAAATATTTAAGCACTAGGCTTCATAGTATTTGCCAAAAACGTTTTGTAATTTTTCCTTTAGGTTGCCATGGCAACCAGAGTTCTGCATGGAATTAATTTCTTTGAACAATTTTGAAAAAGCACCAACCAAGGATAATTCCCATGAAGTTTCATCAAAATTGTCCAAGCAGTTTAGGAGAAGAAGATGATTATAACCAATTGTTGACATTTTCCTTTAGGTTGCCATGGCAACCAGAGTTCTGCATGGAATTCATTTCTTTGAACAATTTTGAAAAAGCACCAACCAAGGATCATTCCTATGTAGTTCATCAAAATTGTCCAAGCGGTTTAGGGGAAGAAGATGATTATAACCAATTGTTGACATTTTCCTTTTAGGTTGCCATGGCAACCAGAGTTCTGCATGGAATTAATTTCTTTAAACAATTTTGAAAAAGCACCAACCAAGGATCATTCCTATGAAGTTTCATCAAAATTGTCCAATCAGTTTAGGAGAAGAAGATGATTATAACCAATTGTTGAAATTTTCCTTTAGGTTGCCATGGCAACCAGAGTTCTGCATGGAATTAATTTCTTTGAACAATTTTGAAAAAGCACCAACCAAGGATCATTCCTATGAAGTTTCATCAAAATTGTCCAAGCGGTTTAGGAAAAGAAAATGATTATGTCCTCATATTCAGCATTCCATTGTGAATAAACACTTAGTGTATCTTTCACCTTAGAGGTAGGGACATGGGTCTAGCACACGACATGTCGTCTTGGTATGTCCAAAACATGTGACAAGTCATTTTAAAATCTGTCCGTACAAGAGAAAGATACAGCCCGGACACGACAGCCTATACTCTATGTACTTATATGCAGCATTCCATTGTAAATAAACACCAATTGTGACCTTGACCTTAAAAGTAGGGACACAGGTCTTGCAGGCGACATGTCGTTTTGGAATGTGGAACACATGTGGCAAGTTATTTTAAAATCTGTCCGTACAAGAGAAATTTATATCCCGGACACGACAACCTATACTCTATGTCCTTATATATGCAGCATTCCATTGTGAATAACACTTAGTGTGACCTTGACCTTAGTGGTAGGGACACAAGTCTTGCACGCTACACGTCATCTTGATATGTCAAACACATGTGGCAAGTCATTTTAAATTATGTCCATACAAGAGAAAGTTACAGCCCAGACGCGACAACATATACTCTATGTCCTTATATGCAGCATTCCATTGTGAATAAACACCTAAGTGTGACCTTGGCCTTAGAGGGAGGGACACAGGTCTTGCTCGCAACACGTCATCTTAGTATGTCAAACACACATGGCAAGTTATTTTAAAATCTGTCCATACAAGAGAAAGTTACAGCCCGGACACGACAACCTATACTCTATGTCCTTATATGCAGCACTCCATTGTGAATAAACACTAAGTGTGACCTTGACCTTTGAGGTAGGGACACGAGTCTTGCACGCCACACGTCGTCTTGGTATGTGGAACACATGTGGCAAGTTATTTCAAAATCTGTCCATACAAGGGAAAGTTACAGAGCCGGCCGGCCGGACGGACGGACGGACGGACGGACGGACGGACGGTGCGATTTTAATATGCCCACCTTCGGGGGCATAAAAAATAACCAAACAATTACCAGGCCTTTGTAATAAGGAAATTTAAACATTACTGTAATTATCATAAATATTGTCTGATTTACAATGTAATGGATACCAGACTATTCTACAACCATAATCCATTCCCAGCACCAAGCATCTGCCATCTTGGTGTTCCATCTCTTCACCATGTTATACACCAGTATTTACTCAACCAACTGATTGATATAAAAAAAATACTGCTCTATAAAGCATTTATGCTACAGCAGTGTATATTGTTGGTGGTGATTTAGACTCATAAAACCCATGATATAGGAGCCAGGGGAACGGGGATCAATACAGTCAGAACATCTAGATCCAATTTCCTTCATGGGGGGCAGATGTCAGTCGGATTCCTTCAGTTTTGCCTACGAAAATCAATGTGGTAAAAATAAAAGATATTTGTATACAAACACCAAGTGAGAGTGGAAGTGAAACTTGTGAACAAACTTATGTTTATATTAAAGTGTTAAAGTATGTGCAGCGGAGCAATTATCAACGCTTATCTCATATTTACTTTTGCAAAAGTGCTACAGAAATATTAAAGCCAGAGTTGTGGGTCTTCCTATACACATGTGTATTGTCTGTGGAAACATGTGTATCAGTTTTCATTTGAATATCATGAACAATTTATGGCAAATGTTAAAGTTTGTTAAAGACACAAACGCTGAAGTCACCAATGCTTTGAATTACCTGATGCCTCAACATTTTTTCTAAAAAAAACAGACAAGCTAAAGATAGCATATAAGTTGCCCTTTCATGTAACTTAACAGCCTTACATCTCAACTAGAAATCAATTTAAATAAAATAAGCATCTCAACAGTTTTGGGTGTTTTCCTTTCATCCTCTTTGCCACATGAGGGAAAATTACATTTTCCAATTTCCGAACAGCTGAACAAAAGAATAAATTGATTTTCCTTGGAGGATATTGGACAACAGTATTTTGTTGCTATATATTATACTACGGTAAGTATCTGGCAATAAAATTACAAAGATTTCCCATTCAATAATACAGATAAAACTTCCACACAAATCCATGAAATCTGTCTGACATGGAACAGTTTGAGAGAGTTTGCTAAATCATTCGCGAATTTAGTATAGATACAGATCAAAGAAATTATGGAAGACTGTAAACGCTGGAAGTGTAACATGATGTCTGAATTACAGGGACAAACCCTGAAGCAAAAAATCAAATCTTCACATAACGACATGACGTTCAGACGTACCAATCTTGGTGGGTAAGATACTTAGATTCCATTCTGGACAGATTTTACGTCTGGCTAGATCTCAAGATCAATTCAACTTCACATGCAAGAATAAATTTGGAAAAAAATGGGATTATTTGTTCTCCAAGAATTTAATTGGTTTTTAGAGCGACAGAAATGGTTCAAGATTCCAATTGTGTTGCTGCCCCTGGGAAAAGATACATGAAAATGTGTTTCACAGTTTTAAAATTCTCACTTCTCTTAAGCGCTGGCCACAATGCAAAAGTGGGTTGGGAAGGTCAAAAACTAAAACGTTTAAAAAGTTCTTGTTTTATTTAGTTTTAAGGAACGATCTTTTTTGGTAATGACACATAATTATATTCTTTGTGACATGTTTTGGGGTAGTAAGGAGTTAAACATATTTTACAAAAGCAGATTTGATCAGATTTTGGATAAAAAAACATTCACATTCGGGACAGTGTAAATGCTTTTCGATTGGAAATGTGATAAAATATTCTTTCATAAAATTGCTCAACTCCTTATTTCAGCTTTTTATGTTGCATATTAACTGGTATATGAATCATGCTTGTTAAATAATAAGTCTCAGAACTAAATAGAAATAGATTTTTTTAAAGATTTCAAATTCTGGTCCTTCAATCTACCTTTGCAAAGCTGCCGGCCCTTAAATAATTCTTTTTGCATGGAAGTCAACTCTCCATTTTTACCGTAACTTGTTTCTATATTTAAAACAAAAGTTGATCACAGTTCATGCACACAGCAAAATGAAAGCTATTTTCATATATGAAGCTGAAACATTAAACAGTGCATGTTTTTTCTGACCAAAGTCCAGTTCTATTCACAATGCTACATCTTCTACTATTTTCTCAGAAGTGAAAAATAAAGTTGCTAATTTCTGTTGTTGTTATTTTAGTGTTATTATTTAATTAATTTCATCCAAAAATTGGACCTCAGAACTGATACTGTATGGAATTTTCAAATTTAAATAAATAATGCAATTTTCTTGATAAGAAAGGTCTTCAGCCGGATATAAATATCCCCCAAGAATGAAAATAAAAATTGTGTGTGATTAGTTTTAAAAGAAAATTAATTGCCCGCACGGAAGCAGTTAATGACAATCTATGAAAATCCGCCTGGTTTTGTTGTGCAAAGTCCACTTGAAACCATCCGGAAATATGGTATGTATGATATAAAATATGTTTACTATATATGTATACTAGTGCCATTGTTTTAGCCAGTTCTTAAAAAGGGTACTGCAGAAGGGAGACGGAGTACTATGAAACAGAGACAGGATGCTGCAGAAGAGGGACAGGGTGGAATAAAAGAAGGATGGGGTAGAGCAGAAAAAGGACAGGGTAGAAAAAAAGATCAACGGGGTAGAAAAGAATATGGACAGGGTAGAATAAAAAATCCACGGGATAGAACAGAAGATGGACAGGGTAGTACAGAAGATGGACAGGTTAGAACAGAAGATGGACAGGGCAGAACAGAAGATGGACAGGGTAGAACAGAAAATGGACAGGGTAGAACAGAAGATGGACAGGGTAGAACAGAAGATGGACAAGATAGAACAGAAGATGGACAGGGTAGTACATAAGATGGACAGGGTAGAACAGATGATGGACAGGGTAGAACAGAAGATGGACAGGGTAGTACAGAAGATGGACAGGGTAATACAAAAGATGGACAGGGTAGTACAGAAGATGGACAGGGTTGTATGGAAGATTGACAGGGTAGAACAGAAGATGGACAGGGTAGTACAGAAGATGGACAGGGCTGTACGAAAGATGGACAGGGTAGAACAGAAGATGTACAGGGTAGTAAAGAAGATGAACAGGGTAGTATAGAAGATGGACAGGGTAGTATAGAAGATGGACAGGGTAGAACAGAAGATGGACAGGGTAGTAAAGAAGATGGACAGGTTAGAACAGAAGATGGACAGGGTAGTACAGAAGATGGACAGGGTTGTACAGAAGATGGGCAGGCTAGAATAGAAGATGGACAGGGTAGTACAGAAGATGGACAGGGTAGTAAGGAAGATGAACAGGGTAGCATAGAAGATGGACAGGGTAGTATAGAAGATGGACAGGGTTGTTCAGAAGATGGACAAAGTAGAACAGAAGGTGGACAGGGTAGAACAGAAGATGGACAGGGTAGAACAGAAAATGGACAGGGTAAAACAGAAGATGGACAGGGTAGAACAGAAGATGGACAAGATAGAACAGAAGATGGACAGGGAAGAACAGAAGATGGACAAGATAGAATAGAAGATGGACAGGGTAGAACAGAAGATGGACAAGATAGAATAGAAGATGGACAGGGTAGAACAGAAGATGGAAAGGGTAGTAAGGAAGATGAACAGGGTAGCATAGAAGATGGACAGGGTAGTATAGAAGATGGACAGGGTTATACAGAAGATGGACAGGGTAGAACAGAAGATGGACAGGGTAGTACAGAAGATGGACAGGGTAGTACAGAAGATGGACAGGGTAGTACATAAGATGGACAGGGTAGAACAGAAGATGGACAGGGTAGAACAGAAGATGGACAGGGTAGTACAGAAGATGGACAGGGTAATACAAAAGATGGACAGGGTAGTACAGAAGATGGACAGGGTTGTATGGAAGATTGACAGGGTAGAACAGAAGATGGACAGGGTAGTACAGAAGATGGACAGGGCTGTACGAAAGATGGACAGGGTAGAAAAGAATATGAACAGGGTAGAACAGAAGATGAACAGGGTAGTAAAGAAGATGAACAGGGTAGTATAGAAGATGGACAGGGTAGTATAGAAGATGGACAGGGTAGAACAGAAGATGGAAAGGGTAGTAAAGAAGATGGACAGGTTAGAACAGAAGATGGACAGGGTAGTACAGAAGATGGACAGGGTTGTACAGAAGATGGGCAGGCTAGAATAGAAGATGGACAGGGTAGTACAGAAGATGGACAGGGTAGTACAGAAGATGGACAGGGTTGTACAGAAGATGGACAGGGTAGTATAGAAGATGGACAGGGTTGTACAGAAGATGGACAGGGTAGAACAGAAGATGGACAGGGTAGTACAGAAGATGGACAGGGTTGTACAGAAGATGGACAGGGTAGTACAGAAGATGGACAGGGTAGAAAAGAAGATGGACAGGGTTGTACAGATGATGAACAGGGTTGTACAGAAGATGGATGGGGTAGTACAGAAGATAGATAGGGTAGTACAGAAGATGGACATGGTAGAATAGAAGATGGACAGGGTTGTATAGAAGATGGACAGGGTAGTACAGAAGATGGACAGGGTAAAATAAATTAGGATGGGGTAGCACTTACAGAAGATGGACAGGGTTGTACAGAAGATGGACAGGGTAGTAAAGAAGATGGACAGGGAAGTACAGAAGATGGACAGGGTAGTACAGAAGATGGACAGGGTTGTACAGAAGATGGACAGGTAGTATAGAAGATTGACAGCGTACTAAAGAAGATGGACCGGGTAGTAAAGAAGATGGACAGGGTAGAATAAAAGATAGATGGGGTAGAACTTACAACAGAAACAGGGTAGAATAGAAGATGGACAGGGTAGAACAGAAGATTGACCGGGTTGTACAGAAGATGTACAGGGTAGTACAGAAGATGGACAAGGTTGTACAGAAAATGGACAGGGTTGTACAGAAGATGGACAGGGTAGTACAGAAGGTACAGAATGTGGACAGGGTAGTACAGAAGATGAACAAGGTAGAATAGAAGATGGACAGGGTAGTTTAGAAGATGGACAGTGTACTAAAGAAGATGGACAGGGTAATAAAGAAGATGGACAGGGGAGAATAAAAGATGGATGGGATAGTACTTACAGAAAATTGACAGGGTAGAATAGAAGATGGACAGGGTTGTATAGAAGTTGGTAGGGTTAAACAGAAGATGGACAGGGTAGGACAGAAGATGGACAGGGTTGTACAGAAGATGGACAGGGTAGTACAGAAGATGGACAGGGTAGTAAAGAAGATGGACAGAGTATTACAGAAGATGGACAGGGTTGTACAGAGGATGGACAGGGTTGTACAGAAGAAGATGGACAGGGTAGTATAGAAGATGGACAGGGTAGTACAGAAGATGGACAGGGTTGTACAGAAGATGGTCAGGGTTGTACAGAAGATGGACAGGGTAGTACAGAAGATGGACAGGGTTGTACAGAAGATGGACATGGTTGTATAGAAGATGGACAGGGTTGTATAGAAGATGGACAGGGTAGTACAGAAGATGGACAGGGTTGTATAGAAGATGGACAGGGTTGTATAGAAGATGGACAGGGTAGTACAGAAGATGGACAGGGTTGTACAGAAGATGGTCAGGGTTGTACAGAAGATGGACAGGGTAGTACAGAAGATGGACAGGGTTGTACAGAAGATGGACATGGTTGTATAGAAGATGGACAGGGTTGTATAGAAGATGGACAGGGTTGTATAGAAGATGGACAGGGTTGTACAGAAGATGGACAGGCTAGTACAGAAGATGGACAGGGTTGTACAGAATATGGATGGGGTTGTACAGAAGATGGACAGGGTTGTACAAAAAGGAGACAGGGTAGTACAGAAGATGTACAGGGTTGTACAGAAGATGGACAGGGTTGTACAGAAAGGAGACAGGGTAGTACAGAAGATGGACAGGGTTGTATAGAAGATGGACAGGGTTGTATAGAAGATGGACAAGAAGATGGACAAGGTTGTACAAAAGATGGACAGGGTTGTACAGAAGATGGAAAGGGTTGTACAGAAGATGGACAGGGTAGTACAGAAGATGGACTGGCTAGTACAGAAGATGGACAGGGTAGTACAGAAGATGGACAGGCTAGTACAGAAGATGGACAGGGTTGTACAGAAGATGGAAAGGGTTGTACAGAAGATGAACAGTCAGGGTTCGAATTTAACTTTGAGGAGCATTTTGAGGCAACTCGCAAAATGACAAATCAACTTGCAGTTTTATTATTTGCTTTATTCCCTTATAATATTGTCTAATTAAAGTAGAAATTAACACCTAAGACATATTACGAATATTAAAAAGTATCAATCTTGAGTGACCTGACTACTAGAACTTGTTGATGGCTTATTCTATTTGGGGGGTATGGAAAGACTCGTCTGATGCTGGCAGCTTTTGATAACAAAGCTGTCCAATAATTTGACATTGTTCACTTTGTATATTTACCCACGCCATCGGGTAATTTAATACCCATTCGACAAGCACGCTACAGATTTTATTAAGTCTCTAAGTATTAAAAACAATAAAATAATAAATTTAAAATAAAAAAGCAACAGTAAATGTAGCGTGGATACTTTGGACCATGAAATATATCGATCCACGAATTCTATTCCTTTTGACAGTTGGGCGGAAATATATTCAAAGGATGATGGGGTTTACATATAGTGCGCAAAAGCGCTAAATTTAGCCAATGATTGAGCTAGGTGATTACATCATTCGTATTTACTTTGTATTATGCACGCCTCGGAGCATCCCGGAAAGATTCGAGATAAAACTCGGCCTTTTCCGTATTTGTTCTATTTTTGAAAACCTACTAGAGCGTGACTCCGTACTGTCTTCTTTATACCGGCAGTGTAAACATGCCACTTATAGGCTGTTTACACTCGACTACATAGTGGAAGTAAGTTCATGTTTATTCTACTTTTACATTTTGTGGTCTAGAAAAGCCACTCGCAGAATTTTGCGAGCTTGAATAAAAGTCACTCGCAATTTCCAAATGTCGCTCGCATTTTGCGAGTATGCAAGTCTAAATTCGAACCCTGGGTTGTATAGAAGATGGACAGGGTAGTACAAAAGATGGACAGGGTTGTACAGAAGATGGACAGGGTTGTACAGAATATGGACAGGGTTGTACAGAAGATGGACAGGGTAGTAAAGAAGATGGACAGGGTTGTACAAAAGATGGACAGGTTAGTACAGAAGATGGACAGGGTTTTTCAGAATATGGACAGGGTAGCACAGAAAATGAACAGGGTTTTACAGAAGATGGACAGGGTTGTACAGAAGATGGACATGGTAGTACAGAAGATGGACATGGTTGTACAGAAGATGGACATGGTTGTACAGACGATGGACAGGGTTGTACAGAAAATGGACAGGGATGTACAGAATATGGACAGGGTTGTACGGATGATGGACAGGGTTGTACAGAAGATGGACAGGGTTGTACAGAATATAGACAGGGTAGTACAGAAGATGGACATGGTTGTACAGAAGATGGACAGGGTAGAACAGAAGATGGACAGGGTTGTACAGAAGATGGGCATGGCTGTACAGAAGATGGACAGGGTTGTACAGAAGATGGACAGGGTTGTACAGAAGATGGACAGGGTTGTACAGAAGATGGACAGGGTTGTACAGAATATGGACATGTTGTACAGAAGATGGACATGGTTGTACAGAAGATGGGCAGGGTTGTATAGATGGATATGGTTGTACAGAATATGGACAGGGTAGTACAGAAGATGGACATGGTTGTACAGAAGATGGACAGGGTTGTACAGAAGATGGACAGGGCTGTACAGAAGATGGACAGGGCTATTCAGAATATGGACAGGGTTGAACAGAAGATGGATGGAGTTGTACAGAAGATGGAGAAGAGGGACAGTGTGCTACACAAAAGAGACAGGGTGCTGCAGAAGAGGGGTGGAGTGTTGCAGAAGAGGTAGGAGTGCTACAAAACAAGGATAGGGTGCTACAGAAGAAGGACAGTGTGCCACAAAAGAGGGACAGGGTGCTTCAAAAGAGGGAAAGGGTGAAACAAAAGAGGGATTGGGTGCTGCGAAGAGGGACAGGTTACTCAAAAGAGGGAGGTGGTGCTACAAAAGAGGGAGGGGATGCTACAAAAGGGTGGGGTCCTAAAAAAGGAGTGACAGGGTGCTGCAAAAGAGAGACAGGGTGGTACAAAAGAGGGACAGGGTGCTACAAAATAGGGATAGTGTGCTGCAGAAGAGGGGCCCTGTGTAAAGGGAGAACAGGGCACATTGAATATGGCCATCAACACCAAAAATATTAGCTTTAGTATAATGAATTTGACAAAAAAGTTACAGATTGTGTCAAGTTGCCACAATATTTGGTTTAAACAGCCCAATATATAAAGTTAGTATGTACTTATAATCGAAACAAAAATATATATTTTTAAAAGCATTTAATTACATGAAGGTAGAAGGGTACCCATGCTGGTCTCCATGAGGATAAAAGGATGCTACTAAAAAGGACAGGGTGAAGCATCATTCCATTACTCTTTAGATAAAACTCCACACTCATTATAGACTGATAACATATTTAGAACAAAGTAGATTTTAAGAACAACAGATTTAAACAGAGATTTATATTTTTAGCAGAAAGAACTTACTACGAGTTGAATATTTTGGCGACAAAGTCCTTTTCAAAAGACATGCACTCAAGTGTGAGGTCGTCTGGCTGGGAGTCAAGGCTGTACGCAGAACTCCAGGATGCCAGGGAATCACTTCTCGCTCGTTTCTCGTATTCTGGCTCGGAAGACTCCACACTGACCTGGCTGTCCAAGCCACGACCACTCTCCCTTCCCTGTTCAGAGTCATCTTCAAACACCTGTTCAGAGGATCCTGTGCTGCTAACGCTAGTGAAGGAACGCTCAACAGACTTTAAGCTACTTCTGGAATGTCTTTCTTTTTTTCCTGCTTGCTTTGGATGGAAATCCTCCAACTCTGGTTCATCAAACGATATTAAGTCACCCATAGGTAGAAGAGTCCTTCTTTTATTAAACAACGGGTCTGCAGCTTTTTCTGGCTCAAGTTCAGGTTTAGGTTCAACATAATCATCAAATAACATTTCATCCACTGTGCTTGAGCGACGTTTTGTTGAAGCAAATGTTGGCGCTTTAGTTTTTGCTTTCTCGCCTGCAATGTTTTTGTCACTATTTGAATATTTCTCAACTCTTTCCGAGTCACTTGAGTGCCCACTTGACCTACCGCTGGAGGGTTTTGGGGAATTGGTGGAGCTTCTACGACCAGTTTTGTTTGGATTATATGGAGGGGGTGGAATGGGTGGCGGCGTTTTCTTTCCTTTCCAGCTTGGTCCTATTCCTGGTCTTTCAGGTGTTGAAGATTTACTACTTGGGGTGTAGAGAGGCTCATCAAAACTCATGTTTACGGCAGTTGTATGAAAAACCTCCTCATTAGCACTGCTTCCTGTACTTGTCATGCTACTTTGACGTTTATACCTGTTTGGAGCATGCCCATTTTGATTTCTGTCCATGGACGCTGCACGCTGGACATTCTCACGATCCTTCTGGTATTTCTGAATGGGCGTGATATCAGCAATGACTATTTGTTTGGTTGAGGGTGGAGATCTATCTTCCTCCTCTGGTTGTTGAAAATGTGTTTTCTTATGTACACGAGCCTCTGGCAGCACCGGTTCATCTGGATCACTTAGACTACTGCCACTTGAACTACCTTTCATCAACGTTGCTCCAACACTTTCTATCTTGTTAGACAGGTCACTCATCAAGCCATTCTTTTTTGCAATAACAGAATTGAAGAAACGTGAGGTTCCTTCTGAGAAGCTTTCTCCACCGGATGACAATTTTCTCCGGAAATCCATCTTGCGTAATACAGCGTTCTTAACCAGCCTCCTGGTGGTTTGTGAAGTGTCAAGTGCCCTTATCTAGCTGTCATTTCCTTCATTGCTACAGCTTGTTTTTGTCTCTCATCTACGGGAGCTGAAAGTAAGAGGATTAGCATTGTCAAATTGGTGTAAAAACAGATTAAAAATCCATATAGGAACAAACAAGCACACATTTGAAATATTAGCTAATGAAATCAATACACATATGCAGTATAAGCATGGTTTTCTGTAATTGAGTCTATGAAACAGATGTCTATAGACATTTTATTATTGTATATTATAAACATAACGAAATCAAGCTTTCAAAAAACTGATATTAACTGAGTATAATTGTTCTCATTCAACCTCCCCGATTCCCCTGGTGTAGACAGAATTGTCAGGACAACGGACAACGGTTGATCCATCATAAAAGAGTTTATTTATGACTGACAGGAAAGAATTATTATTAAGTTTTGACAAAAAAGGACTCGTTCACACACTTCATACTGGAATAAAGCTTTAGGGAAATGTTGGAAAAGTGGATGATTCAATCAAAACAATCAAGAAATTAATTTAATTTTACCAAATTATGCTCTTTATTGTATAAATATTGGAATACCGGTATGCATGTGGAAATGTAATTTGTCTATATAAAATGCAAAATACAAAAGTTTCTACTTGTTATAACTTGACAAACGAAGTTTAAAGGGGGTATATCAGAGTCACCCCATAATTGGTTGGCCATGCTGTAAGTCGGTCCGTTGCTTTTCTTGTCTGAAGAATAACTTGAAAGCTGCTCGATGAAATTTAATATTACTTCATATGATGATAAAACCATAACTCCGTTTTAGCTAATTATAGAGTTATTGCCCTTTGCTACTTTTTCTTATCCAGAGCATAACTTGAAATCTACTTGATTGAATCGAATTAAACTTCTTTAAATTGTAAATCTCAATTAAAGGAAATGCAGTGTACAAAAACTATAACTCTATTTTTAGCTTATTATCGAGTTATTGCCCTTGCTTCTTTTTATTGTCCAGTGCATAACTAGAAACCTTCTGAATGGAATTTAATTAAACTTTATACAGTGGTAAAGCACAATGAGAGGAGTTCTAAGAAGAAACATAACTCTATTCCTGCTCTTTGTTATGTTTGTTCTTGTCAACAGCGTAATTAATCTAAATTAATCAATGGATTTTAGTTATATAACACACTTTGGTTAAGCATGATGAGTGGAAATGCAGTGTACAATAAATTCTGAGTTATAGCCTCTTTTCAAAAAAATATTTTGCCATTCCTGTGTCCATTCCGCATACAGGGATATTTGTCACGCATGTAACATCTTGAGTAAAGTTGTGTATTTCCATCCTGCTACAAACCAGAAAATTATGGTAGTTACTTTTAAAATAGCTGACTTCAAAGACAAGATTTGAAAATATTGTCAACGTTTCATCATCAGTAATTTGTAGGGATGGAAACCGGATACCAAATCGGTATCCGGATATTCGTATCAAGTATTCGAATACTATCCGGATACTCGTATCAAATTGTTTTCATAATAAGTAAATTTCCTATTATATGTCACCCACCTTCTGTTATTTGACATAATTGTCCACTTAATTTATAATTCGTCATATGGCAATTTCACTTTTTCATTCATTCTTTCTCAGTCTTAATAATTTATAATGTTATAATCAAAGCTAAACAACTCATTTAATGTCATAAAACTCATGATGAATACCACATAAACACCTCACGAATTTGATAGTCACTTTGGCCGAGGTGGTTGCTTGGTTACTGCCACATGCTTTAGAGTTTGTTACCGTAAATGACTGGGTATAAGACGATAGGGGGTATTAGACGCAGGGAAAAAAATCTGTGAAAAATCCGAGGAAAAAACTTTTAACCTATGTTTTTGGTTAAAAGACGCAGAGAAAAAATGTCAACATCGTCCGGCATTTTCAGCAGGTTTCATGTTGAATGACGCTTTGATTATTTGATAGTCGATTGTATTTTTATTTCATTACATTGTTTGATTTAATGCAATACCTACAATTTCTGCGGTGTTTTGTAATGAAGGATATAATTGCGGAAAAGATAAGAAGGCAAAAAGACGTTCTGATTTTTCTTTATTTACAAGCGTGTACTTTTTTTATTTATCAATAAACTAAACATGTTTACATATCGTATGAAAAATAAATTACAAGATACAAAATGATGGAAATTTGATTGAAAAGTGAAAAGATAAACAAATTTGTATTTATTGTTCAAATAGCAATAATTTCTTCATGCATATTCATCAAAAATACGATTGGTCATTAATAGCTTTGATTGCACGACCCTTATCTTGTGATTGGACGATCAATTCCTACAGATTAATGATCAATCTGTTTAATATCAACTAGTGCCAATTAGTGTCAATTAAGCACATCTGAGATCATAAAACAACACTTGTCATTGTAAACAAGGTCATAGAACTTTACAGGGTGCTGCACAAGGACACAATTTCACGCCTTGTGCAAACACCCAATTAGCAGACGATTTGTGACACATACACGCTTTGCGACAGACACTGTTAATCACCTGAAATATTTCATCTGAAATTTTTTATAACAATTGCTATGTCTCTGCTAAGCTATTTCATTGTAATTTTAATTCTTAACAAATATTCGAATACCCATTTTGGTATCAGAATACTTGCGTGATATCCTGATATCCGGATACTCGGATATTAGCTTCCATCCCTAGTAATTTGTGTTGCTTCCATTACATCACATACACTTCATGAATCATAGTTTTGTCTATCCTTCATTCAATATATGGAAACAACACACTTAAAGTGTTGAAAGGCTTTCAGCCTGCTACATTTTGTGAATATCATCATGTAATTGTAAAACATATTAACAAAAACGTCTAAAGATGTATATGCATGCTCATGAATTCCTTAAGAAATACTTTTAGATTGTTATGCTGATACTCATTTTAATCAAAGTCATGGAGTATCAGTCACATGAAATACTCATCTAAATAAGTATAGAGTAATAAGCAGTTCCATTTGCCGATTGACGTTATCTGGAACTTTGGTTTCACAAACAATGCACTGCAACAGATAAAGCATTTAGGCATTTCGGAGTAAAATCTATTGAAGACTTCAAACATGACTGAGTCGTATTTAATTTACTACCACTGTTATGCCTGCTTAAATTTATTATATTTTTGTAAACGTGTATAAAGGACATAAACAAGAGCTGTCGTATGACAGCGCGCTCTACTACGCCGCTTTGACTTGGAATACAATAACAATGTAATAATACCAAGTTTGGTCTCTTTATGTCAAACCTAACTAAAATTATTCGATACATAAGGTGACTTTGATGCTGCCCTCCCACCAGCCCGCCCAAACAATGACACAAGTCATTCAAATAACTTGATTTCCCATTATGAAAATGTGGTTAAGAATATACAAATATGCCTTTCAAAGGATATTAAAAAAGAAAAGAAAAAAAAATCAAGGGCCATAATTTGTATTTAGGCTTAAAACGGAGTTATGTTTCTTGTTTTAAGATGGTCGTAAATAATTTTGAGTTTTATTAAGTGCATTTTATGAACGGTATAGAAGTTTTTTTATTAAAATCCCAACTTGCCCTTCACTTTTACTTGCCTAAAACTTTAACCTAAGTCAATCAGGGGCCATAACTTGTATTAAGGATATGGAGTTATGTAACCTCATTGGGTGATGGTCCTGAACAATTGTGTGAAGTGTTAAGTCAATTGAATAAAGGGTATAGAAGTTCAGCAAGATTTCAGATCCAGAGGCGGGGCTTATCAGTTGCTGTTGCTATCCACCCTAAACCTCCGATAATCTGCACTTTTCAAAAAGTAGTATAGATAAAACAAAATTATAATTGTATTTTAATAAAGTATAAACATGTGCATTTATAATGACTATGACTATTTCTAACTTCTATGTTGCTTGTAAAATTTGCATTTCATTCAATACGGATATTAATTCATTGAGAGAAGCATTAAGGTAGTTATATCAATTACACTTGTATAAGACAGGTATAATGGAGAACGGAAGAAAAACAGCAAATCCATTGAGTTATGACAATTGATCTAAACAATCATCCTTTGTTCGTAAAGGAAGTTAATACATGTTCTGTTTCCCTAAATTTGAGTTTTAAAATATAGTTTTTCTACTGTAACAAAATTCTAAGTTCAGACATTATTTCTACCTGAATCAATTTACATTGGATACAATTAATAATAATGAACTAATTTAATGTTATGCTTGCTTTTATTGCCATACTTCAGGAACAAAGGAAATGATCATAAATCAACATATTATAAGACGGAATGGTAAGTGACTATTTATATTATCAAATAGTCCACCCACACACACACACTTAAATATGACAATTTCGTTCCACAGAAGTTGCACCTAGCGTTCGTACGACAATTTTTTTTTAAATTTAGTGAAATGTTCCACACTTCAGACCGTTTCCCTGACGAATCCACCATCGCTAACGACACATGACACAGAGAATACTTTTCGCATGCTTTTTAATCATGTGACAGATTCGGTTAAACGTCTGCGAATTTGTAAACGTGGGAGCCTGACTGCTTACCCAAATGCATCAAACAAGATGCATTGGACATTTTAATTAAGTTAAGAAAGTTTAATCCAGATTTCTCTGTCAAGTAAAGAGCCGATTTACAAGGCTATTTTAAATGTAGAAACTATATTGATATATGAATAGCAGACAAAACAAAACTGATTATGGGATAAAATGAAATATTATTATTTCATTAAAAATATTTTGAATGATGTCCTCCACCAGATGAGCATTTATTTGAATCTTCAATATGATTCATGTTTTTTTTCCAGGTTTAACGAGTTTTCCAGGTTAATTTCCTGGTGAAAACAGAGCTATAACTTCATGAAAATAAACATGTTTCTACATGAAAACAGAGCTATAACAGCATGAAAACAGAGCTATAACTGGTGAAAACAGAGCTATAACTGGTAAAAACGGAGCTATAACTTCATGAAAATAAACTTGTTTCTGCATGAAAACAGAGCTATAACTGCATGAAAACAGAGCTATTACTGCATATTACTGCATGAACACAGAGCTATAACTGCATGAAAACAGAGCTATTACTGTATGAAAACAGAGCTATAACTGCATATTGAAAACAGAGCTATAACTGCATGAACACAGAGCTATTACTGCATGAACACAGATCTAT
This sequence comes from Mya arenaria, assembly GCF_026914265.1. Lineage (NCBI taxonomy): Eukaryota > Metazoa > Mollusca > Bivalvia > Myida > Myidae > Mya > Mya arenaria. Next base: position 308,504 of record NC_069129.1, on the reverse strand, counting down.
TATTGCATGAAAACAGAGCTATAACTGCATGAAAACACAGCCATAACTGCATGAAAACAGAGCTATAACTGCATGAAAACAGAGCCATAACTGCATGAAAACAGAGTTATTACTGCATGAAAACAGAGCTATAAGTGCAACAGAGCTATAACTGCATGAAAACAGAGCTTTAACTGCATGAAAACAGAGCTATTACTGCATGAAAACAGAGCTATTATTGCATGAAAACAGAGCTATAACTGCATGAAAACACAGCCATAACTGCATGAAAACAGAGCTATAACTGCATGAAAACAGAGCTATTACTGCATGAACACAGAGCTTTAACTGCATAAACACAGAGCAATAACTCGCATGAACACAGAGCTATTACTGCATGAACACAGTACTATTACTGCATGAACATAGAGCTTTAACTGCATAAACACAGAGCTATAACTCACATGAACACAGACCTATTACTGCATGAACACAGAGCTATACATGCATGAACAAAGAGCTATTACTGCATGAACACAGAACTATTACTGCATGAACACAGAGCTATTATTGCATGAACACAGAGTTATTACTGCATGAACACAGAGCTGTTACTGCAAGAACACAGAGCTATAACTGCATGAACACAGCTTTAACTGCATGAAAACAGAGCTTAATTTCTGTATGAAAACAGATCTTTAACCCGATGAATACAGAGCTATTACTGCATGAAAACAGAGTTTCAACTGCATGAAAACAGAGCTATTACTGCATGAACACAGAGCTATAACTGGTGAAAACAGAGCTATTACTGCATGAAAACAGAGCTATAACTGCAACAGAGCTATTACTACATGAAAACAGAGCTTTAACTGCATGAAAACAGAGCTATTACTGCATGAAAACAGAGCTTTAACTGCATGAAAACAGAGCTGTTACTGCATGAAAACAGAGCTATTACTGCATGAAAACAGAGCTATTACTGCATGAACACAGAGCTATAACTGCAACAGAGCTATTACTACATGAAAACAGAGCTTTAACTGCATGAAAACACAGCTATAACTGCATAAGCACAGAGCTATAACTGGTGAAAACAGAGCTATTACTGCATGAAAACAGAGCTTTAACTGCATGAAAACAGAGCTGTTACTGCATGAAAACAGAGCTATTACTGCATGAAAACAGAGCTATTATTGCATGAAAACAGAGCTATTAATGCATGAAACAGAGCTATAACTGCATGAAAACAGAGCTATTACTGCATGAACACAGAGCTTTACTTGTGTGAAAATAACCAGAGTTACAAATTTTGATCTAGATAGAAATAAAACTTAGTTTTTCAATTGATGAGTACTGTTGAATATACTTATAGAAACTGCTACATTTCATTTGGCTTACATTAGCCATTTTTTCATATAAGACATACGACTTATCAGAGTATGTTGAATGTGATATTGATGCCATTATTTTTTTGTAAAGAATATCTTAATAACATTTTTACACCTTACCATTAATTACAGTCAAATGTTTCGTCTTACACAAGTTTTATTCCAGGCTTTAAGAACACTCAGACTTAAAAGGAATTCCAATACATATTAGACAGGCTCCTATTGAAGTAGTGCTATCTTGGAGCTAGTGCTATCTTGGAGCCAGTTCTAAAATATCAGGCTAAAATAGAAATTGTGGGCTGGAATTGATTCCCAATTAATCAATATACAGATGCCCCTACGAATTCTACAGAGCTATAGATAAAGCTTTAATTTATATCTGAATAATATGACTGGAAAAAAAGGGAACACTCCTTGCATGTAAAACTGTTATTGATAGATTTATCACGAAACAAGAAAGAGCACTCAAAGTGATTATTGAGAATTACTGACAATAAGATACTTCATAAGAGAGGGAGAGACACCAGTATCTTAAACAATCTTAAGTCCTTGTAGCTTAGAATCAAGTACACCTTTTGTTTTGGTGTGATACATTGTGTAATTTTGTCATTTTGAAGAGTTCTGAGACTTCCAAAGAAACAATCTTCAAGGTAATCATGTTAAACTATTTTTATTTTGTAAAATCAAGAGACAATGACCTTGAGAATGATCATTCACTAAAGAGACAATGACATTGAGAGTGATTCACTAAAGAGGCAATGACCTTGAGAGGGATTCACTAAAGAGGCAAATACCTTGAGAGTGATTCACTAAAGAGGCAAAGACCTTGAGAGTGATTCACTAAAGAGGCAATGACCTTGAGAGTGATTCACTAAAGAGGCAATGACCTTGAGAGTGATTCACTAAAGAGGCGATGACCTTGAGAGTGATTCACTAAAGAGGCAATGACCTTGAGAGTGATTCACTAAAGAGGCAATGACCTTGAGTGATTCACTAAAGAGACAGTGACCTAGAGAGTTATTCACTTAAGTCAAAATGACCTTGAAAGTTATTCATTAACATACATGCCATATTCCCCGGCGGGGGGAAAAATCCCCCGGAATTTCGACCCATCCCCTGGTCCCCTGCCGGGGGATCCATATCCCCTGGAATTAAAAAAAAAAATTAAAAAAAATTAAAAACTTGCTTACGGTTGACAGTGGAAAGCATCAATAATATTATGAGAGTGAAATTCCATGAAGGACCATGATGACTAAGTCCAAAAACTATTGTAATCTGAGTGTATTTCTGTATTTATTCTTATATTAAAGTCAAAATGACCTTGAGAGTGATTTACTGAAGAGGCAATGACCTTGAGAGTGATTCACTAAAGAGACAGTAACCTAGAAAGTTATTCACTAAAGTCAAAATGACCTTAAGAGTTATTCACTGAAGGCTCAATGACCTAATGAGAGTGATTCACTAAAGAGACAAAGACCTTGAGAGTGATTCACTAAAGAGACAAAGACCTTGAGAGTGATTCACTAAAGAGACAATGACCTAGAGAGTGATTCACTAAAGAGACAATGACCTAGAGAGTGATTCACTAAAGAGACAATGACCTAGAGAGTGATTCACTAAAGAGACAAAGACCTTGAGAGTGATTCACTAAAGAGACAAAGACCTTAAGAGTGATTCACTAAAGAGACAAAGACCTTGAGAGTGATTCACTAAAGAGACAAAGACCTAGAGAGTGATTCACTAAAGAGACAATGACCTTGAGAGTGATTCACTAAAGAGACAATGACCTTGAGAGTGATTCACTAAAGAGACAATGACCTTGAGAGTGATTCACTAAAGAGACAATGACCTTGAGAGTGATTCACTAAAGAGACAATGACCTAGAGAGTTATTCACTAAAGAGACAATGACCTTATGAGTAATACACTGAAGACACAATAACCTTGAGAGTCCTTCACAAAAGACAAAAACATATCATTTTGAGACTCTCATCTTCACTTCCTTGTCTTAACCAGCCAAACACTTTTTTTGTTTTTCAAAATAATGACAAATCATTTAAAAGAAGATTAAAACTAAGATTAATCTGATTAGGTATGCTTGTAAATCTGCCTTTTTTGTCTTAATTAAAAAATTAACATAAGAAACAGTGGATAATTTATATCATAGTATACATTTGTTTGCATAATCTTTAAGAAATCTATTGTGGCGCCAAAGATATGGGAATTTAATTTAAGAAATGATTAAAGGACAATATCTATGATGGTCATCAGAAAATGGCATATTATTAACATTTTTAAAGAAGTAATAAAGAGGAAATAACCCTTAACTAGGTAAATATTTTAACATGATCCTTAATTGCAAATAAAGTCTGAAAATACCATGGCTGTAAATATAAATTTAACTTAAAATAGACATTTGAAAGACATGATAGGGTTTAACAAGGCCCTAACCGTGTTAATGGCATAGCCACATTACCATACACAGTCATGTAATCTAAACTTGTGAAATGAATGGGGTATCTCACACATCAATGAGTATACTTAATATTACATATGTCCAAGATGTCCCCAACTGTCTTCTCAGATCGCCGTGGACTCAAATAATTTTTCAAAGTTTGATTGAGATTTTACTACCTTTTTTCGTTCTCTTTCTTTGACATTTATGCAGAAAAAAATATTTGATTTTCTGCCTGCAATTGTGTCAATGATCATATAGCATAATATTTACTCAGCAATCAACAAAAAGCTTTTACAGTCAAACACCGAGGTATCCTTTTTTCAGTTTGATTCCTGACCATCACGAAAACAATAATCTATTTTTAGATGAGGTAAGATAAGTCTGCCAAATTGAGTTGCCAATTAAGATGAATTGAGTTTCCATTTTTTAAATTCATTATGCATTTATATACATTCATAATTTGCATATCTTACCTTTTCTTAAGCATTTTGTTACTCCCTGATTTTTATTATATTTCCAATGATATTGCATACCTAATAACTGTAACTCTAGCAGGTTGGAGCAGTCATCAAAACAAACAGATATATTTTCATAAAAATTTGATTTTATCAGGGCTTGAATTTAACCTTTTTTGATACTTGCAAATTTTTGCGAGTGCTTAAATTTTCAACTCGCATAACCTAAAACATGTTTTAAGTCAACCTTTTGTGTTTGCTAGGAAAAAATATATAATGCATAACTATTATGATCATTCTTTTTGCATTATATTTTGTTGCAAAATATTGTATAATAAATGTTTTAAGTACAATAAAAAAATAAACATTTAATTTTAAAATAGACAAACCATATTTAGTATAGAAATGATTGTCTATTGATATAGAGTTGACTCAGATAACTTACAATATCATAACTTGATATTATAAACATTATATATTATATTTTGTATTTTTGTCATCATATTTGCAACTTGCATAACTTCAGTAATTTCTTAAGCAAACACTTAATTCTTACTTTTGACTGTTGTCACTATATTTTAGCACCTTTTTTGTTCTTGGTTTTGCTAATCATAAGAATTAGGCTTAAACACCTATGCAAGCCAGACAAGTTGTGATAACCATATTAGATCAAAGAAACAAAGATTATCTAAAAGGAAACTCTTAATTCTAAGCCAAGTAAAACTCTTAAGATGACAGTGCCAGTTGTTGGCAACTTAGCCTCAAATTTACGGTAGTATTTAAACCCATGACTTCTCAGTCCAGGTTGTCATTTAACCTTTGACAATAAACATCGGAAGTCTGATTTGGGTACTTGTCATCTTATTCACAGGTATGTGGTTTTACTCTGTTATTAGATTGTTATTATATTTTTGACTTAAAAGCTTGGAATAAAAATAAGTTAGGCTAATAATAGGCTAAAATAAGTTATGTATATTGTTGTTACAATTATGTTGCAAATACACACTGTTGACTTTATAATTCACTTGTACTTTAAATTAGTCATACAAGTTGTTTCTCTATTTTCATATTTATTGGTACCTTTCACATTGCTAAGTGTTGTTATTATCAATATTCCTCAAATATTGTTAATATTCTTAATTGTCACATATTCATGCATTTACATAATTATTCTTATTTACTTTAATATTTAGTTTATTATCATAAGTTGTCATTTAACCTTGGACAATAAACATCGGAAGTCTGATTTGGGTACTTGTCATCTTATTAACAAGACGACCCCCTCTAGCAATCTTCGCTGTGCCATCTTCGGGCAGTAGTTATTTGACGACAACAAAAATTAGCGTCATAATAGAGGGAAATTGTCACCGTGTGACTTTCTCTTTCAAATTCTGTTGGAAAATTTATTGTTCTTTTTTTTTTGGTTACATCTTATTTTTCTATGATATTTACTTTCATAATTTCCTACAAAGACTTTTGTCAGTCATTCTAATTGCAATTGAGTGTTTTGACATTTCTGATAAGATTTTACTGCTTCCTCTTCTTAATTATTATCAGTTAATTATCTCAGATCATAATCATAAACCTTACTCTTTGAGACTTCGACACTTCTCAATTATCACAGACTTAATCTAATTGTAAATTTTATTTTTTGACAATAATTATTTTTGAGTGACGCTTTCTAAAATCTTCGATCATTATCTTTTTATCACTTAATTCTGATTGGTAACTTCTACTCTTTAAGTTAGTATATAAGTATGTACATTTTTCATTTAGAGAAGAGAAATATATACATTAGATATATACATATAGACTAGGAACTTTGTACTTCTTCTTTTACTAAGGAAATATCTTTGAACTACTTTTTTTGTGACTATATAATTAATTCATTTACTTTCATAACTTAATATAGCACAAGGACTATTGAATGTTTCTTATTAAATAAGTCTTTGGATTTATCTTTGTTAACTATTCAACTTAAATGTGGAATTAATAAAGAACCAACTTTTAAACATCTTAATTGGACTTGAGTTGTTAATCAAAGTAAACCATTAAACGTGATCTGAACTTAAACGGTAACTCGCAGTTGTGCCAGCTAATTCCCCAAATTAATGGCCAACTGCACGTGCCCCTTAGACAGTGTGGCTCGGGCTCGGTGACCACCCCTACTATACCGGAGTGTATATACTGGCCCGTTCCCGAGGTTGCACGACATAACTGGGGTGCGCGGTGCCAATAACCCTGATTTAAGGCATAGTTTTATTCTTTTTAATGAATAATCATGTAATTGTACATTAAATGATATCATTTTATATTTAACAAGCAGTCTGACCTCATATTTTGCGAGTGAACGAGTGCTAAATTTGAGCCCTGTTTATTACATATGATTTAGACAAATACAATTAGTTACTTTTTTCAGTTATAATATTTATCTCAATCGAAAATGTCCTATGACCAAAAGCAGAAAATCCTAACAGCTGCTAAGGCTATTTGTATGGTTGGCTGCAAGCATAAAGTGTAATGTTGGTCAGACGGTCCTGACCAATAACTGACTTGGTTCGACTAAATTTGCAATGAGGTCAGTCTGTCTGACTAACAGTTTTCACATCTAGATGTAAAAAATAATCAAGCTTAATCTTTATCAATTATCAAACGTCGCTAAAAGGTTAGAAAAAATTATTTTGTTAGAAAATTGCGCTTGATAACGAATCAGATATGGTATTTTAATCGTATTCGGTGGTGTACTGATGTCGGAATGCGTGTACCACACTAAGTCAAACACCATGCAGCATTTGCCTCCCTTTGCAATACATTACCAAATAATGTATATTACTGTGTATATATATAGCCCGCTGTTTTGAAATACTAAAATGAAAACTTTTGTCATAAATATCGGAATGTTTTAAAGGATAGTTCCAAACAAAAATCATATCTTTTCGAACATGTTATTCAGTTCCTAGATTGGTACTGTTACGGTCCGAAAAATACACATTGTCAACAAATCAACCAATCAAAATTTTCCTTACTATTCAGTGCGCGTGTCAAAAAATGGCAATGTTAAAAATTTATTTCAGAGCAAACCCTGGCAAAAATAACTGGTTAATATATTAATACCTTTTTTTCCTTGTCAATGTTAAATTAACAACAAAGGCTTAGAAAAAGCAAGTTTTCAAACAAAATGATGGACCGGCAAACTTTATTTCGGACCGACAAATTTCTGAGACTGTCAGTCCGAATGTTCACATTTTTTCTGAACTTTCCCGATCACGTCTGGTCATCAATGAGGACTTGCATTCATAATAGTAGATTCATTTTTTGGATTTATTGGAATCACCATGCATACTTTAACTTTTTAAAGTGGCTAAAAAATGTCCATATTTATAGACATTATACCATTGCCTACATTTTATACATCAACATCTCAAGCATGTCGGAAAATAGCCACGGGTGAAACTTGGAAATTTTGAAAAACCTGAAATATTTTGCTGGGGGCCGCAGGGCCCCCAGTGGGTCCAGGGCAAAGCCCTGGCAGGGGGTCCAGGTGGCCGGAGGCCCCGGAAGCTCCTGAGATTTAAGAATTTTAAGGGTATAAAATGCCATTCCAGAGTATAAATTGACTATGAAATACAAATGAAGCCTGTCTTCAATTACTTTAATGTATGGCTAAAAAATATTTTCTACTCTTAAAAAGAAAATAAATATTAATACAAGAAAATGATACCATTAATGAATTTTATTCCTAAACTGATTCGTTTTGTAGGAAATGAATCAACAAGCCTAAATTGTACATATATCTGTCATACATAGACACAATCATTACAATAAGAGTGAACCACAACAAACTAGAATTAATAAATTTTATTTACATGATTGGTTTTTATACATGATTTCTTCGCCAAATGATTACGATCCGCAGAGTGATTTTCCTATCTATCACCGTTTTTGTCAACCTCAAACAAACATTCCCACCTCCACTCTTTTTTTTTACTTCCTTTTCTAAGTCCTTCATATTATAACCCGCTCGCAAAAACTTCATTTTCAGAACTACTTTGTTTGATCAACAATCGTCTGCATTAAATGACAGTTGCTTATAATAACAATGTCGGCCATCTTTATGTGCGGTCAATAAGTAATAAAAGACACGCTATTTCATTGGAGGGCAAAATCGATTAAGCCAATCAAAGTATCCTTATCCTTTCACACGAATGACGTATAGGGTTTTCCTCGACCTCGTTTGTTGGAATTACGATTCGGCGATTCTCGATGAATGTGGATCGCATACCGAGTCTGTTTGGCCGTAATGGAACAAAAGATCGGCTATCTCCGTAAATGATATAAAAACGCACACTTGCTCAAGCGGGCACCTGCTGGATCGCAAAAAAAGAGGTTGTGAAATCGGACTTATTGTTGACCTCTACCAAATATGATCGAAATTCGGAGGAGGAGTTGGGTCATACCCCCTAACCCCCTAAATTTGATTTACACGATTTGGAAAAATGACCCCTCTGGATCAGGAAAAACTGGAAATCTGGCATAAACCGGAAAACTTTCACCCATGAATTGCTCATTGAGCTAATGTTTCTTGTTAACACATACCCGACTTTAAATAAAGATTCTTGTATCTTGTATCATGGAAAATAACATTACAGACAAAAAAATAATAAAAAGGTCATCAAAAAAAAGTAATTTTCATTTAAAATAAAATTTCATTATTTTTCTCCTCTTACCGAAAAGCCATTTCATCTGTACAGGAAATATTTTTCAGCTTAATAAAGCATGCACTTTAGAAACATCCATCAGAAAAAGCACACTGTTTAAGAAATAAATACCACACTCGATATCAACTGTTCACATGTCCAATACCAATGATATCCACGGCTTATGAACAAGAGATATAAATAAGGAAATAATTGAGGAGTACTGTTTGTAAAAAAAAAAATATCTAGTAGAACTATAACTGTGCATTATTGTAAAAATAAACATTTGATACAATTAGTTATATCATGAATTAAGTTGACAAAATATTTAAAGATTAAATGTAAATGAATATGCATACATATAGGGTAATGAGTTACGTCAGAGCTAAAATAGTTTTACAAATGGAAGTAAGTTCAGAGGTTATATTTCTGTTGTAATTACTTTGCATGCAATCTTTCTTTCATGATTAAAATAGAACATTGTAACAAGTAGTTAAAATCCTCACCTTGACAGTTCCACAGAGTAAACGAACAAATTAATTACAAATGATATTTTTATTTATAAGGGAGGTAATTACGGTACATCTCTGGGCGCATCCAACATCCATTTAAAGGTTACATACCACTATACACTAAACTTGTTTCCATAGATGAAACCACAGGCATCTGTATCATTGTTTGTCACTTAAATGTTGTTTAAAACCATTTTGGGTACATACAATGAGATAAACAACACATCTGAAGATATTTAGTGTCTTTGATATACAAAAAAGAAACAAGGTATGTAACTCAAACTAACCCGATTTCACGGTAGAGTCCAGTTTTATGCAAATTTCTCAACCAACATATAAACAATCCATTTTTAAGTAAGTGACATGGAAAGAAGAGTCAATTACCTTTAAAATGGTGTGCGATATGTTGGTATATCTATAGTGTCTTTAGACAAACAAGCATAATTCAATGTCCAATTCTCGTGTTTTTCTTTAGTCGGAAAGATTACAGCAAATTCAAATCTTCAATTTTCCCCGTGTAAACAGTACTAATGACAGTCCTATTGAAGTTATTTTATGCTTCAGTGTACAGATAAATTAATTCCATTTTGGTGCGCATGCGTGAAAATGGACAGTCGCGTTTTATTGCAGTGCTAAAAAAATGGACTTTTAAACGGATTTACGCATAGGACAATAATAAAAGTTATATGTACGTGTTTGAAAATATGTGGGAAATTGGATTTTAAAAGTAAAAGTAACATTGTGTCAAAAATATTGGAGTTATATGTGTTTTTTGGCTCATCCTTTGTTATTTTTCAAATCACAAATTCATATATCGCAGTGTTTACTGACTGATAAGTGCTCATGGATTACAAAGGTAACTGTTAACGATGTCGAAGTTCCACCAAAGACATTGAACTAACACAAATAATCCCTGGTCGCCGACTCATCACGCATGACTGCACATTGACCGTTAGTAGTATTGGTCATTAATACCCATCGATATGGCACAGATGGAGAGTCAAGGATTAACTGAACTTGAACCAGTGACGCTCAGCGATCACACGGAGGTTAAAATCCCCTATTCATCGGAAACAATTAATGCGGACACTGATGACCACGACGCATCCCCAGCATTCAGCCCTAACCGCTCAATTGACTGTGACACCACGATAGATGTCAACGAGAACGAGTGTAATGACCTTAACGAATACCACAGGCTAATTGCACTCGCAGAAGGTGTACCCAGTAAATTGTTTATAGACCAACTTCTATTGGACTATGGTAACTCACAAGAAAGGTTAGAGCACACCAGAACGATGCTCTTTTCGTACGTTCGTGATTCTGACGACTATGGGTTGGATACGAACGTTGAACTTAAAAGACGGGTAAACACACGGACTGGTGACCCAGCCACAGTGAAACTCGCTAATGACATTCACTCAATAATTCTTGTCTTAAGCGGGGAGGACATATCGAACATCAAAGAAGTAATAAGCTATCCCAAGAAAGCGCCAAGACACAGCACAGCCCAGACACCTGGCAAATCACAGGCCGGTACACACGGCAAGTGCACGTGCTGTATTGAATTATCACAACTAAGAAAGACTGTTGACGTACTACAAGCTGATATTTTGCAGCTCAAACAACGGCAGAGCTCAAATGACGCTGAAAGGAACGAAAGTCACTTAACTGTACAAACGTCAATCATCAACAACGCCAAGAATATTGACTATCACCGTAAATGTATACATACTCTTCAAGGTAAGATAGACAACTCCACCACGAAGCAGGATATACTCGGAATACAAGAAACCCTGAAGGTGTTACAGACATCCATCTTATCTATGCAAACGACGCTTAACACCGTTTGTAACACGATCTTCGTACAATCTAATTCTTCTGCCACAACCGTTACGGAATCGAACGACAGGCAGCAAACTATTGTGAATGTGGCACAACCAGTTCCCACTCACTACCAACCGCAGTCTTCACACGAAGGGCTAATTGCCCATAACAATGTACATTCCGTGTCGCCGATGGAACAAACGGGGTCTATGCATTGGCCTCCGTTGCCGACACAGGAAGTGCCTACACACCCGGAACAACCGGCTAATGAAGCACACCAACACAGGAGCAGCACGAATGCCCGCGAAGGAGCACAATCCTGTGCCAACGATCGGGCAACGGAATCGTCGGAACCTGAAACTAGATCAACGCCCAGTGTGCGAAACAACAACACCAATATCAACCCCGCATCAAAACGTATGAACTTTCGCGGGCGCAATGGAACAAATTATATTGGACAAATGGTTACTTTTGATACAAACAACGACAATACACACAGAAAAGATGCGTCAATAAGTGAATCTATCAGTGACGCCGTGGCTCAACAACCGTCAGCTAGCAACGACGAAGCTGACTTTGGGCAATATGTGAAGCGCCGACCTAAACGTTATTACGTCGGTGGGTTTAAACCTAGCACAACTGATTCAAGACTCGCCAAATACATCAACGACCAAGGGTTAAAAGTCACAAATATCCTGATTATGCGCAAACGACGATTTAACAATGTTGTTATCCGCATAAATCTAGAAGATGATGGCCAAGCGGACAATATTTTAAAAGAGGACTTCTGGCCATCCGGTATCGTATGTCGTCCCTGGAAGCCGCCTTCGCGACAACCTCAACAGGGACCCGGATATAAGTCGGGAACCAGTCATCGTTACTCGGATGGAACCAGGGGGCGCTCCTCAACAGAGCACCAGGATGACGGCTATAGGAGCGATTCCAGAGCGTGGAACAGTCACGAGCGTGCGTATGACACACAGCGACAGACAGACCACAGAACGAGACCCAGTGTGCAAGAACGGGACCTTGACTATTATAATGTCGACGTTCAAAACCGATTCGACCGACTTGAAAACGATATCTATTACCAGTAAATACCTAAGATATCATTAACAATATATCATATATCTATTAACAATGTATTTCAAACTACGTATAATAATTTTTATGGTGTTATGCAAAACTATGACCACTTCTTATAACATTGCAACTTGGAATGCAACAGGAATAATGTCAAGCGCAAGCTACCTAAATGAACTAATAGTACATTCCAATCTAGACTTTTGTGGAATAAGTGAACACTGGTTACTGAGAAAGCATTTACATTTCATGAATCAAATTAACAGTAACTATATAAGCTATGCAACGTGCGATCCAGAACTTGACATTTATAGTAATCGCAAAGTTGGAAAGGGCGGACTATGTATCATGTGGAAAAAAACTTTAGACGATAAAGTTTCAGTGTTGAATTTAGAGATAAGTTGTTTAATTGGTATAGAATATCAGTTAGATGTAAACACTACATTATATATTTTTCAGGCATATATTCCCTGTAAAAATCACAACATTGTAAAATATAAACAGTGTATTGAGGACATAGACAATGTATTAAGCTGTTATTCTAACAAAGGAACGGTATTTTTAATGGGAGATTTCAATACTGAATTACCGTCGAGGACATGTATAGACACAAAATTTACCTTTGACACAAGGGGCAATACTCTTTGTAACATGTTGTTAAATTACAGTTGTGTCCCCTTAAATGCTTTACCATTATGTACAGGAGCGGAGTATAGCAATGTTCCATATGGGTGTTTAAGAGAAACACTGATTGATTATATTTTTGTAAATGAACATTTTGTACCTAATATTGAATCGTGCAAAATTGTTGATGACCATGCCTTAAATGTATCTTCGCATAGGCCGATTGTATGCTCTTTTAAAATAAGTGTTACTATGCAAGAAAGTAATCAATGTATAGACAAAGACAAATTTGTTAATTGGAAATGTATTAAACAGAAACATATTGCTATGTATAAACAATTTATGTCTGAGTGTCACCAACTAAATAACTTATTGTGTAAAGAAATAACATGTTGTAATGATATAGATATGCTGTATTGTAATATTGTTGAAATAGTTTCTATGGCAACCTTACAAACTATACCTAAACCTGTATTTAAAGCCCATGTAAAACCATATTGGAACGAAAGATTGTCGGCACTGCACAAAACTATGGCGGAATTACGTTCATCGTGGATCTTAAATGGTCGTCCTAGAAATGAGAGTCACAACAGTTATAGTGAATATAAAAACGCTAAACGTCGTTTCAGGAACGTTCACCGTACTAGTGTCACAGAATATCACAATAAACTTGAAAACGAGCTGAATAGGACTGCTGAAATTGATGCTACCGCTTTTTGGAAGATTGTAAATAGAAGAAAGAACAATACACGCAAAAGTAAATCATTTGAAATGTGTTTCCATGGAAACGTATTCACTTCCCCGGAAGAAATTAACTCCGGTTGGAAGAATTACTTCTCACAGCTTTATTCGCCCTCGTACCAAGATTTCTTCGATTATGGTCATCTGAAAGGGGTTTATAAAGACTATGAAAATATAAAGCTCCATGCAGAGAATTCGAACGAGAACAATTTACTTATTTCAGAAGATATCGTAAAAAGCGCCTTGAAGACATGTAAGAAAAATAAATCCTGTGGGCATGACGGAATTTACTATGAACATATGAAATATGGTGGAGATGTCTTTATCAGTGTCTTAACATACTTATTTAAAAACATGTCGGACTTCGGATATTGTCCTAAAGATATGAAAAAGGGAATAATAACGACACTCTTCAAAACTGGAAAAAAGGATAAAACTAATCCAAACAATTACCGAGCAATTTCTCTCTGCTCGACCATTCTCAAATTATACGAGAAAGTGATATTATGGAATATAGACACATGTAGGTACGTCAAAATAAATGGACTGCAGGGTGGATTCCAAAGAGGGCTTAGCTGTTTATCAACATCATTTATGACCAACGAGTGTATAAATTATGCCATTGAAAATAAATCTAAATTATACGCCTGCTACCTGGATGCAAAACATGCTTTTGACAATTTGGACCTCAAGATTCTTATATATAAACTTTATAACGCTGGTATTCCCCTCAATATACTTAAAATAATGATTAATCTACAGGCTGAGGTACAAAGCTGCGTCAGATCAGGTCCGATTACGTCAGATTGGTTCCCGATCAGAAAAGGGGCCAGGCAGGGCCAGTGTCTCAGTTCCTTCTACTACCTCGTATACATAAACGACCTTCTCGAAGACCTTTGTGGTTCCTCAATAAGTCTCCATATTAACGACACAAAGTTCGCATGCCCAACAGTCGCCGACGATATGATGCTATTTTCATTAACACCAGACGGTCTACAAAGTATGTTACATATATGCTATGAATACACTAGAAAAAATCGCTACATGTATAACGCCAGTAAATGTAAAATTGTAGTATACAATGACTCTAAACCAAAGCCAAATCAACAGAAACTACAATGGTTAATTGGTCGTGACATCGTAGAAGAAGCTGAGAGCTACGTTCATCTTGGGATAACAAAAGACAAATACTCGACCCTAAATGTAAATATAGATGAATGTTGTGCAAAGCTACGAAGAACCTATTTTGGTCTTGGTGAAACGGGCCTTAACAGTAACACTGTACATCCATTATCCATAAAACGTCTTTACGAAAGTGTAGTCCTACCTAAAGCACTCTATGGCTGCGAAGTATGGAACAGATTGACATCATCACAAATATTGCAACTAGAACGGGCACACCGCACATGTGTGAAGCATATTCAAAGTATGCCACGACATACAAGATCGGACATAACACTTAGCTGTCTTGCCGTATACCCACTAGAAACATATATAGACAAGAGAAAGCTACTGTTCTTTGGACAATTATGCAGGACCAATTCTGACAAAAATCTGAAGCGCCTATTTATATACCGGCTTTTCAGCTTTATCAATTCTCCAAGTGATCAAATTGGATTTGTTCCAGATTTTTATAGACTATTTTGTAAATATTCATTGAAAGCTGTACTCGAAGAATTTATGGCGACCTCACACTTCCCAAATGAAAACGCGTGGAAAACAGCAGTCCGAAAAGCGATTCATATTCATGTATGTCAAGAGTACAAGTCTAGAGAAGGCGATACACAGTTAGAAACTTTCAAAACAATACACTGTGACTACTCATCATCGATTCTGTGGGTCTTCAGTAAAATCTACAGCGATCAGCTTCTATACTGCCGCTCATCAATGAGAGTCCTCTGCAAATTCTTCGGACGACGATATACTGTAACATGTCACCAATGTAACATTTCGACTGAAAACATAGCAGCACACTCAATACTCTATTGTAGAAAAACGGACCAGTATAGACAGCAAATGTGGAAACATATATACAAATGCATGGGTGCGAAAAACTACCAACAGTTTGTGATTCTTGAACCCGACGAACAAATGCTCGAACTACTATCTGGGTTCGTTCACATTAGCATGAATGATATGAAACGTGTGTCCTGCTTTAAAATTGCAGTACGCTATGTGCACATTTTAGGACAATATGGGTGCAATTTATTAAACATATAAAATATTTGAAAATATGTGATAATAGTTCTTTAATGTCATAGAACATGTCTAGTACATTTCGTTTCGACCCTAGAATGTTTAGGTTGATTATTATTGAACTTACACGTATTTGTTTGTAATTAATAATTACTTATATTTTCCTATAGTCTTAATAGGTTATGCTCTAAGTATTATTAATTTGCACACTTTGTTTGTTTACATGTATACTATTTATTTGCTGTATGTAATGTTTAATATGTGCTTATTTGTCACCAAACTTTTGTATCTATGTCACATTTGTATGTAACTATGTTTTGCTCTCCAATTATGGAGGAAATAAACAATCTATCTATCTACCTTAATATCACCATAAGACTAACACCACAGTTTAAGAAACAACCGTATCAGTCTTCAAATTAAATCCACTTTAAATTTCGTAGGCAGCCTGCCATTTTACCGACAAGCGCCCAGATGATGTCATTGACATGTACATTTAACATCTTTGTACCGGCTTGAATGCGAGCCACACAAGCTTGGATGGGTCAAATACTCTTCTTTGGAGGTTGATCAGAAACATCTGAGCGCTGTCAGGAAAATGTCCGCCTCAAACAAAATTTTAAAGTGGATTTAATTTGAAGACTGATACGGTTGTTTCTTAAACTGTGGTGTTAGTCTTATGGTGATATTAAGGAATGGAATTAATTTATCTGTACACTGAAGCATAAAATAACTTCAATAGGACTGTCATTAGTACTGTTTACACGGGGAAAATTGAAGATTTGAATTTGCTGTACTCTTTCCGACTAAAGAAAAACACGAGAATTGGACATTGAATTATGCTTGTTTGTCTAAAGACATTATAGATATACCAACATATCGCACACCATTTTAAAGGTAATTGACTCTTCTTTCCATGTCACTTACTTAAAAATGGATTGTTTATATGTTGGTTGAGAAATTTGCATAAAACTGGACTCTACCGTGAAATCGGGTAAGTTTGAGTTACATACCTTGTTTCTTTTTTGTATATCAAAGACACTAAATATCTTCAGATGTGTTGTTTATCTCATTGTATGTACCCAAAATGGTTTTAAACAACATTTAAGTGACAAACAATGATACAGATGCCTGTGGATGAAACGTGCTATATGTTTCTGCTTTTGCTAAATATGGTGAAGGACCTGTTACGGCTTAGTACACCGAGGGAGTCATCTACTCAAAATGTAGGGCGGCCCTAAAGCCCTCTGGACACCGTCGGGGCGTGGACTACACATGCAACTACTAGTTCCGTCAAGATAGTTACAGTCCGGTTGACACGTTTTGAGAAGAATTGCTTTAACTTTTAAGTTATCGTAGTAGACAAATTAATCCTCTGTCGTGTTTGATCACATGTTTGTCAATTCTATGTGATGTAATACATTCTTGCAAGTTTGTAGCTCTCCTTCGTCTAACTGGTTGTAGAAACCGTGGTAATTCTGGCACCAAACCCTCGGCCACCTTATAGAAGATGACCAGCCTATAGCTGCTGCATGCTCGTCGTTCATGCAGAATTTAAAGCTTTAAAGATTCTAGTATATTTGACACACACCCTTCCTCTCTGGGCTTGTAATCCCCGGTTATAAAACGGGCTGCTTGGCGCTGAACTTTTTCTTGTTTTAAAATGTCATTAACTGGCAAAGATAAACGAAAAACATAACTTTCTGTTCAGAGGCAGTGATCATGTGGTACATTTTTTTGTTACCATGTACTACAAAACAGCTAAGCACCCAATGAGACGGTATATAAAAGATTCACTCCATTATTTAACAATTCGTTTACAGAGATATTTATAAATAGTGCCTGTACATCTTCTATTCACTAGTGTACCCGGCGCCCCCTCCCCCCTTAAAAAAGTTTAATTTTCATTTTATTATAGGAAAAAAAGAAAAAGAAAATACACCCAAATTACACCATTTCGGACTAGCCCCAAACCTCTCTGCCAACATTTAAATATCGGTTCTGAGGGAGGGGGCTCATGTCAAAAGGTTACGCCTCCTCTAACATCAAACCCCTGCAATAAGTTATGTTTCCACGGCTACATATGTATCAAGAAAAAAAGATACTACAACCATTTTGTGAACCAAACACTAAACAATTGTATGCGTTATATGTGTTCTTTTTCAGACTGATTTACAAGACGCCCAACAGCAAAAAACAAACACCTTTAGAAAAGTAATATAATGGTTGTATATTTTAATAAGGTTATTTATCATTAACTTTCAATTACAGTTTTATCCGAGGATCATTATTTTCATTAAAAATTGTAAGGTAAATTCCGATTTAAACAATAAATTACCCGTTTACTACAATCAAGAGTTAATTGAAAATCAAGGACCATTATAACACTTACCGCAGATACTTGATATAAGTTATTTGAACATTTTATGATATAAGTAGATTTCTTCAAATACTGTTTATTGTTTCCATCGTATATTATTACTAATATATTTACAATTAACAGTGATCATTGGCGCGGAAAAGGTTGTCCAGCCTCAAGAAACATGCGTCTGTCTTAAAAGATAAAAACGCAGCGCTGAAGGGCACTTTGTGCGTGATGTGGGAGAAAGCCCGTCGAAATGATTCAGTGATGCTGACTATAAAACGGATGTGATTAAATAAATAATAATGTCCAAGATATATACGTACTGAAAATTACTGAGCTTCACAGTGCATTAAATTACTATAACGGAACAACATTTTCGCAGTTGTTAACCCTTTAAAGTAATCAAGAGCATATATGTTGCTAAATATTTTTACTTCTTACATTGTATTTGTCGTCTGTTTTCATGATTTCTCTCTGCTAACTATTTAAAATACGGCATGTATAACATTAGAACATCATTCATTCACATTGAACCTTGAGTTTAGATATATCTTATATTTTAAAAGTCTAATTATTGGGAGTGGCTGAGGAGCTCATAAATTAATCGAATCGGACAGATTATGTATTCAATTTTATAAGAAAAGCAATGTTGAAGTGTGGAAAAAAACATAAACTAACGATTGTAATATAATTAGTGTACTTATAGACTGTGTATAAATAAACTTTGAATCATATACTGTTAAACATAACATGTGTGCTTGGTAACTGCTTCCATAAAGCATTCTGTTAAGTATTCATTGTCATAGTGTGCGCTAATATCAACTTCCATTCGGAACTCCTCGGTCATTTCCCATAGAAAACAACCTCGGATTCATGCCGATGTATCAGTAAAAATAGTTCGTAATTAAAATAGTTTTAATTAATTGAAGTGTTTTCACATATATGTTGTATATCTAAGTTTAAACTGATTGCAAACGAACTATTTGCATAAACAATTATGATTCCCACGAGTAAAGTCATTCAGTTTTACTGCTAAACTGAAATAACTACGAGATCTATTTGCAGCGTAGTTAAAATGTAAAGATTTCTGACATTGTAAACCGTCCATAAACATCTGAAGTTGTTATCAATGGAAAATGGTCGTGGAGTTCCGAATGTATCACCTTCATACCATAAACATGCTATAACCATGTACTATAAAATATTAAAAAATCAACGAGTAGTTTATTACTTTGTATAATGGAATTCTTTTGAGACCATCCAGTACAATATTGAATTCTTGCACTGACTAACAATATGCTTTTTTGTACTTACTTAGCAATCTTGTCTATTGTCTTGTTTTCTACAGGACATCAACATTCAACACGATATAGAGCATTTAATTTTTATTTACACACTTACAAAAGTAACAATTTCTCTTTTTTTTCAAAATAAATAATAATAATATCAATAGGATAAAAAAGGACTGGTATTTACACGACTACTTAACAAAATAGTGCAAATCCTAATAAACGTCAATTTGAAATCCTTCAATGGAGTGAGTTTCACATTTAAGAGAGTAATATTTGATAAACGTTAATTAAAATAAAGTAATATTGACTTTTCAAAAACAACATTGTTAATCTAGAACGGAAATGGACGGAAATGGATGCGTATTGACAGAACTGACTGATGACCAACAAACACATTAACGTCCAATAAATTTAGACTGTAGATACAGAAACTATATACCAAAATATGTGCGGTTTTGAGTCTGTAGTTGATCATATATATATATATATTTGAATGATAATATTAAAAACGAGTGTATATATATATTTCGTTCTGCGTGATAGTCAATAACATTCAATTGGAGTAAATTTGGTCTAGTAAGAAAAGTTAAGTGTGTGTCTTGTTGCAGTATCAACGTTCTTGTGACGGGTTTACCAATGAAAATGTTCTAAATCAAATTTCTGAATCAAAGAAAAAGTAAACGTTTACGGCTGATTGTTCGTGCACATCAGCCCTAATTCTCACCCAAATATACTAAGCTGTGGTCTCTACGAGTACGTTGATAATACATTATGCTCGTACATGTTTTAAGCATATAATACGGTGGGGTAGTTGCATATATTAATCTTCATTAATTTGAGATAAAAAGATTAATTCGTCTGACCTCAAGATCTTTTTAATAAAAGAGAAAAGGATTATTTATCAACTACTGTTCATGATATATAAAAGGAAATAGGTGTCCTTTTGAAAGGAATCTGGAAATCTAAAATGGGAGCCGGCGCATCCAGAGGTTTTTATTAATCTGTTCGGTTTTACGTCTTTAGTAATGGGAATATAAAAAATGATGATATTACTAGATGATGATGATGATGATGATGATGATGATGGTGGTGGTGATGATGATGATGATGATGATGATGATGATGATGATGATGATGATGGTGGTGGTGGTGGTGGTGGTGGTGGCGACGACGACGACGACGACGACGATGATGATGATGATGGTGGTGTTGGTGGTGGTGGTGGTGGTGGTGGTGGTGGTGGTGGTGGTGATGATGATGATGATGATGATGATGATGATGATGATAGATGATAGATGTATAGAATTAATTATACATTAATTAATCAACGTCTTAATCATAAAAGCAAACTATTACTTGTAGAGTACAGCTACGCAAAGGCATTATCCAAGGACATATTTCATGCGATGGACCATCTTGGCTACAGTCCGGAAATAATTGAACACAGGAGGAGGGTTTACAGACAGACGGACGAACTGGAGAGCGTGACCGACATGTATCAGGACCATGTCAGTGTTGGAAGCATGTCGGAAGGTTTCTCGGCTGTGTATGAGAGTTCACATGATGTTTTACTCGTCGACAAACATGTTGTATGTAAAGATGATGCCGATAATACACAGTTTTCAAAAACCGAAACAGTGTTTAAAATTCTCAACAAGTCATGCCATCCGGGACATTTTATGCTTCAAATGGAAAACATAGGAACACTGAAGTACAAACAAATCAAAAGATCTCTGGTAAAGTCTAAAAAGGGTCTATCAATGCTTTCGAGCGAATTGTACGTCAAAGCAGTTGGGACGCAAGAGTTTCGGCGATCTACCAAAGACAGATACGTTGTATACCGAACAGACAACAGTCAGCTGTCGGCCGAGTTAAAACCTCGTACGTTCTGGTCCTTCCGTTGTACATGTGCTCGAAAATTGTTGGCCGAGTGGAGTTCGAGAAAACGCAAACACGGGTGGCCATCTGTAGAGCTGATAGAGGAAGTTTTAGCTATGGAGGCGCAAGTCATTCCAGTTGATTGTAGCGACAGAGGCAAACACTGGCTAGAATGGAGGGCTTGTTTTATTACTGGAGAAATCAGGCTTTCAGAAACATGGTCAGAGGTGCAGTATAAGGTGTTTATCATCTTAAAGTATGTCAACAAAACGTTTTTGTATCCGGTAACCAACCATCTCACAACATACTTGATAAAGAATATTGTATTCTGGTTAGTTGAAACCAATCCGCAAGATGCTTTCACAAAGGAAAACATGCTTCAACTTGTTATAAAGGGACTAAAAATGCTTCTCGATTCGATAAGTTCGAATCGTCTTCGTTACTACATGGTGCCAGACGTCAACCTGTTTGGTGATAATATAGCATGGAGTCAAAGACACGAACTTATCAAAATACTGGACGAGCTGCTGCAACGTGGCCCAAGACTCATCATGAAATGTCCAAGGTTTGCTCAAGCAATAACAAAAATGACATCGATGCAACTTATTGAATACGGTAATGCAAGAGACCAGTTAGAAATGTTGGAACTATATCGTGAGCAGAACATTGCGATGAGCAGACCTTCGTCATTGACATTTGCAAGTTCAGAGAAACAAACAAAGGTCAAAACTACAAGACGGGAGCAGCAACTGAAACGAGTCTGTTTTCGCATGAATGACATAGTATGGCCGGACTGGAGGAATTATGCTGATAACGACATGGAGTCAGACGAAGTTCGGGAACTATTGGATATCAAAATACACGAAGCGTTGACTTAAGCCGAATGATATTAATGCCAATGAGAATCTAACTCAACTGAGTTAGACTCTCATTGGCGTTAAATTCATTCGACGACACACACACGCACGCACGCACGCACGCACACACACACACACACACACACAATTGAAAGCAATGATTTTTTGTACATTACATAGAATACAGCCGTACAATATCATTAACAAACGGTTTATTTCAAAGTATTAGGTCATTATGGGGGACGGTAAATTAACGAAATTCACAAATTTAATTGCTCTTCATTTATATTTGTTCAATTATAATCTTTAAGCACGAAATGTACAATAAATGGCCTTACTATTCATGTAAAGAATGTCTGTGATTATGAATTATGCGATGATTAATAATATTTTTAATTTTGCGCTTTGTAATTTATATGTTGATTACAAATCTCGGTGATTGACATGTCCAAATTTTGGGGCCATGCAGAATTCACATTCGCGCTACATATTGTAATGTAAATGTATTGGAGAAAAGTACAGGGTCTAACTTAGATATTCATGCATAAGAACCCGTACGCATTATTGAAATGCATAGAAAATGGTTAAGCAGAGGCATTAAATGACCAAATCAGAACTCAATTATGTGTTTAAAAGTGATTAAGGTTTTAAGTCTAGGTAATACCGATTTTTTAAATTGGATTAAGTCAACTATTATGCATGAAAATTAATTCAATCTTTTGACTTCCTTTTGATTAATTAATACATGTCCATTCCGTTGCGCCGCATCTGAGCAGATACATTTCATAAATGCATTAAGTTGAATTTAAACGAACTCGAAACGAATGTTATTGACTATCACGCAGAACGAATAATATATACACTCTTTTTAATATCATCAATTTAACTATCAAAACCACACATATTTTGATATACTTGTAAAATAGTCTATTGATTGGCCGTCTAGATTTATTGGATGTTAATGTGTTTATTAGTCACCTGGTCAGTTCCTATCGAGAATGCCTCCATTTCCGTTTTAGATTAGTAATGTTGTTTTTGAAAAGTTAAAATTATTTTATTTTAAAAAACGTTAATAAAATATTGCTCTTTTAAATGTAAATCTCACTTCATCGATTATTCAAAATGAGGTTTATTAGGAATTTAATTATTGTGTTAATACGTTGTATAAATATTATCCTATTGATATCATTAATTGTAAATTTTCTAAGTGTGTAAATAAAAATTAAATGATCAAGTGTTGAATGTTGATGTTCTATAGAAAACAAGATGATTGACAAGATTGCTAAGTAAGCAACAAAAGGCATATTAAATTGTTAGTCAGTGCAAGAAATCAATGGTACTGGATGTTCTCAAAAGTTGGGTATGTTTATTCACTTTCACAATTCATAGTACATGTATTAAACTACTCGTTCACTTTATATATATATCAAACCTCGGATGTATACGGACGGTTTACAATGTCAGAAATCTTTACATTTTAACTACGCAGCAAGTAGATCGCGCAGTTATTTCAATTAAGGAGTGGAACTTAATGAATTTACGTTTGGCATATAAATGCCGTAAGATTGTAAGATTCAGCCTCTAACAAGTTATCTAGTTATGGTTTGCGAATTCCACTCAGTAAGTAACATACTAACTGGTTAACAAGATACGATTCGTGTTACCAGTTACCTATAAATGCATTCCTGATTCAGGCGCTAACAAGTGATGGTTTGAGAATTTAGATAGTTAGCAGACCAATCTGGAACATCCAACAGACGAAAACAATGTATGAAATAAAAGAAAAGTTAGCAACTTGTATGCTACTCTTTACTTTTAAGGATTGACATGTGCGAAAATGTTGTTCCGTTATATAAATAGAATGTACTGTGGTGCTCAGTTCTTTTCAGTACGAATAAACATCCTGGGGTCATACTACATATATTCCAAGCACATCCTTTTTGTAGTCAGCATCTCTGAATCATTTCGACGGGCTTTCTCCCACATCACGCAAAGTGTACCATTCAGCGCTGCGTTTCTATCTATTGAGAGAGACGCATGTTTCTTGCGGCATGACAACCTTTTCCGCACCAATGATCACTGTTAATTGTGAATATATTAGTTTTAATATACGATTAAAACAATAAACAGTATTTGATGAAATCTACTTATAAAATATCCAAATAACTTCAAAGTAGTTCATCTCTGCTCTAAGTGTTATAATGGTCCTTGATTTCCAATTAATTCTGATCGTAGCAAACGGGTAACTTATTGTTTGAATAAGAATTTATCTTACAGTTTGTAATACAAATAATGATCCTCAGATAAAACTGTTATTGAAAGTAAATGATAATTAACATTATAAAAATAAACAATGTATATCCTCTGTATTAGTTTTCTACAATTGTTTGTTTGCAGCTGTTGGACGGCTTTTAATTAAGTCTTATATAAGTTGACTCTGTTGACCGTCAAGGTGCTGAATTTAACAACTTGTTACAATGTTCTATCTTAATTATGAAAGAACCTTATGCAGACGCAATTATGTTTTCAATATGTTGATGCGAGGTTCCGTCAGAACTTATAGTGACCCTTTAGTGTTTGTGTGTGTCGTAATAAGTAAGTGCTGTTGAATTGAATACAAGATGCGGGCGCGGATTTAAAAATACTATATTTTTTGTTTTTACTCTAGCATTTAGCAGAGCTTGGAGTTTAAAGTGTCTTATTTAAAACATTTCTGAAAGAAGAGCCCTAGAATCGACCCTAAAACGAGAAAAACGGGATACCATGAAGGGCAATGCTAAAATAATATGAATATTTTTTCGTTTCATGGGGGAATGCGCAGAGCCTGCCGGCATGATGGAAAGACCCGGCCATTTAATGTATTTTTCCCTCAATCTCACTAAATGGGGTTAGACGCATGGCTTTGTTTCAGGTACGCCACTGACAGGCCAATTATCAAAACGCGTGTATACGAAACACATTGCACTATAAAGCAATGTTGTCAAGTTGGTGTGTGGAAATTATCAATTTCAACTTGTCAAATTTCGTTACTCTCACTATAGTAATGACATGTTTTCACTTACACAGTGCAAAAGCTGGTTTGAAGGACTGAATCATAAAAAAAATGGAATTCCAATATTTAGCAAGCACAATACATACACCATTTACAACAATTGTATGCATAACAAGGAGTCGGAGAATGCATGTTTATCAGGTTTTGCCTCAGAGGGCATTTGTCATTTTTTGGAATAGTCTTTCTACAAATTAGACATGTTTCTATGTCAAACTATTCAAGACTACCCCAAAATAACTTGTTTATTTGAAGCGATTGCTTCTCTTTAGAGAAAGAACTAGGATGCATTTTCACTATTTTATATGATATCTTTCTTATTTGAATACATATAATAAAAACACACATACATAATGCTTGATTAGGTGATCTGGGGCATTTTGACGCATAATTAAGAAATATTACACATCACTTCGGGTCATATGACATTATAAGGACCGGCTAGTCAGCCCCCGAAGGTCCATTCACCTTCGATGGGTACTGTTCGGTCCTTATAATGTCATATGGCCCGAAGTGGGGTGTTATATTTCTTATATTATACCGAACACTTTTTTACCATTTAATAATTTTAAAGCACCTCTGATGTGTTTTATTGAACAAATTTAATAATGTTTACTTGCGAAACAAAATGTCGTTGTGTAAATTGCAATACAAATTTTGTCGACAGACTTTTCCATATTTTCTCATTATAACTACAAAACCCTGATGTTGCAAAGGTTGTATGTTTAACCCATTTTTGCACTATGGAAGGCCCTTAAATGCAGCGGCGTATACTTACATCTACCAGAAATCCATCTTTATATCTGGTTGAATGATTTATTTTTATCTGAATCAATTATCTGATTTGACATTTTAATCTCGTAAATAGTGACGCACATTAAATGGAAATATGTCTTTCCCTCTATTAATAATGTACACCGCATACGAATTGTATGGGGATTATAGAACGTTGTAATAAGTAGACACTGAGGATCAATGAGCCGTATTCATAAAGCATCTTATGTTGTTTGAATTTAAAGAAAACTTACAATGTTTGAACACAATAAATCATATGAAAATAAGCAAGAAAATGGTGTTAACAATATATGGCTATAAAGAAATTGGGTATAAATAGAGGATATTTAAAAATACTGTTGTCAAAAATTACGGAATTTTCATGAAGGTGAAAATATTATCTTATTAAGATGCTTTATAAATACGGCTCTAGGCCATTCCAATGCAGTAGTAAATAAACATAAGGTTGTCATGTAGACGACGTACTGAATATATTGATTTATTTCAGTTATAAAAATAGACTTATCATCTGATATTAACAATTGTATCAATTTAGTATTGACCCACTGTATAATGAATGATAAAGCATGGTAAAACGGCTCAAGTCAATTCAATATACATGCATCTTTTGTCGTACGTTATATACAGGGTGAGTAATCACGTGATTTAAAGAGGTTCTCACATGGGTCACAACGGGTCACAACCGATGTAAACAAACAAGTGGTGTTAATTTCTTAATAAAATATAACTTTGCATATAACAGACTATGCTATTTTCTGCTCCTTCACGTGTGAAATATTTACGATTTGCTTGTATCTTAATGTTGCAATTCCTGGCCAAAATTTCAACTATGGAATTTCGTGGAACGATGCACCGCTGAAAATTTAGCCAAGGATTGCATCATAAAAATACAAGCAAATCTGAAATATTTCACACGTGCAGAAACAGATAATAGCACATTAGTACAAAAGAGTTACATAAGCTATTTCACCTTTGACCTGCTAAATATATGTAGTTACTTTAGAACGAAAAAAACTTTTGGATTTGTTTATATATATAGCAAATTCTACAGTTAATACATGGGTATATTGTTCGTTACAAAAATGAACTTCCACACGCTTTTAATCATCTTCGTCCGAGCTCTCTTCCCTCTCCTCAGCCCTGTCGAGTGCGGAACTGAGAATAAACTTCAGTGCGTACAACATTGGCACACCTTTATCATTCTCAACATCCATGTCTGACACGAAGTTGACGATGGGAAAAACCTGGTTTTCTTGCAGACCAAACACTTCTTCAGCTCGTTTTACTGCTTTCTGTACTTCATTACTTGTGAAGATATTTTTAA
This sequence comes from Mya arenaria, assembly GCF_026914265.1. Lineage (NCBI taxonomy): Eukaryota > Metazoa > Mollusca > Bivalvia > Myida > Myidae > Mya > Mya arenaria. The sequence goes on along the minus strand of NC_069129.1, from coordinate 280,982 downwards.
TATCTTTATGCACGTCATCGCAAACTCTGTCGAGCTTCGTTATAACGGCGATTTTGGCTACATCTGGAAAACACGCACAGGTGTTTAAAATTAAACGCATGTGGGATAAAAACAGAATGTTATATATTTTAATTACAACATTATACGATACGTTAAATACACGTTTCAGCTGCATACCTGTATCAATGTTTGCCCCTACGGAGTATTAGATTGCGGATTATTCCCATGAGGCAGGATTTTGACAGCTTGGTAAGACCACCACCCAGGAAACAGACTTGGCCGGATATTTCTTTTAAGGAACATCCTCGGCCCAAGAAAATTTGACAATTTTCCCCGCTCAAGAAATGGACCAAAAAGTGTGTCTTAAAACGCCTGTGTGTTCCTTGCGCAAAAATGTGGGGCTAATCATTGATAGGTGCATAACGCGGCATCTATACCTACCCTGAGGCACATATGTGTATAGTTTCCGGAGTTTCTTCTGAATGACTGTGTCAGTATCCTGTGTTAGTGTCTCTGCGCTGACGACGAAAACTACGCAGTGTGGTTTTCTCGCATCGTTGTCTGCCGCACATTGATTTTCTGGCTCCTCTGCATTAGACGAACGGTAAGCGGACGTATCTTTCATGGTGTCCCTTTTCCCACCGTCTGCTTTGCTTACAAACTAGAGCAAAATTATGAGGTAAAACATATCTTAAACAAGGAATATTCCTTGCATATTTTTTCCACTAAAACTGTTTAGACAAGATGCATTTATGGGCAAAGAACGACAGTTCATATATAAAACATAAAAGTATTTCAATTATAACTTGTAAAGACTAACTGTGTGTCCCTTTTTCAGTCGACCAAGACAAACATCCCGTAAGTCTTCGTTGCCTATCCCCTTTTCGTCATCATCAAACGTCCCCGTGAATCCCATGGTGTCATACAAGAACACATTCTGGAGAAGCTCACCCTTTCTTGATTTGATCAGAGTTAACTAAAACAAAAAAATAACAGTTCATCAAATTTCAGATCTAAGACCTTGCATTTTGTGCAATTAACTTCCTGATATATATATAGGATCTGATACGAGTTGTCATTTAATACAATATTTTATCCAACGATTTTATGAAATTTGTAAGTAGGCGAGCCTTTCATAAAACCTTGTATGAAATGACAACGAGAGTCAGATCTTTGTTATCACATGCTTAAAACAGCGGGTTTTTTTGCGAATATATACCCAATTTAGTTCCACTTTCTGAACTCGTTGTTTGATAGCCAAAGTACTCCGATAGGAATGTCATCGATGCACCATAGAAATAGTTCCAAATGAAAATGACAAAAATAGCAAGCAGTTATCAAGTTTTAATTTCGTCATTTCCAGTGGTTTCTTCATGGTTATTATGCCTTGACAGCGACTATCGATGTTGAAAGATTCGCCTACCGGTAGAATTGTAGACGCCATTTCGTTAACAAGCAAAGCGGAGGGATATATATAGGTCGCATGTGATTATTCTTGCCAATAGAATTGTCTGATAGGTTATGTTACACATGTGTAAGATAAAAAATATTCGTAATGGTCATATTACACAGAATACAAGGGTAAGCACTTCATAAATATTTGTTCGAATCAGTTTGAAAAGTGTTCCATTATCAGTATTGGTGTACCCTTTACAAAAAGTAAAGTAAAAAACCTTAACAAAATTATCTCATCACTGCAAACTTCATATTGTGCCTTTGGTTCCGTGAAACTGGAAACTTGAAAGTCTTAAAAAGGTACAGATCTTAATTACCTGGTATGTTCCAACATCCCCGGAAGTTGCGTTTCTCGTGGAAGCCACATTGACAATTCTTCCTCGAGAAATGGAACAGATGGAATTGATGAAGCAGGATTTCCCTGCACCGGTGTGCCCAACAAGGACAACGTTTAGACGCTTTGCTTGGATGGCGCTGATACTTTCTTTCAGGCCAACCATTGCCTAAATAAACAATATGTGAATGGAACGTTGCTGTGTAAAACATTTGTAAAATTCATTGCAACAATATACGTACTTTTCCTATATATGTTAAATAAGCATTAATGCAGTAACGTTACATAATTAATTAACCTAATAAATAATTGTACACATCTGACAGAAGGGGAGTTCCTCACTGATTTCCGGCTGTCGACATTTTTTTAAAACTTGCTTCATTCGTTAATTTCCGGTGTTTTCTATTTGCGATAGGTTGCATTTTTGTCACTTTTCCATTAAAATATGAAGAACGTTTCTCAGTCTTAAATTTTCTTCCGAGTTCGACTTACTTTTGTTACAATTATTTTATTATTTTCGTTACATAAAATAAATATTTAAAACGTCGATATCTGACCGTATAAACATGAGAAAGTCCCTTTATTTATTTTTTTAATTTCTACCTTTTCAAACGACTCGTATTGAATATTCCTCCACGCGGTGCTCATCTTGATATGATTTGTTCCTCTCTTTTTCTGATACCATTTGTAGTTCGTAGATTACAAGGAAAATCAACCTATCCTATGATTAAATTTTCCGAAAACCAATGGTTAATATATTTTCAGAAAAGAAACTGCTGGTATCAAAACAATCATGTAGGCGACATACGCGAATGTATACAATTTCTATTTGTGCGTATCAATTTCAACGACATATCTTACTATAAATGTCTGGTATTTTGAAATTGCTATCCCTTTTTACGTCAGGATGCAGGTATTTTGTTCCTGTTGGTGTTGACATCATTCTAAAATAAGACAACAATTGTTATTTTAGTAATTATGTGTTAATTGTTAATACTTATCCCCATTTAAAATGAAACTGATTTACGGTGTCAATAGTTCCTTGTATACATGTATATACCTCGTATAACTACTATCCATATAGTTACTGCACCCTCAATATAGTTTTGAAAACGTTTTATCATGTGGGCGATTTACTCAAAGATACGCGACCAATACCATCACTCATGCTCTCAGTCACATTGTGATAAAGGAGATGTCTCATCAAACACAATGAACTGACTTTACTTTGTGTTAAAGCTTTGTCCACCTTTGCCTCCAAAATGGACTGGGGACTTAAACCGAAAATATTAACTTGTAAAAGGGGATTAACATTCACGAGTTGATAAGGTGTAGATTCGTATCCCACGCAAACAGTACCCGGGCTGTGTCTCCAGTAAGAAAGGTGTAGATTCGTATCCCACGCAAACAGTACCCGGGCTGCGTCTCCAGTTAGAAAGGTGTAGATTCGTATCTCACGCAAATAGTACCCGCGCTGTGTCACGAGTTGGAAAGATGTAGATCCGGCTTCCGCGCAAACAGAACCCGGGCTGTGTCACGAGTTGGAAAGATGTAGATCCGGCTTCCGCGCAAACAGAACCCGGGCTGTGTCACGAGTTGGTAATGTGTAGATCCGTATCCCGCGCAACAGAACCCGGTCTGTCACGAGTTTGCAAGGTGTAGATCCGTACCCCGCGCAAACAGAACCCGGTCTGTCACGAGTTGGTAAGGTCTAGATCCGTATCCCGCGCAAACAGAACCCGGTCTGTCACGAGTTGGTAAGGTCTAGATCCGTATCCCGCGCTAACAGAACCCGGTCTGTCACGAGTTGGTAAGGTCTAGATCCGTATCCCGCGCAAACAGGACCCGGTCTGTCACGAGTTGGTAAGGTCTAGATCCGTATCCCGCGCAAACAGAACCCGGTCTGTCACGAGTTGGTAAGGTCTAGATCCGTATCCCGCGCAAACAGAACCCGGTCTGTCACGAGTTGGTAAGGTCTAGATCCGTATCCCGCGCAAACAGAACCCGGTCTGTCACGAGTTGGTAAGGTCTAGATCCGTATCCCGCGCTAACAGAACCCGGTCTGTCACGAGTTGATAAGGTCTAGATCCGTACCCCGCGCAAACAGAACCCGGTCTGTCACGAGTTGGTAAGGTGTAGATCCGTACCCCGCGCAAACAGGACCCGGTCTGTCACGAGTTGGTAAGGTGTAGATCCGTATCCCGCGCTAACAGAACCCGGTCTGTCACGAGTTGGTAAGGTGTAGATCCGTATCCCGCGCAAACAGGACCCGGTCTGTCACGAGTTGGTAAGGTGTAGATCCGTACCCCGCGCAAACAGAACCCGGTCTGTCACGAGTTGGTAAGGTGTAGATCCGTATCCCGCGCAAACAGGACCCGGTCTGTCACGAGTTGGTAAGGTGTAGATCCGTACCCCGCGCAAACAGAACCCGGTCTGTCACGAGTTGGTAAGGTGTAGATCCGTATCCCGCGCAAACAGGACCCGGTCTGTCACGAGTTTGCAAGGTGTAGATCCGTACCCCGCGCAAACAGAACCCGGTCTGTCACGAGTTTGCAAGGTGTAGATCCGTACCCCGCGCAAACAGAACCCGGTCTGTCACGAGTTGGTAAGGTCTAGATCCGTATCCCGCGCAAACAGGACCCACGCTGTGTCACGAGATGGTAAGGTGTAGATTCGTATCTCTCTCAAACAGTTCCCGGGCTGTGTCTCCAGTTGGTAAGGTCTAGATCCGTATCCCGCGCAAACATTAGACGGACTGTGTCACGAGTTGGTAAGGTGTAGTTTTGTAACTCTCTCAAACAGTTCCCGTGCTGTGTCTCTAATTGGTAAGGTCTAGATTCGTATCCCGCGCAAACAGTACCCGGACTGTGTCACAAGTTTGTAAGGTGTAGATTCGTATCCCGCGGTAAGGTGTAGATTCGGTTCCACGCAAACAGTACCCGAGTTTTGTCACCAGTTGGTAAGGTCTAGATCCGTATCCCGCGCAAACAGTAGACGGACTGTGTCGATCGTTGGTAAGGTGTAGATTCGTATCCCGCGCAAACAGTAGACGGACTGTGTCACTCGTTGGTAAGGTCTAGATCCGTATCCCGCGCAAACAGTAGACGGAATGTGTCACCAGTTGGTAAGGTCTAGATCCGTATCCCGCGCAAACAGTAGACGGACTGTGTCACCAGTTGGTAAGGTCTAGATCCGTATCCCGCGCAAACAGTAGACGGAATGTGTCACCAGTTGGTAAGGTCAAGATCCGTATCCCGCGCAAACAGTAGACGGACTGTGTCACCAGTTGGTAAGGTCTAGATCCGTATCCCGCGCAAACAGTAGACGGACTGTGTCACCAGTTGGTAAGGTCTAGATCCGTATCCCGCGCAAACAGTAGACGGAATGTGTCACCAGTTGGTAAGGTCTAGATCCGTATCCCGCGCAAACAGTAGACGGACTGTGTCGATCGTTGGTAAGGTGTAGATTCGTATCCCGCGCAAACAGTAGACGGACTGTGTCACCAGTTGGTAAGGTGTAGATTCGTAGACGGACTGTGTCGATCGTTGGTAAGGTTTAGATTCGTATCCCGCGCAAACAGTACCCGGGTCGAGTCACCAGTTGGTAAGGTGTTGGAGCTATCATAACAATATTCCCGATTTTTCATGAATCGTCGACCATATCTCAATCCAGTGTTTCCAGAAATGATTCTATAGAATTAGGATCTGACTGAATAGGAACTAACCTTTCTCTCACCGACGATGACCATGAGAAAGTTGCGGAAGAAAGGGGTAGGTTCACGATTGCTCCTTCACTGCCCCGAGAATTCGCAATATATTCGAAATAATTGTTTGTGCTTTGTTTTAATGAAATTTGAGCCTCATAGAAGGTAAGTATATGCACACTTTGTTCTATTTCACAAAACAAAATAGTTTAGAGCGTGAAGAATTGTGACTTTTGTCATTTTTTTACATTTTTTTTTATAATTTTGATACAAGAATGTGGCCGAATACTTTACCAAGAAAGATATTTAAACCACAAACATTGTAAAAACACATAAGCAAGATATGAACACTCGTGACGGATGGCCGGGGCCACTCCGAAAAATTACATATCAGTTCTCACATCCATATAAAAAGGACAAAACTCCATCTGACCTAATTGACATAAAGTGTTTCTTAATTGTTTGGTGAAAGAGAAAATAATAGTTATCATATTTGCATTATTTAAGGTATATTTTTTTATTTGTTATATTTGTTTTTAAACACAATAGTGGCTTTTATCATAGATGAATTTGTGGGTTCATAATGAGTCTTATGAACCTACCCATTTCACGACTACGTATCAGAAGTGAAGGAAACTTGCAAACACCCCGATGAATCGGAACGCATTACAAGTATCATTCAAGATCAACAGGATAGCCAACGTATTACTGGGTCACAGGAGAAATCCACGGTGTATAGCTTTTTTATAGTCCGAATAAAGGGCATACAGACACAGGCATATAGGAATGCGCCTCAAGAAGTGATTGCAGTAGAATTTTACATAAACAAGGATTGTACTAGTCTAACCCTAATGCCAATTCTTGATAACTTGGTAATAAAGCTTAACCGTATATTAAACATACATATCAGGTTCTAACATATATTTTAAAATGTTAAATAACAACTTCGCGTCCTCTTCATACGGCAAATATAAATAAAACATAACTGAAGTGAAACATCAGTATGCTTTAAAGTATTATATATTCTAAATGTTTGAATAGGCACAAGCGAAAATGTGAAAATGGACTACAACAAATCTAATACACTAAAGTGATGCCACCAGAGTAAATTATGCCCCGCTTTTATATATGAGTATAATCTTTTTTTAATGAATGCACGTGTAATGAGTTTAAACTACTAGTAATACATATCACTGTGTGCGGAGGCTGTTATAATTGTTGCGCGAAAACGGGTTCATCCGGCAGTAAAGGGGAGCGAACAGTAGCAGACGGTACGGGCGTAGTTGTTCGGAGACCAAGGGCGTAAAAGCATTATTTAGCTAAAAGTTAAACTTGGGAGATGTCCCATTTAAAAAAAAAGATAACTCTGCTATTAGTCAAAGGACTATTGCACCCCTCTAAAATCGTCCAAGTTTACTTTTTATTTCAATATCGGATAAAACAAACAATAAATAAAACAATATTATACGCTCAAAATGCAGCATTTCAGACTAGAATCATTAACATTATCAAGGGGGACGACTCACTTCCTCTACTAAAATTCTAAAATATATCAAATTCTTTCTGAGGGAGGAGCGCATGTCAAAAGGTTGCACCCCTAAGTTACGCCCCTCTACTGGATTCGCTCCTGTAAGCCAATAACTGACTCAATATCGTTCTAGCTGATAATTTGATTACTAAGTGTGTATGTCCAAAAAACATACGAGACTGGTTATGACACAAAGCATCAAAGACCCCGCGAATGTTTTTGGAACATGACTAAAGCAGCAGACGGAAGCAGATGCAGTTCACCAATATAGCAAGTCTATGCCTACTTGCTTAGAATTTATCAATGTTACTCAGTTAACTGATTAACCGAATAGTAAGTCGATCTAATTCTGAAATACTTATTATCGATTATTTCTCAGCATTATTAAGACTCAACTTGAATACTCGACATACACGATAGTTTCGGGATTTCTTTATGATTAATAGTAGTATAATAATTGGTATTTCGCGGCCATTTTGTTTGGTGGTTTGGTGGTTTTGTCGGTGGTTTCATTGTTTGCGCATGCGCAAGTTTGAAATTGACTTTCGCGGCCATTTTGTTTGGTGGTGCGGTGGTTCTGTCGGTGGTTCCATTGTTTACGCATGCGCAAGTTTGAAATTGACTTTCGCGGCCATATTTAGCGATTTCGCGCGTTAGCGGTCATATTTGGCGATTTCCCGCTTTTAGCGGTTATGTTTAACCATTGTTTAAAATCCAAGACAAAGGGTCATTGTTAACAGTGAAAGACATTCAAATTTAATGAACGGTGATATGAACTTTTCACCTTGCAAAACCATACTCATTTTTCCGTTAACATAACATTAGCCAAGATGAGTTCCGTTATCACCATCAATACAATATTTTTATATATCAATTCAACTCCCAAAAGGAGCGATAGGGAGAACAATCTTAACATGTTAACAATAACATTTATCATAGAAATGGTCACGATTGTTATAATGATTGTACTTGATACCTTTTAAAAGGGGCTCATGATCATTTTACATAAAATATTGATAAAGGTTATATTGAGCTGACCTAACAGTTGAGAGGTTATGATAATAACTATTGTTTTCTACAATCATCAAATTTTTCAAAAGTTTTTTTTTCAATCCCTTTTACAAGTAATAAACAAAATTTGATCTCACTAGTTAGGAAAATTACAACGTTTTTTTTTTCCCTTTAATGATTTTATATGATTTCTTTGTTTCAAAGAATAACGATTCATACACGAATGTTTTGGAAGAAAGTTTAAGACAAAGGTTTCAAAATGTTCATTTTAAAACTTTGAAAAGACGTTTGTTGTCCTTGTTCATCAGCAGATACAGTTTTTTCATTACCACAAAGATTTATAATGTCTCTGTTCAAAAAAATAATAATGTTTTCCATTTTTACAAAGGAAAAAACCCATAGTTATCACTAGGTTATAGGGTAAAAGAAGGTAACTCGCGGTCATCTTTGACGAATCTGGCGGGTCCCATCACAGGCAGGTCCGCGGAATGTTGACGGGTGCATTGTTTGATTGAGAGTATTCATTTCAATGTAGATTATGGTACGACACGAAGATAGCACTATCGTCTTTATCAGATCAGGGTTATGTATGCCAAAGGACAACGCTCCAAAGTTTCTAACAATGATTAACGCATCATTTGTTTAATAGTATTGCCTTTAATTGTTGTCCCCTTATCACACGATGTACTAATTATAACCCCCTCTATCTTTTTAAGTGATCAAACTTCTGATTATTTAAGGTGAAAAAGCACATGTCATTGACGCATTGTAATACCATTAAAGTGAAAAGTCGGTTAAATGATGTGTTGAAAGTCCAAAAGACGGGACTGTCACTATTATCGTTATCATACATTTAGTTTATCATCCAGGCTAACTAAATCTAGTACAATGAGGTGATCTATCACAGAAGGTCACTAATTAAACCGTTGTCCAACGCTCGATTTATTACACACTCCTTTGTGTGAGAAGATAATGATAATTTTCCTCTTTAAAAATCTCTTTTTGAGATCAATATTAGTCATTACTGTGTTGTTTTAATCTTTGGTTAGAATCAGAAAGCCCCATGCGATATTTTGTTTTGTATGTTATTAAACTAGTTTGTAATTAATCATTGTTATTGTATATAGTTTAATTAACTGTCACCAAGCAATCCTGTACATATTGATATTAAACAGATTTATAACATCATCTTTTTCACAGGTTTGATTTCATGAAACTTTTGCAGTATTATATACTTTATATTAAATGTTTACTTGTAATCATGATTGGTTGATCCAATAATTTACAAAGAGGTACCTTAATAACCTTCGTATTACTAGTACTTGATTTTGTACCCTGGTTTTGACAGATTTATGACGAATGATATATTGGCTAAAGAGGAGAAAGGGGGAAATGACTTTCCTTCAGCAGGTGTTCAAATTGTTCCATGTAATATTTGCTTCTTGAGAAAAACATTTAACAACTATGTTATTGTAATGTGAGTACCTATAGTCTTGTGCATTCAACGAACATTGAAAATTGTACTTATGCCCGTTCTAGAAAAAAAAAGCAATTATTCACTTGCAAATGATTTTATCCGCGATGGCATTAATGACAAATTCTAGTCCCTGAAATAGGTATAGCAAGACATACTCTAATTTAAAACATACAGCAGATATTTGATATGAAAGCTATACTTTCAGCAATTACAAGTCAAACTCATCTAATTTAACAACATTGTTATACATTTTAGCAAGTGTGGTGATAAAATTCAGTATTGCTACTGTACATTAGGTGGATAGGACAATTGGATCCTGTCAGATGTACGCTCCAGACAGACAAGGAGGTGGAGGACGAACTGATCACACATTAATATACATCATTAAACTTATAAATTTAGCATGTGTCTTTTAATTGGATGTGCGTTTGAAATTGACTCTCGCGGCCATCTGTGGCGGTTTCCCGCGTTAGCGGCCATATTTAACCATTGTTTGAAATCCAAGACAAAGGGTCATTGTTTAACTGGGTCTCAATTGATTAACAGTATTCATTTCAATAGAAGGGATATAAACAATAGCATTGTCACACTAACCACATCAGTGTATTGTATGTCAAAGGACAACTCATCCAACGTTTCTAACATAGGGTCATCGACCTAGGATCTATTTAATGGTATTGTTTTCCCTCATCAGACGATGGACTTATCATAACCTCCACCATCTTTATATGTGATCAAACGGATTCTTTTATATGTAAGATCACAGGTCATTGACAAACAAAAGTTCATCAGAACCCAGCCATCGCGTGATCGAAAGTGATTTCAAGAAATTGAATGACTAAAACCTGACCGTTTAGTGTCAATTCGTACAACAACACCATATCTAATAGCCACTCAATTACTCTCCGACGTACCCATTGTAATAACTTAAAAGTGAAGACAGTTAAATGAGCTGCTGATGGCTCAAAAGACGAGATTGTCGTTATCATATATCTAGTTTATCATTCAGGGTGACTAAAGCTCTTCCACTGTGGTGAGCTATCACAATAAATCACTTATTAAACCATTGTCAAATGCCAGCGCTCGATTCACTGGACTCTGTTTATCATTATGAACACCTCCGTTGAACCTTACAATGACATGAAAGTTTTTCAAACAACTTACTAAATAATCTTTTATTTTGACCACCAAAAGTAGGTTTTGAAGATATAACAGTTTTGTCCTCTCTTAGCTTCTTTTGAGTTTCACTATTTTTATTAAATCGGTAAAGGATTCACACAATTTCTTTATCAAATAACCTCATACCTTAAAGGTATGATGTATCGTTTACATTTCATTAAATCAACCCTACAGAAATGTTAAAATGTGTTCGATCTTATTGTAATGAAAACGTGAATGATTTTTATTATTTATTTTTGTGTATAACTATTTCATTCCATTAATACAATATTTTAAAATTTAACAAGACCAAATTGAGATTTATAAGTTGAGGACATGTCTGACGAGCTATTTTATACCATTCCGGTATGTTGTATCAATAAATAAAATATCAGACAAGATTTTAATATTTATTTTCTTATAAATACAATACAATGCAAATACAAATAAAGTTGATTATAATTTAATTCAAACAATTTGTTTAACAAAGATCATACATTTTTATTTATTTTTTTTTATTTATTTTAGGTTACATTTTAACAGTAGAGCAGTAGATAACATCACATGAAATTACATGAAATTAGATGTAATTTGGTATAAAACATAGAAATTATATCTCTTGTATCTTATAATGTCCATAAGCATATGATTTAATTCCATCTTCTAATAAAAATCTTTTGTCATCAAAACTAGATAATCCTACTTTGCTGATTGTTTCCAGATAAATTTTATGGTTATGACTTAATGAATGCATTGTTGAGTGCATTTGAGAATTATTAAATAATACATGTTTATAATCATTAAGAGTCAATGATTTTTTAACAACCGCTTTTGATATCCCTTTTGCTCTTTTCTCGTCTATATCATCACACTTAAATGCATACATTTTCGATCGCAAACCGCAATATTCACTAATACATTTCTCATTTGTTTCACTTTTCATTTTTCCCATTACTTTTTTGTTGAAGTCACTATATAAAAAATGATCTTTAGGGAAATCTGAAGTGTCAAACAAATGTGAATAGGCCAACATATCTTGGAAAATGTCCGGTGTTGTACATGATACTAAAAATGAATCTGTGTCCGTTAATTCTAGCTCAACGTTGCTACCATACACATTTTTCAAATGATTATAATAAAAATCGTACATGGTATATTTTGACAAATCAAGGATACTCATTCCAACAAAAATTGGTTTATTTAATTTAATTTTTTTTGCGACTTAATTCAACACCAACAAGGTCTTCAGAAAAAATCCGGTGCATCTTATAAGTGGGTTTGGATGACACCTTCTGTAGTCGTTTTTCTGTATGAACAAGTTCTACGGACCGATGCTTCCGAAGATTTTCCATGGTTTTTCCTGAAAGTAAACAAAATTTTTGGTAAGTAACTTTTCATCATGTTAATCTTTACTCTGAACTGCTCAATATATGTTTTTATGATGGTATCCGTCGTTATCTTAGATACCTGTGTTTTGGATGAGGGATATGAAAATGGGACCGAAAAATACACTTTTTACTTGCCGGTAGTTAGTTTTGGTCAGTTTTACTTTAGGTTCCTAATTGTACATGAGCACTTGTAAGCGTTTGATTGAAGATGAATGAAATACCAAAAAGTGAAACTACGCCTGACAATTATTGAACAGTTGTTTTTGTAGATAAGTATTAGTGGTATGGAAGTGACAATAAATTGTATAAATTACATACGGGCAGATCATACAAAAATGATAACAATGTTATAAATTAACACGAACCCCCCAAAAAAACAAAAAAAAACAACAACAACCTTACCGAAGACCGAGTTGTTCATGAGTTTGAAGAAGTTCTTCTCGTAAGCAGTCTTGGCTTGTTGTCGCATTTTGGTGTTGAACTCAACGTAGGGTTTCATGAAAGCCTCTTGTTGGAACTCTAATACTTTATGTATTTTTTTCAATTTTAGACCGAGTTGGAGATACAGTTGCAGGTTGCGATAGTGAAGTACATAATTCTGTTTGTTTTCTAAAGTGGTGAGTAATTTTTCCACCTTTGCTCTGGGTGGAAGTTCCTCACTGTTGTGTAAATGTTTCAACACATGTTGAGCATAAGGAGATAATTTTTCATTGGGTGTGAATTTACGTTCCGGAGCTAATGGGTAGTCGTTATGACTGTCATGTAAATGTTTTGGATATTCTAGATCTACTTCTAGAATATACCCCTTAGATCCATCCTCTGGTATTTTTTCAGGTTCAAAAGTATCAATTTCTTCCTTCTGTAAAAACTTAAAGAATGTTACTAACTCGGAAACTCAATAGTAAATGAACTAGTTTGTCAAATGTTTTGGTGGGAAAATATTCCACCAAAATGTGAATTTGGAGGGAAAAAAGTTCGCCAAACATTTGAATTTTAAACATTTGAATTTCAAATACTATAGGGAATCCATTTCAATTTGTTAATTATCTTTGTTTTTCCCCTTTTGTTTTGTTTTGACTTTACTTCTTTGAGATTCTCATTTTTTTTCTTATTTTTTTTTTTTTAGGTTTTTCAAAAAACTTGTTTAAACGTTTCACGACTAGTCTTTTCTGTAAATTTCTGTCATTTTGAATTGATTTTTTCTGTAACTTCCCGCCATTTTGAGTCAACCTTTTCTGTGAATTCTTACCATTTTGTTGTAATACCATGTTATTGTTTTTAGAAGGTTGACTGTTTTGTAAACTTCCATCACATTTAGAGAGTAAGTATTCATACTTTGATTTAGGAATTAACACTAATTCTTGAGCCATGATTCACTGGGTTTAATTAACGCTAAAAACTGTTTGAAATATTTTAACAGAATGGCTTTCCTCGTTTTTTGAGATAGTCTTTTGGATATTACTTTACGTATGACATGTCTATATCGTTTCAAGTTCTTTTTATCCTTTTCTGGAATGACAAGATTTCCCCTGATAGCATTGTAAATCACCTCTATAAGTGCAGCCAATTGAGATTTTGTTAAGTTTTTTATCAACATTTTTTGTTGTTTTTCATTGGTGTTGATCATAAATTTTAAAAAATGTCTCTCCTTCTGTAGTTTATCTTCCATTTTTCTCCTTTTCAGGTAGAAATACAATGGGGGTTTGATGTGGAAAGATGTCTGTACGAAGTTTATATAACGGGTTAGAATGTGGACTTACATCCACCAGAAGGTAACTATATTTCTTGTTTGTGGCTTTTCTATAGGCATCCATAAAATAATGCGTTTCACCGGGAAACATTTGTTTGGCTAATGCTTGAATTTGTAATTTATCTCTCTGATTGTTAAACAACACAAAATAATGACTGTTTAGACTAATAGTTCGAAAATATTTTCCTCCTGTAAATAAATTTTGCACTACGAAAAAGACTGAAAAATTATGGTGATGACTATAAATGGTGAATAAGTTGACAATATCTACACTTTGTGAAGCTTTTTGTGCTAAATCATCAATCACTAATATTTTGAAGTCAGTTTCCATAGTCCACATGTCCATATCGTCTTTAGTTGGTAAACCTTCAAAAAATTCAATATTTTCCACATGTTCTTTCATATCATCAAATAAGGATTGATAGGTAGAATAACAATATATAATCTTTTTCGGAATCATGGTAAACATAGAGTTTGCATTTTTAAACAACTCAAATAGAAAGGTTGACTTTCCACTTCCACTTGTTCCTGCCACAATACAAGTGGCAGGGCATTCAAATTTAATTAATGCATCCAACATGATCTACACTTGTTGATAACAGAGAACACAATAAATAGAATACAAACAAAAACCATTTAAATACACTACTTTATTAGTGATCTACATGTTTGGTTTTTGAAACAACCATTTTGCAAACAATATGGAAACATATTTCTAACGAAGTTATATACAAGTAAATCATTACAGTCATAATCATTGAAAAAACTATGTACAATGTCATAAAAAGATACACCATTTGTTCGTTGTAGTAAGAAAAACAAACAATACATCCCACAAACATCACTGTAATTACTTTGTAGCTGTCTCGAATTTGTGATAACAGTTGAAAAATAAGAAGCATATTTCAGAAAATAAGTGTTAAAATAGTCAATTGGTTTCCCATAACTGTCAAAATATTCGATAGTGGTTGAATTTGGGAAGTAAAATGTACACCAATGTCTTCCTTCCATGAAATGATTGTCTGTATTGGCAATAAAACCACATGGAAATACCAAGTCGTTTGGTAGTTGATCAGCCGCAAACACCCCCAAAATTGTTTTTTGCAACATTGGATCACAGTCTATACAACACTGAAGCTGTGATGTATTCATTCTGTTATTATGTCTCTCTGAGCGTTAATTTGAAAAAATCCAGGAGAACTATTATACACAATACAGCTTGTTGCGGTAGATAAAGCCGTTCCAAATTGAACCTCTAATCGCACATTTCCTGTTTTTATTAGAGATAGAAATGCTTCATCAGAAAACTTTGGCTCTAATTGAAATGTAAAAATACAGGATGTGCGTGCAAAGTCTTCTCTGTTTATATCAAGTCCAGCATCTTTATTCCACATTCCATTTGTTAGAAACATATTTGCGTATACTCTCATAAAACTTTCTCCATTTAAATTATTAAAATTTGTTTTTAGTGGATTACCCCACACTGGAACCCCATCAGCATAAAGGCAAATACTCCTAATGTCACAGTTTAGGAAATGAAATGGATTTGATTTATAATCTCCCGAAATTGCTGCTGATCTGACAAAGGCTACGACAATTGTATTTGGTTTTTGTCCTTGAAATAAGTTATCCCACGTAAACACCGTACTACCTGCAGCAATGGTTTGTAACCGACATTCAAGTCTATCAAATGGATACTTTGCTGTGTTGATCTTTAACATCTCAGAGTGAGCAACAATGAGAGCTGGATTGACTCTAACTTTTTTTACTAAAAGATAACTATCTGTAATGTTTACTTTATAGCTTGGGGATGTCTCGCCAGAACTTAGCCAGAATGCTGGAGAACTACGATACAACTTCACATTAACATCCACTTGGTTTAACAGGTACCGTTTAATAGTAAATAAACTGTGATATATAGGCCCTTGCAACTCTAAAGTTTTTGATTTTGTTATATATTTTGCCCGTAAAAACAATCCATTGTTTGCTCCACTAGGATCACAGTCTTCTGGGTGATCATTGTCATCTTTTATGAATAGTTGAGAAGACAATTGAGAAAATGAAGCATCTTTTCCATTACATAGTAAAGTATTAAACATGGCTATATATGGATTGTAATTAGATGATATAACCGCCTTGTTTTGTAGAGTCACTTCTATAATTGAAAATAATGCCTGCAAGAACAAATTCACAGGTCCCACCTTCTCACCCGATTTTAAGTTAGATCCATCTGGATTAGTTACTTTAGTTTCACACATAACTGTGTATCTTTCAGATCGAGATAGTCCATCGAATTCTGACCACTGATTTGAAACTCAATGGGAGTATCATCCGACACTTGGGATATTGGACGAATCTCTTGATAATGGACATCATTCACCGCAACTTGTGTAGGAGGTAAGTCAAATAGTAGTAATTCATTCGGAACACCTTCAGAAAATCCGTCTTTTGTGAAATAAGACATTTTATGAACCAAATATATCCCACGTTGTTATAGATTTCTTCGAATTATTTCTCGCTTTCTTATCAATTTTCCATTTATTGTCCACTTTTTTGCTTGCTTTTACACCTTTTCTTGATTTTTGATTGTTTTTTACAGGTTTATTTTCAGTTTGTTTATTTTTTCTTGTAGACTTCTGTCCTTTTTTCGGTTTAGTTTGTTTACTCCTGTTTCTGAACTGTTTTTTTCTCGCGCTGTTTACACGATGTGTTACTTCTGAAGGTTTGGATAATTTATGAACAAGGGTTGACATTTCTGAAGTATTTAAACCATCTCGTTTCAGCTCACTTTTCGCCTGGTTTACTGTCTGTTCCGATGGGGAAACTGTGCTGATTGTCATACCATTACTTCCCATCTTCGACTTGTGTGGAATGGCAAATCCCCTCCCAACTTGAGGTTTGTTATTTTTGAAATAGTCTATCCACATTTGTGGGTTCGGTACATACAACTTAGATTGATTCATATTTGGGGTAAAATGGATATCGCTTAAAATGAAGTGTGAGATGCACTGGTGAACTTACGAATGAAGCATACTCGTTTTCCACAGTTTTTATACTGAAATCAATCTCTTGGAATTCTGATCGGTTTAAGGGTAAATAAAAAGGAGATTCTAACACATAATTCCAACCATTTTCTTCGTTTTTCTCTATTCTTCTCAATAAGAGACGTTCACCTCCGTCAACAACGCTTTCTTTGCAAACGTTTGAGTAAATAAATAAGGTATTATCTACAGTTTTTCTTCTTGCTTTAGGATCAGTTTTTATACTTATTTCACACAAAGCAACCTTCCAGTAACCATTAAAAGATAGAGGTAATTTTAACTGCACTTTGAAGTTATAGGGTTTGTTCTCGGTGAAGATGTGATTACTTTCACTGTCTCTCACAAACACATATCGTTCCATTATTATTGTTCTTGAACTTGATCTGCATCAATCCAGCTATCAAATGATTTTGGAAATCCTTCCCATCGAACAAAATACTCTAATTTCCCTTTGACTTTTCTCTTTTTTAAAACTTTATCAACATACCAAAGACTGTCTGCATCTTTATCAACAGGAATTATTTCATTTTGATTCACATAACCTGATATTGGTTCTTTATTCAAGTCTATGATCTTATACAATGGAAAACCTTGTTTGAAAATCTTGCTCTTTATTTTAAAAACTTCTGTAGTATATTGTTGTTGATAAGCTCTTCTAAAGGGATGTTTCGTGTAACTTAATCTAACCAAATCACCAATTTTATATTTAAAGCGAGGAGGCGTTTTGGGGAATTTTTTAGGTTTTAGATACATTTTACTCCAAAGTTGTGTCTCGTTTTTCTTTGTAACATCACTTGGTGCTAATCCATCCAAACTCCGATGAGGGGAATTATTGTAACTATTTACAATATCTTGAAGGTGATCTATATATCTATAATTTCGCTGATATCTTAACATTCTAAATATCATACCACGAAGGGTACGAATGACTCGCTCTGCATAGTTTGCTTTAGCGGTGCTTTGTGTATTAAACAAGTAAACTCTCTTCTTTTGCATAAACGCTTTTAATTCACGATTGATAAATTCAGAACCTCGGTCCGTTCTTAACTTTTTAAACTTATGAACACTAAGAATATCCTTGATTGCTAACAATACCGTGTTAGATTTTTTATTAACTAAGGGTCGAACGGATAGAAAACGTGAAAATATATCTATAACAATGAGTAGGTATTTAACTCCATCATTGTATTTAGCAATGTTATCAACTGCCATTAAATCCATATCACCCTGATCGTTCATACCCGCCACTTCAACACGTGGTCTTTTATATGTATGTCTCGCCTGACGTTGAATGGCATACGAATCTTGATTGTTGAGCCATTTCTGTATGAAATAAGTAGTAAATACTCTTGGATAGTTTTGGTTTAATATCCTGTGTAACTTTTTTGCACCCAAAAAGCTGCCTGCGTTTTTAGAATCGAAATAATATTGTGATAGGATATGTTCCTTCTGCGTTTTTTCCATGATTAAACATGATCATCGTTGTTAGTAGTTTATATTATGGGACACATGGGTTGTTAATTAAACTAAAGCAAGGAAATGAAAACATGTATAGATATAAATACATTTATTTGAAACTAAACATGTATAAAATAAGTCAGCATATGATCATACAAGCATATACATACAATGACATACATGTACATAAAGTGAATTAAATATTTATTTGAAACATGCAAAAAAGGAAATTCGTGAAGTAATAAATATAACAAATCATTTTACGCCACACAATGCCAGAGTTCTTAATTTCTCATGAATTCTTTTTTGAAGAAAAATGCAGTAAAACACATACAACATTGCATAATATGTCCATTTTGTTGTGTTGTAAATATTCTTTTGCTCAACGTGATGGACGAAACAGTCGATCTTCAATGCGATTGATTGTCAACACCATTCTTTTCATTTTTTCACACCACCGCTCGGTTTTCATTATCTGCAGATAGTCATTGCTCTCTAGCAAATGTTTGTGTAAATCAATCATTTCAGAGGAAATGTTTGAAATGCGCACAATTTCTTCCCAACTTTGTAGTATATTTTTTTCATTAACTGCGTTTAGCATGTCACTAAAGTAACGTTCTATTTTATACTCATCATCATCAGGGTCTGTATCCATGATACAATCGTGATCTTTTTGAGATGGGAGATCCATCTGGCAACCATAGCAAAGTTGTCTAGTCACCATACCCATAACCTCACACAGTGCCTTCGCATATACAAAGTCAAAGTATGAATTCATTAGCGCGACACTTGTAGAAACTGGAGTATAAATGTCTGTAGTGTCCATAACATTCGTTTTGGAGTCACAATGTTCATTTTCATAAATATCTTGAGATAGTTCACTGCAATCCATGTTAAGTTTTTCTGCTGCGATATGATCACACCAAATGTCGATGAAACACTGAATGTTTGTGCTGTGTTGTATGTCTTTTATAGTTACATATGGTAACGGAAAAATTCAAATTTGAATTTTCAGATCATCCGGGGATATCGCCATATTGAAAACCCGCCAGAGGTTCGGTCCACGTCCATGGTGCTCGGGATGAGTCATTGGAGGACGAAGATCGGGTGTCCTTATGCTGCCATGAAATGTCGTTTTTATGATGTCCAATTATGTTCAAAAATAAACAACTTGGAGAATGTGTTTTATGTTCTAACAACGACTCGTCTCCTTTCTGCCACTGATGTAATCGCAAACCGCAAGAAAAGCACTCTACTGTGTCATTTCTGCCAGTATAATAAAATCCTGCTGAAGATAATTGGAACTTGTTTGGTTCTATTTGAGGTGGCCACATGTCGAACGTTTTAAGTCTGTCTTGAAAGAATAGCATGCTTGGAGAACTATATTCAAACTCTAATAGTTTTGAAGTTGTCATTTCGACTGTCCGTGTAAGAATGAAGCCAATAACTGAACACTTTCCTTCATATCACAGAGAGTTTCAAAAATATCAAATGGTAATTGAAAACTTTGGTGACCCTTTTTAAATATTATTTTAATGCGTCGCTGTCTCTCTTTTACAACTATGACAAATTTGTCACCAAGTGTGCATGTAATTTCCCTTCTTATTGGTGACCAAGAGACATTTTCAAAACCAAAACCTCTCAAATATGTCTGCAACTCGTTAGAAAAACGTATCTGAGCTTGAGCCATTTTTTGTATTTTTTAAACACTTTAGACAACTGTTAAAGCACAGACTTACAATATCCAATTTGTTCGGTTTGTTATATACCACTATTGACAATCAAAAAAAAAAAAATGTCTTGGACGTTGATTATTCTCGTACTATGGACTCGTCTTTAAGTCCTGTATATGCGGTTAAAAAGGGAATGAATTTACATCTATCCGGATATTCTTCAATCTCTTGATGGCTATTGTACTGATCAACTATGGTTTGAAAATGGTTAGTTTGTCTTAAAAGAGTTACCATTTTCTGATGACTCTCCTTAACTCACAAATATATACAACGAGCTTCACTATCGTTCCAGGGTAACATATTACCATTCTCATCCCAAAAGGAATCAAACATTCTCCTGTTTGAGTCATATGGTGTCAAATTATAACTCATATTAGCCGGTAAAACAATGGCTGCCAACTTCAATCGCAAAAAGATTAATACTGATAATCAATGGAGACCCAGTTAAACAATGACCCTTTGTCTTGGATTTTAAACAATGGTTAAACATAACCGCTAAAAGCGGAAAATCGCCAAATATGACCGCTAACGCGCGAAATCGATACCATTGTCTTCCCGCTCAATGTTGGTTGAGTTAAACTTTGAAAATTGTCCGCCAAAACATATACGTACGCATGCGTAAACAATGGAACCACCGACAGAACCACCGCACCACCAAACAAAATGGCCGCGAAAGTCAATTTCAAACTTGCGCATGCGTAAACAATGGAACCACCGACAAAACCACCAAACCACCAAACAAAATGGCCGCGAAATACCAATTATTATACTACTATTAATTCCCTTATTTTAAGTTCTCAATTGCCTTTATCAATTAACGACCAAAATTTACTTGTTGTGATGAATCTTTATTGTGTCCGAAACGGTTCAAACTTATATAAAAGTAGATGATCGTGAAACTAAGATATAGATGCTTTATGGCAGCATTCTTGTGATGTGATAAGGCAATGCGTTTTATTTTAAAAATGACTATACATAGTGACTTTATAAAAGATAATATGCTTTCGAGTAAACACATATTTATGAAGGTAATTCTAAAGTTAATGAACGCAGGCATATTGTTCGTTCAATGAATGAATCTTCCACACGCTTTTAATCATCTTCGTCCGAGATGTCGACCCTTTCTTCATACCTGTCGAGTGCGGAACTGAGAATAAACTTCAGTGCGTACAGAATTGGCACACTTTTATCATTCTCAACGTCCATTTCGGACACGAAGTTGACGATAGGGAAAATCTGGTTTTCTTGCAGACCAAACACTTCTTCAGCTCGTTTTACTGCTTTCTGTACTTCATTACTTGTGAAGATATTTTTAATATCTTTATGCACAGTATCGCAGATCCTGTCTAGCTTCGTAATTACGGCGATTTTGGCTACATCTGAAACAAACATTTAAGTCATGTTAATAAAACACGAATGTTGCATAAATACAGTGTTAATATAACAACTTTGATCAAAACATAAAAAAAATTATGTAAGGTATAAGTTCCAACTGCGCGGCATCTATACCTACCCTGAGGCACATATGTGTATAGTTTCCGGAGTTTCTTCTGAATGACTGTGTCAGTATCCTGTGTAAGTGTCTCTGCGCTAACGACGAAAACGACGCAGTGTGGTTTCCTCGCATCGTTGTCTGCCGCACACTGATTTTCTGGCTCCTCTGCATTTGACGAATGGTAAGCGGACGTCTCTTTCGTGGTGACCTGTTTTCCACCGTCTGCTTTGCTCACGAACTAAAGCCAAATAATGGGGTAAAACATATCATAAAGAGAAAAAAATATTGCCTAATTTTCCGCTTATACATTTTTGATAAGATGCATTCATGAGAAAAGAACGACCGTTCATTTATAAAACATAGAAGTATTTCAATAATAACTATGACTTACAAAAACAATATATAATTATGACTTACGGTGTGTCCCTTTTTCAGTCGACCGAGACAAACATCCCGTAAGTCTTCGTTGCCTATACCCTTTTCGTCATCATCAAACGTCCCCGTGAATCCCATCGTGTCATACAAGAACACATTCTGGAGAAGCTCACCCGTTTTTGATTTAATCAGAGTTAACTGAAACATTGGATTCATGCACAAACGTATAAAACCCTTTGCACGTATTAACATTACTGTTATAATGATTCCAAATTCTAATTTATTAAAATATATATTCAATAATAAGCACAAAAAAGATATGGTTTTCAATTTGCAAAGAACTGATTTTCGAAAATATCAAATTACCTGAACAAATATTATAACCTTATAACTAAGAAACTTCATTCAAAGTACAGATCTTAATTACTAGTACCTGGTATGTTCCAACATCCCCGGAAGTTGCGTTTCTCGTGGAAGCCACATTGACAATTCTTCCTCGAGAAATGGAACAGATGGAATTGATGAAGCAGGATTTGCCTGCACCGGTGTGCCCAACAAGGACAACGTTTAGACGCTTTGCTTGGATGGCGCTGATACTTTCTTTCAGGCCAACCATTGCCTTAAATGTACAAAATACCGTTCAAGCGATTCATGTTTGTCATTTACCTCTCGTATCTATTACCATATTTTGAAATAACGTGATCCGTAGTATGCCTTTATATGTATGATAAGTATGCAATTGCATGGGTAATTTCTTAAGAGTGTATATACATCAATTATTATTTATGATGTTTATATCTATGACAATTATGCTGCATTTTAAATAAAAGCTTGATTTTTGAATTTCATAGATCTATTCTAAGGGACTCGCTCATGTCTTTTGACCAAACATGAGTTAATCCGGTAATCCATCTGAAAACACTTATTTTATAATTATTTTACTTGATACGGAAATTGCAGAAAATAAAACAAAGTAAATACAATCTGGCTGAAGTCGGGAAACACCACATAACAACTCGGTCACAAGTACTTATTCAATACAAGAAACCTTAATTAAATACGTTGGTAACATCATGCACAACCTTGTGGTTTTCAAACTTGGGGTCTCCAAAGACAATATTTTAGCAAATATCAACATTTGTTGAGTTCGAGTTGTCAGAATCTTAGTTTTAACACTCTAAATTATTTAACCCACTGAATTTCATAATATTTGTTTTTGTAAAAAGTGCTTTTTACAAGCAAGGAGATAGTCCCTTTAAACCTCAGTCTAAACTAGCAATTCAATTTTAAGGTTATTTGTACATAAAGAGAATAAAGGTTACTTTAGTACTTATCAACAAATCATAAACAATTAACGTATTGCGTTTATACCGTTCATAGATACACAGTAGATATATATTTCATAATAGAAATTCTATAGATATAGTTTTTCAAACTTTAGCGATATAAATTAACCTGTTCATGATTTTGTTTCGCCATTCATGTATATAAGTTATGGTTTTACATTAATTTGGTCACGGGTCATGTTGGCCTATTTCAAATATGAATTGTGTAGGATATTTCTTTGATTAAACGTTTTTCTTTCTTTCTTTCTTTCTTTCTTTCTTTCTTTCTTTCTTTCTTTCTTTATTTCTCTAGAAAATGTCAATCACAATCTTTATCATAATCTTAACATTTTCAACTAAGGAACATAAATGTGTATGACTGTTATAACAATAGCTGATAAAAAGGCTTAAAGAGCCATTATGCTGAATCTTTATTGAATCATACCATTTTTCATTCCTTGTACTTTTTATCTATATTGATTTGGCTTGGCATATTTTGTTTTGTTTTGAAGCTTATTTGTTGAACTTAATGTTTTTCATTTACCGTATACTTATTATCTTGAGTTATCTCTCATGACCACGTGGGCCACGAGTATGAATAAAACACAAGCATGATCAAGTGACTTCTTAACATTGATACATATTTAGAAACAAAACTGAATTGCCAATATGATTCTTACTTTTAACTTCTTTCGACATTTCACCATTTGCATCGTACATGAAAACAAAAATGAAAGAAAATGATATCTGACCATATAAACATGGGAATGTCCCTTTAAGCATGTTTATCATTTACCTCTTCAAACGTCTTGTATTTGATATCCCTCCATGGCGTGCTCATCTTAATGCAATTCTTTCGTTGTTTATCTGAAACAGTAAACCCTTTAAAATCAACCCTTTCGATGACTCATTTTTCCGAAAATCAAATCTTATATTTTCAGAAAAAGCGTAGTTGAGCGATGCGTCATTTGTATAAAAATATAGGCACTGCATATATAATTTTTGGTTGGTGCTGATTAATTATACGACATATATCTTAATGATAGTGTATACAATCGTAAGTATAACTAATTAAGTGTTGATAATAACTTTCTGTTAGAGTTGGAATACTACATAGTTTAAACATTATATATTTTACTGCAATTGTGAAGAACGTGATGATAATTTATACTTAGTCACTCTCGTTGGCACGAGGTTGCGCGAGAGTGCTACACATTTGCTGACATATATATTTTTATGATGAGTAAATGTTGATTGACCATACCTTACCTAATTATATTCATCTAATTTTGAGTGAACTGATTCACAGTGTCAATATATCGTTGTATACATACCTAAATAATGGTATCCAAATGCAATAACTGTTCACACAATGCCTACTTTCGAATCTGACATTAAGGGGGCGCGCCATTACAATATCAACCTTAGACTCGGTCGCATAAACATACTTCTCTTATCAAATTTTATCATTGAATCATTTAATATTTGGGGTTACATTAGTTTACTATTATTTGTTTTATTACTAAGTTACCTCAAGTTAATTCAAGATTTAAAATTTATTGACAGAATATCCAGAAGGCCATAGCCCATGTGGACACACATATATATATATAATATAGTGTTAATGCATACTTTGATAAGATTTACCTTTTTTCTTTATTCAGGATTGTTGGGATAAGAGTGAGTTTTGTGTACGTAAACTGGTTTAAACCCCCGATTAACATTTTATTGACCGTTCCAAGGCGGTATCTAACACTCGTTGATAAACATACCTAGTTTATTTCATATAGTATATATGCACTGTGCTGTTTGTGGAGTTTTGAGCTGTTGTTCCATGTTTCTTGTTTGTGATGTTTGGTTTTGGTGTTTCATGTCTTTGGCGTTTACCCTGTGCCATTAAACGGGGTTGTTGTTCAACTTTTGGCTACTGAGCTTGTTTCTGTAGTTTTACACATACGTATGTATATGTATTCTTTAAGTTATGCTCACGCCTGCATGTTGGCTCGACCCCACTGTTCTCTGGCTTGTTAAGATACCATTTGAATAAAAACAATATGGGGGATTCATTTTCATGGTGTGGTATTCAATCGAAATGAACAGTTTAGTGTCCCGCGCAAACACTGCTCGGTGTGTAACAATTGGGTATTTTTTCGTGTGTTCGAGCTGAATCCAAATCAAGTGTGCCCTTATTGCGTTTATACAGAATGAACAAACAACAACCTGCGAATACTTTTACATTTAAGATAATTGTTCATTATGATTCAAAATTATTGAATTGTTCTGCACCTAGCATTTATTGTTAACAATAATATCCGTTCGTATAAATGGATAGTCGATAGTTGTAACGCCATGTACCCTTATTTAAATGACGTTGCGCTAATTTAACCGGAGTGTAATATTCAAATAAACAATGACGTCATGACGTGTATCAGACAAACGTTTAGATCCACCCACCCTACTCTCCGAAGGCATTGCGGCAAGGACAATTTTATGAAAGCTATTGATACGAAATCTATTATTTGTTATCTATCAGAAATTTAGAGTTGTGTAACATAACTGCTGACTTAATAAGAAGTGTGCCTTCTAACAGATGTGAGGGCTGCCTCTTGGGAAATATTTTCAATCAAATGGCAATACATTGGAGTAGAATAAAAAAGAATGCATGTGCTTGCTTCTAGAGAACAAAAGAGAAAACGCGCATACAGTCCATTTAAAAGTGTTTCATTATCATTTAAATCCTATGTGATATTGTTTATCAATAAAATGATACTTTACCTTACACAGTCCTGTATTCTTAAAATAATTCATGGTGATTAAATCTACTGTACATTTATTATAAACATAGTTATGGTAGGCCCTTAAGCTCATAACAAATGTTACACGCATGCGTATCGTTATCATGAAATCTTACTTTTCTTCCTGGTTTTACGAAACCGAAAGAGGTTTGTTTTTGCACTTGAAGTGCGCATATGTATGTGATTTATTTTACACAATTAAGCAAGTACATGGAATATTACTTTCGGTTTGATTAATCTAACCACGTGTGAGAGTCCTGAGAAATCTGTGAAATGGTTATCTAATTTAGCAACAATGTCTAGACGCCCACATAGTGACACGAAGAAACGAAACCAGCATACATCAAGAAATATGGGGAATTTCTTCTCTGCCGAAGAACAGGCTACTGTGGTAAGTTTTATAACTATATTTTGACTTAATCTACTTTACATTGCAAGTATTATTTGTTAAATATGTACCTAATCTAGCGCGAATGTTATATAATGTATTGATGGTACGAAAAATTACAGTCATGTGCCTTACATACTAATTACACATTTTCGAATTTTCAGAAATCGTCCCAACGGTTAGCTTCTGCTCAATCCAATGTTTCCAGGGATTCTTCTATAGAAATAGGACCTATCTGGATTGAAACTATAAACTCGCTCGTTGACGACCATATGAAGGTCGCGGAACACATTTCAAGACTAGAAGAAGAATTATTAGAGCTGAAGAAGACGTATATGACGAAACATGACGAAATAATTACGACGGCGGAACGCATTAAACGTGTTATTCAAGAGCAAAATTTCACTGGTTCAGGGGAGAAATCAGCGGTTAGTTTGCTTGATATATACAGTACTGTTAAAACCAAACTGAACACCCTTGTGTACTTTGAGTGCACTCTTAGTGAACAAGATGTGCACTAGGGATAAAATAATGTAGTCTATAGTTTATTAGATAAACCGGTATTGATTTTTCTGGTCCACGCAAATTGGCCTAACTATATTGATTTATTATTACTGATAAGATCATTTCCTCTACCAGTTCATAGTTTAAATTGTGATAAAATATTTTAGTATTTATTGATGACTTTATGATAAGCCATTTTACTGGGCCATTAAATAAAGACAAGGGGTTTCTACCAGTCATTTACTGGCCATTTTTGTCAATTTTTACTTTTAATGTAGATGAAAAAAGAATAAAACATTTCTTGAATACATACAATGAATTTATTTTTAAGCCATTGTTTTAAAATAGGAGTGTTACATAATAATTCAGACATTTTATTAGTCATTAAGTGATTACAAAATTAATTCTGAATCCTACGTATATAAGTGAACAGCACTTTTATATTCAAACTGTAAATCCAAAAACATTGTTCAGGATAGAAAAAAGTAATTGTAATTTAAAAATAAAAATGCATGCAGTGTTGAAAAATAGACCTTGCCTTAATTAGAATGTTATAAAACTAGTAGCGAAGGCTATTTTTCATATGCATTACATTATAATTTCATCAAAATGTTTATAAATACCAGTCTAAATGATATTGCAATTGTCTGTCACTAAACTGTATAGATGTTATGTATATTCATGATTTATTCATTACTTTTAAATAAACATCTTGAAAGCCTAATTGTATATTGAATGGCCCCCATCGATTCCTATTGATCTTCTTCAAACTCTGACAGACAGAAAAAACAAGCATTTTTCATTGTTTACGATTGGTGTATTTAATATTGTATGGTGTAGTTTATAGTCCATAATAATTATGAATATATATTTTTAAATTCTGTGAAATGATAAATAAGCTGAATTAAATGTTTTGAAAGAGATTATCTAAAAGTGTGAACCCTTATTTTTATTGACCCATAAACCAAATAACAGAGTTTCATTAAAAAGAGCACAGAAGGGGATTATCCTACCAAATGACCCACAAACCAGGCATTAAAATTAATTGAATTTCAGCAAAATGATAAAAAAGCTTCAAACTTTTGTTATGAGATTACCCCTTGTTACAGTGTTAGCCCCAATAGGTCAGAGCCAATAAACAATACACAGGAAGCATCAGGAACCCTGCTATGATGACATTTAAAAGGTCACAAAAGGGAATTATCCTATGCATCCACCCATAAACCAGGCTTACAATGCATACGAGTTCCTATTGTAACTTTCTATTGATGTTAAAATACATGATGTGCATGGTCAATAATTAAAAAATAACACTAATAAAAGAAGCATAATTTCATTATCTACCAATTTCAATTTTATGTTTGTTAAAAAATCTGCACATAGTCTTTTCACTTTATAAGATGTACATTATTAAAATGGTAAGAAACAAACATATATGTTTACATCCCTACTCTTAACAATTTGATTAACAAATGATAAAAAGTGTCCTTAAGAAATAGTATTTTAGTTTATAATGCCGTTGCAACACGAAATGTAAAAAATATAAACTATTTTCTATCTTTTTACACCTCTTCTCTTAAACAAAATTAGTAAAAAATATATTTAATCTAGTCTTTAAGTCTTACCCTAGTGCACTACGAAGTTCACCTCTGTCGAACTGAGAGTGCACAAGAAGTGCACTTACTGTCAAGTTTGGTCTTAACAGTACTGTACTCTTCCTTTAAAGCCCACAAAGAAGATAAAAAAAAACTAAAATGAAAATTATAAATTAATTTCTTTATGCTTATTACGTGATATCTTGGCCATCTTTTTTACATTTATCTGGCTTACGGTTTTACAGACGAACAAGCCAGACAATGGAGCGCAAAGTGAACACGAAGAAGATCCTTCTACGACGGTACGTATGTATCTGATTGAAAACTGTGTGGTTAAACAGAACAAAGCAACAGAAGCCCACTTATTTACATATTTAATGATAACGAAAAATAAAGACTCAGAAAGTATACAAAAAGAGCAACAAAAATATTTTAAGACGTATGCGGAAAGAATAACAAAAAAAAAATACAGAATACAAAAAAAAAACAAATGAAAAATCCCTGAAACGCACTCAAAATTGTAAACCGTCTCCTCCAACTTATTATATTGTATTATATTGTACCTTTTGGTCGATATGTTGATGCGTGTGGTCTGTATGTGTTACTTATCTACAGTACATGTCCCTGCTTTAGTATTTGTCAGGCATTTGCCTTGTGCCTTTACACTTGAGCTTTCATACAGCATAATCGCAAGAAAAATATTTATTTCTATTAAAAATCAGCCGTATCTTCTACTATTAAGTATTTGTTCTTAAAGAAGAGCAACCGACAACATACGTTTGTATAAAAGAATAGCTGATTTTGGTAACGTCGTATATCATTGGTCAAATGAGGTCGCACTCATCTAATCGGAGCTCAATATTGAAGTTAACATTGGCGTCATTACTCCCTGCGTGTTATACCATATGAACGGCAAGTTTTATCTACACAAATGACTAGGGGAATGTTAATATTAGACTATATTACTACTAACTCAATAACATTACTGATTGTTTTTCTGGTTATATATGTATATTTATTTATATAGATCTAAAATGAATTTCAATGACAACCGCAAAGCAAATGTTAAATAATTTTAACAAGCATGTTTTATGACAACCTATTAATTAATATAGAATTTACGTTATGTGTTGCAAAAAATGTGTTCTATTTTGTTCTGTTCTGACCTCTTGATCGTATTGATTGATTTGTTTGACTTGTAGGTCGAAATGTCCACAAAGATAGACGAACTCAAGCGTAATCACCAGCAATTTGAAGTTCTTATTAAAGATCAGGAACATATATTGTCGCGTATAGAGACCGAAGTGGACAAACATGGCGATAAAATCAAAGAGCATGAGGAATCCATTAATCTTCTAAAAGAACAACACAAGCAACGAAAAGGAAACATAAGGACACAGAGAATATACATAAAATCGCTACAAAAAGACTTAAATACATATGGGAAAAGAATAACAAAAATAGATACAGAAAACAAAAAATCAAATAAAAAATCCCTGAAACACACCAAAAACTGTAAACCATCTCCTCCAATCGACATACAGACGGAACAGGTACATATTAGTCATATGAATCAGAAAATAGAATATGTAAAAGACAAAAATGAACTTATTATTTTGTAAGCATACTTTTGTGTCGATATGTTGATCCGTGTGTTCTGTATGTGTTACTTATCTACAGTATGTGTGTCCCTGCTTTAGTATTTGTGAGACATTTGCCTTGTGCCTTTACACGTAAACACTGTATAACTCAAAGATTATAAAAGCTACATTCATAACACTTGGTATGTGGTTAGAAAGGCATTAGGCGATTATGCATGTAAATTTATTTTTGTCACACAAAATTGCGGTTTATATGACCAAAATATAGTACGAATTTCTTCGTTCAACAGAAAAAAATGGATCCTTTCTAGCCTGATTCAAACAGTTTGCACCCTAGTTATACATCATTTAAAAATAGTCGATCTATTGTTACGAAGCAGGTGGAGAAATATTATATCGCTAGCAATACTCGGTAACATTGTAAGGCTACTTGGTTGTATTCTTACATTTACTTATAGACGATACGTTTATAAGAAATATAGCTATGATATAACATGGCTACTTGGTTGTATTCTTACATTTACTTATAGACGATACGTTTATAAGAAACATAGCTATGATATAACATGGCTACTTGGTTGTATTCTTACATTTACTTATAGACGATACGTTTATTAGAAATATAGCTATGGTATAACATGGCTCTGTTAATTTCAGAAGAATACCGAAATGGCAAGAAACACCCAAGAATCAGTGAAGACAAAAGATATTATTCCTAGCATAAAGGTGGGTTTTCACGTCGTAAATATTCATCATAATAACAATTATTATAAAAATAGGAATAATGATGACCACGGTGGCGATTGGGATAATGTTAATTGTTCTGATACCACATTTGTAGGTCCAACCAAAACCAGTTCAAAAGAAGACATGGAAGTATGCATTTGTACTCAATAAGGAATTAACACAAGCATTTCAATCAATAAAGAGCGAGGTAAAAAGAGCGGTGTAAGATTTTTCTTGGATTTGCTTGTTGAATATTTTTTCAAAATCTGTATTTTACTAAACACTAGTCACTTTCATTTTTATAAAATATTAAATTTGTAATTTTTTAAAATCATTTTCAGAAACTCGGCTTTTTCAATTCAACAGCAGATCATAATTATTTCGACGAATTCATAGACATTCTTAAAGAAGATGTAATTGGAGTCAGTATGCATGAATACTCCCCTACCAGAGGAATTTCAGCCTTTGACAGAATTCTGGTGTTTGGAACGTGTACACTTAGAGTAGAGAGTGACTCAAATATGGCTTTGGACAAGATTCCTAAAGGTTAGAAACAGAACAAAATAAATGACGCTAAAATTTCAATATTGCAATAGATACAAGCATGCTAAAACAATCTGAACAGAAGTGCCGATCACGTTTTGTAGTGGGAATGAGTAAAGGTCAAACACAATGACCTTATAAACCTTAAACGAAAGAATACAAAACTATTTTACAAATCCCGACGCAATGCCGATATGTTAGTTCGTCTGAAGTGCAGATGTTTCAGCTGACTTAACCTTGTTATTTAAATGATGTATGTTCTTAATTTACATTCAATATACGCTATACTTTAATATGTTTGGTTTATGGAGGGACATGTGGTTTCCTGAGTATTGTTGACACTTGTGGTAACTTACATATATCAAACTCATGTAGTAGCTTGTATTGAATATCTGAAAACGTGTATTCTTAATGCACAGTTTAATCAAAACGAGTATCACGGAACGTGAGTTTCGTAGTAACATTACAAAGATCAATGTTTTGATTTGTTTTGTATTTCAGAACACCGATCAAAGGTGTTTCTCGTGATGTTTCACAAGACGGCGGGCAGCAAGACGCCACAGGAAGTTTACATGTATACATTTAAACATGCGGAAGTGGCCAGAGAACTTCATGTGCCCTTTAAATTAAACTCTTGACATTGAGTGACGAGAAATTGTGTTGTAGCAAAGTTACATGCACAGTCTTGCAAACGGTGTATATGACATTTAATTGTTGATCCCTTTGTTCTCTGTTTACCGTTTTTGTTGAAAGCATGCATCCTCCATGCGCTTCACTCTAGGTACAATTCTATAGAGTGCATTACACGAGTGTTTGGCGTGAGTTCATTGTAATGGTAATCAATATTTATCAAACATTCGATCTGAGGTTCAATATGTCGAAAAAAATTTAAGAAATTCGCTACCCATCCCATTCGAAATAAATTTTCTAATAAACCACAAGCACTGGCCGTTTCTTGTGTTATACGTTTTTTTTGATGACCGACCAAGCTATTGCATGATAGTGAGAGACTGCCGTGGCGTTGTATTTTGGTGTGTCATCTTGTCTGATTCCTGATTATCTGGTTGGTGCTTTAGTTAATGTATACATGTACTGATATTTGGTTTTGGGTAGTTTTCTGTGAAGTAATACAAGGTATTGTATAAAGGCACACACCCAAATATTTACAAGAGAGACGACACACTGTTTCAAAAGGAAGTAGACACATAAAATACATCAATGTTTAAATCTGGTTATAGCGAATGTTGTAATAACACAAATACTACCCGAATTAAGGTCAAAGTAACTCCAATACTCAAATCATGAAAGATACAAAATGTTGTACAGTCCCAAATTTCTCGAAACTGCACAACCTTGAGTAGCTTATTTTGATAATGTCTCTGAACAGGGTCTTTTAATTATTTGGCTACATGGATCGTTTCTCGTTGATGTCACATTGGCAAATATTCCTCGAGGAATCAAACAGATTGAATTGATGAAACAGAAAGTGCCCGATGAGAACAACATTAAGAACCTCCATTCTTTAATTATCGTTTTCTAAAGCTCACTTTGACCGTTTCAAAAAACACAACAACCGACGGGCGGAGCGATTCATATTTATTGCAATTTACTAGCACAGCGAAGCATATAGTTTTGTGGACCGTGCTTATGAATTTGAACGACATATTCCTAATCACTTTTTGTCAAAATCGTAAGAATGACCGTTCACATGGTGACATGTGTTCCTGTTAATGTTGACCGAATTAACATTTTACAATTTGTATCCAATTTTTATTCTGGTAAGTAAATGTTATTTGACCTAGCCATAAATAATAATCTTTATCTAAATTGAATTTGACCATTCTAACGTTATGTACGTAGCTCATAACCATTTATCAAACTCATTTACTGCACACTCAGTGCCTATTTTCGAATCTTTTGAACGTCTGGCATTACGGATACGCACAGAAACAATGTCATATTATTCCCACTCAAATAAATAAGGTATCAATAATGCAATGAAAACTACAGGGACAATACCAGTAATCAAAAGTCAAATATAAGCCTTAGAGATCTTAAGTTATGTTCACGCCTTCAAGCTTCACGCCTTCAAGTATAGATGTTGTACAAATCAACAACGTTATTTTGAAAATACTTAATTGTTATAGTGATAATTAACAGATTACCAGTGATATATATGCTGATGTAGAAGCATCTTATTAGGTTCACCTGAATTCACTCTTAGTACCTATCTCTATATGTCAAGTATATACCTTAGTATAATGGCCAATGTTAACGGGCACGAAATATAATTATACATGTAAATACATATTATAATATATGTTTGTATGGAGACTTGTCAATATCTAAAAACTATCTAAGCTTAAGTACCTTAGTTGGACAAGATCGACAAGGAAGTACAAATCGTTTTTTGGGGGGAGTCGAAGGAACCCAACAGCGCCTCTAGACTACCTCGTCTGTCCACGATATTAAGTGTTTGCTGTTTCTGGTGGATTTTACAACATTATACAACATTTTAGTGTTCTTATGAGGTAATATCCATGTGCATACCCATCACATCCATGACAAAATTTCCGTGTGCTAACAGCTCGAAAGCGAATCTCACCATTGAAATGGACAGTGACACTGACTAACGGTCTTTTTAAACTTCAACCGTCGAATGATATGTAAACACTCGCGTGGTATTGATGACCTTACGCAGTTACGACATTTCTCTTATAATTGTTTTTGTTAATTCAAATCGATTAAAACATGTATTTTTGTTGTTTTTAAGTGGAACCTTATCAGTTGATAATTGAGTCATTCAATTTTATGATTGTTTTGTAAATGCTACGTTAAAATAATAATGTGGGCCTAATTTCGTTCCTGCGAATGGATCAGCCTAATAAGACCCAATGTCTTATGTCTTATTCGCACAAAGAAATGAGAATGTGTTTTGAATCACTTCTGTAGTTTGGCGCACTACTGTAGAATAGAGCGCTTCTGTAGTTTGGTGTGTTAGTTAAGTACACGTTTTAAGCTCTCTTCGAAGCTTCATGCTCTTGTTTGTTTAATGTGCGTTAATTTACCAAAAAAGCATGCATGTGCTATTTAATTAAAACACCTTTAAATGTCAATATAGAGCTGCGATTGAGAAACCATGTCTACACATTCACAAAGTGACAACAAATAAACATAACCAGCATTAATCAAGAATCATAAGAAATTTCTCGTCTGCCGAAGAACAGGCTACTCTGGTAAGTTTTACAACTTGAGATAGCAAGATTGAATTATTTAAGATAAAATTTCTCTAGCTCTAGTGTTTATTCGTAGTTTAAAATAGATTCATAGTCCTGGTGAAACTTTCATTGGCCTATAAACGATTTTCCAATTTCAATTTTTCTAGGAATTTCGCCAAGCAAAAACAGGATCTGAGTGGATGTGAACGATCAATTTTCTCTTCGACGAAGATAACAAAGTTTCGGAACACAGGGTATGTTCAAAAGGCTCGTTTTCAGCTACTTAAATTTGCAATAGATTGAAAATAATTGTTTGTGCCTGAGATGTATGTTATGATAAGATATGATAAATATGAAAGTACATGCAAAATTTGTTTTATTTCGCACAAAAAACAAAAAATTTATGATTCTTAAGAATACCATAAAAACTACATTGACCAGCTCAGTAGATAAACCCTGCTTAGAGGCAAACCACGGAAGTGTTTGTGAAATTCAAACATAGGTAAAATAGGAACACTGGTAAAGGATAGGACAATTCCGAACTTTTATTCATATAAAAAGGCGAAATTGCCATCTGTACATAATTGACATAAAGTATTACTTGATTATTTGTTAAAAATAAAAATAATAGTGAAAATATACATTAGAACATTTGTTTCAAACACCACAGTGGTTTTTATTATTGAGAAATTTGCGTGGCAAAAATACGACATCACAGCTACTTAGTTCACTTATCAACCAGATAGAAATATTTATGCGAAAAGCTACATAAACAAGCTCAGTTGCAAACATTTCTGATATATTTTATATCCAATATGTATCAGCTTTATTTAGACTCAACTTTAATACTCGCCTAACAAGACCGTTTTGAGATGTTCAATATGATTTATTTCCTTAATTAATTATTTTTTATTTCCCTTTTTCACTAAATGACCAAAACATACATGTTGTGATAGGTCTTTATTGTGTCCAAATTGATTCAAATTAAAAAAGGTTGAAATCGTGACATTTAGATATTGGTCCTTAAGGGTAGTATACATTGTGATGAGATGAAAATGCGTTTTAAAGTTTTTTGACTATGTGTAGTGACTTGATAAAGAATAATTGTGTTTTCGAGTATACGTATATTTAGGGAGGTAATTATTAATTAATAAACGCGGGTACATTTTCCGTTCCATAAATGAATATTTCACACATTTTAGTCATCTTCGTCCGAGATATCGACCCTCTCTTCATACCTGTCGAGTGCGGAACTGAAATTAAACTTCAATGCGTACAGAATTGGCACACATTTATCATTCTCAACGTCCATTTCGGACACGAAGTTGACGATGGGGAAAACCTGGTTTTCTTGCAGACCAAACACTTCTTCAGCTCGTTTTACTGCTTTCTGTACTTCATTACTTGTAAAGATATTTTTAATATCTTTATGTACGTCATCGCAAATCCGGTCGAGCTTCGTGATAACGGCGATTTTGGCTACGTCTGAAACAAACCGCTAAGTCATGTTCATTTAGATATATAAACAATAAAACGCACGTGGCAAAATATAGTTTTATAATCACTTTTAAACTATAAAACGATACGTAAATTTTGCGTTCCAACTGCGCGACTTCTAAACATACCCTGAGGCACATATGTGTAGAGTTTCCGGAGTTTCTTCTGAATGACTGTGTCAGTATCCTGTGTAAGTGTCTCTGCGCTGGCGACGAAAACGACGCAGTGTGGTTTCCTCGCATCGTTGTCTTCCGCTGCCGCAACCAGAACTTCTGGCTCCTCTGCATTCGACGTATTTTTGACGGTGTCATTTTTCCCGCCATCTGCTTTGCTTACGAACTAGAACAAAAAATTGACGTTAGAAATATCGAAATATCGAAATATCCGGGATATAATAAGTTAAGTAAAACATAGATATAAATATTTATTAGTAAAGAACGATAAAACATTGTTCATATAAAATATAATCTGGAAATAAAATTCTTCTGAAGCACAGGTTACAACCAAAGTTGGAAATAGAAGTATCGATTTCGTCAAAACTGTTCACCGACAGCAATAAAATGCGGCAAAACTGCCAGTGCCAACTAGCACCCTAGCTTAAGAGATATTCTATTTACAAGAGTCATTAAGACATATTCAATGATCCATCAAGTCAGAAAATATATGACTACACTGTGACCAAAGCACGGGACAACTTTTTACAGCCGTTACATAACACTTAACGCCAGCCTTTGTGTATTTTTTAAGTTTAAAAATAGCAGTTTACTAACAGTGTATCCCTTTTTCAGTCGACCAAGGCAAACATCCCGTAAGTCTTCGTTGCCTATCCCCTTTTCGTCGTCATCAAACGTCTCCGTGAATCCCATCGTGTCATACAAGAAAACATTCTGGAGAAGCTCATCCGTTTTTGACTTTATCAGAGTTAACTGAAATTAGAAATATGCAAAATATACTGTGCATACTATTTATTAACTAAATTGTTATCCTAATGCAAATTTTCTAATCAGTTTTAATACATGTTTCATAATAAGAACCATGAACCAGAATCTTTGGTATTCTCTTTACGAAGAACATACTTTAAATTGAGAACATGAAATGACCTGTACAAATATCCGTGTATTGCAAAAGAAATTGCATGGCCTTTTGTAACGAAAACTTGAAATTCATTGTGTCTGTTTGGTCTTGAACTGAGTGTATCTAAACATGCTCTTTAAATATTAGGCAACTGAGCTTTCCCCCGTAGTTTGAATATTTTCGTTCAAAAGTACAGATTTCAACTACCTTGTAGGTTCCAACATCTCCGGAAGTTGAGCTTCTCGTGGAAGCCACATTGACAATTCTTCCTCGAGAAATTGAACAGATGGAATTGATGAAGCAGGATTTCCCTGCACCGGTGTGCCCGACAAGGACAACGTTGAGACGTTTTGCTTGGATAGCGCTGATACTTTCTTTCAGGGGATCTATTGCCTTAAATATACAAAACTTGATATTGGGTCATTTTACAATGTGATCATATGTTTGTGGAAACTTAATTCATCAACTTTCAATTGAATTATATACTTGCGCGATTTGATCAGCGATATCTTCTGATATTCCGTCACTTATCAAAACAATTACAAAAAACACCTTATACTTAAGTATCTCCTTCTTAAAGATAAATCTTATTCAGAATTAAAAATAACCATAATATGTTTAACAAAATAAACCTGTGTTTCCATGTTTAACGGTCCGCTGTAGGCAGATGTGCTTTCATATTATAATATTCCGTTATGGACGGAAGTACGTTCGAAGTACGTATGTTTACTTGAATGGTAATATGCAAATTAGCAAAGCCCGGGCTCCTTGTTGATTGAAAATATACTGTATATAAAGACCAGTGGACCCCTTCACATGGTTTTCTTTGAAGGGATCTGTTGGTCTTGTTAGGCTCGCACGTTACAAATGGTGGCAGCGGTGGGATGTTGACAACTGTCGAATCGGAGTTGCCTTACCCACGAGATTCCCAGGCAAAGACTCGGGACGATTCTTCTCGACGGGGAAAGTAATATAACGGTCCGCGGTGGGCGGATGTGCGTTCATAGTAAAATATTCCGTTATAGACCAGTGTGTATACCACGTGATAAATTACGTCATATATGCTACGTCCGAAGGCAACATTTTGCTTAAAATGAACATTTAAAACAAAGATAACTTTTGTTTACAACACCAAATTAAATCAAACAAATGGCAGTCTATGCCGCTTTCAGAGTCCCGCCTTCGTTTTATTACCGGAGTTTGATAAGGTAATTTGTTTCATCAAACACTTCGACAAACCCGATTCCAAAATAATGTTTTGACAGTGCTCCGTCAGACGGCCGTATTGTGAAAGGGTTTGTCGAAGTGTTTAAAAGACTAAACTCTCAATCAAACTCTGGTAAAACGCCGAAGGCGGGGCTCCGTAAGCGGCGTAGACTGCGCAATGCTTCGTTTAAAATGGTAAAGGAAGAGTGAAGTTATCTTTGTTTTAAGTCTTTATTCGAAGTAAAATATTGCCTTCCGACGTAGCATTTATGATGCAATTTATCACGTGATATACACACACCGGAAGTACGTTCATAATACATATGTTTACTTGGGTGGTAATATGCAAATAAGCAAAGCCCGGGCTCCGGGTGGATTGAGAATTTACTGTAAATTAAGACCATTGAACCCTTTCAATGTCGAACATGCTTTTCTCTGAAGGGGTCTAGCTGTTGGCCTTCTTTGGTGTCGAACATTACACATGTAAATGTATTTGCCTTATGTAGACATTTCTGAATGATATCGATTTAAAGAACAATGAACATTGTAAGTCAGTCGTTTTAAAAGTTTACATTTATTGAAACCTCTGTTTGAAAATTGACAGTAGCATTACGAGAGTTCTACATAATACCTAAGGTAATGCCAAATAGTTTCATGTATTTTCTAAAGCATTTAAACGTAGTGCAGGTTTTCGCGAAGTGGAACTCTTTGTCAAATTGTTTATATTACTTTTTATTAGTTTTGAACGATTTACTATTCTACACGTCAAGGACTTCATTTGCTTTAAACAGTTGAGTGATGCTGATTATGGTGTATTTATGAAATTTAATTTTCTTTTGCATGCAGATTGTACCGTTCTCTTTATAAAAAGTCAAACTGCACTTATGTGCCATGTCAATTCCATGCTGTGCATGTCCTTTTTATCAATCTGATGTCACAGTAGGGGTTGAATTTCCTGTGTATTTGTGTATTGGCTCAGGACCATTCAGAGTTAACATTTTTGGAGAAGATAATCTCTTTGTCTCAATAATATGATTTATATGACCAGTGAGATATAAATAATAAACAAATAAGAATAAAATATATTTATTCCATTTATGTTGCATAATACAGATGATAGTAATGGTTTATTATAAATACCATATAATATTACTCTTACTGTTATTCTTAAGCATTCTAAAAATGATTTTTTAATTTTTATTTCTTATTATTTATTTATTTATTTATTTATTACGCTTTATATATTTTGTATTTCGTTTGTTCTGATGATAATTTGTTGAGCATGTCATGTTTTCTTTATTTTCTGTTTTACATTGTTATGCTATCTCTTATCTTTTGAAGACGCGGTTTACCGATAACACTCGTTGTAGTAATGTTTTGTGTACATAAAGCTTTTTATTTTTAACAAATAAGGGTTTAGTTAATATCAAGTGAGTTCTCAACATAAGATACCAAGCCAGATTCCAAATCGGATGCACACTTTTAACTTCCTGTGTCAATTTACTTGATATATATAGGCATCGTATAAGTAAATTCGTCCCTTGAAAACAGAATTTTAGAGAAATCGATATGTGACCGTATTAACATGAGAATGTCCCTTTCATGATGTTTATCACTTACCTTTTCAAACGACTCGTATTTGATATCCCTCCATGGCGTGCTCATCTTGATGCAATTCTTCCGTTGTTTATCTGAAACAATTGACCCTTTAAAATAAGACTCTTATTATGATTAATTTCACCGAAAATCAGTGTTTCATATATTTTTAGAAAAAAATATGCTGGTCAAATACGATAATCCGTTTATATAGATTACCATTTGATCATCAGTTGACACATAAAATATATTTATTGTCAATAAATAATGTCACATATTTAAATGGATTACATTGACCACCTCTGACACACACACACCCGCCTACAAGACAAGACGGGGCGATGAATCATGTTAGTTAATTCATGTTGCAAACGCACACATCACTACAAAGCATGAATACTATTGTGTTTCGTGCTTATGATTTCAACGACAGATACCTTAATACCATTTCTATGAGATTCGTAAGCAAAATCGTTCAACTGTTTGCAATATGTTCATGTTAGCATTGACATACTTAACATTCGACAACATATATCCAATTGTAAATTAACCATACCTTATTTGACGTATATATATATATATGAAACTTATTCATAGTGTCATTTGTACCTTATACACATACCTTATAAATTTTATCCAGATTGTGTTACAGCACACCAAATGTCACTTTCGAATCGCTTTGGCGTCTGGGATTAAGGGGGTGCGCAGTTACAAAATCAACACAATAGAATGCACTTTATTAAGGTATTATGTTCTATCATACCTAAGTTAACTAAGGAATTTAATGGGGTGGGGGGTAAAAAAGTTATGCCAACGCCAGCATATTGGCTTGACTCCACGTTACACTGACTCGTTTAAGCTAATTTGAATAAAACGTCTATAACGTATATATTGGGGTTGGGGGTAGCCTCACCAAATGTTAAAGAGCCTATAATTGTAACGTAGTTAAGCATAAGTTAAACGACTTCGCGATTATCTTACATAGCAAAATATAAATAAACAATGGCGTCTTTATCTCTTGCATTATAAACGGAAGACTAGACGAAAATAAATGTTGCGGAACAACATCAGGGGGAACGTTAAGATCCCCATTTTCATGCTCTTCCAGTTGAACTCAATTGAGAACAGGAAACTGTTATGAGTTATTGCTACGAAATGTGTTATTTGAAAACTATCCGAAATCTAAAGTCGAAATGAGAAATATGCCTTGTAACTGATGTTGATGCTGCCTTTGTAAAAAAAATTTTTTTC
The DNA here is from genome assembly GCF_026914265.1 of Mya arenaria. Lineage (NCBI taxonomy): Eukaryota > Metazoa > Mollusca > Bivalvia > Myida > Myidae > Mya > Mya arenaria. Next base: position 239,757 of record NC_069129.1, on the reverse strand, counting down.
AAGAGTAGAATCCATTTAAAAAATGTTTCATAACAATTGATATATTTTTGGGTTAATCAATATACCGATACATTTCTCTACCAAGTCCTGTATTCTGAAAAAAATCATGTTGTTTACATCTGTTGTACATTTATCATAAACATAGTCGTGGTAGGCCCTTAAGTTCATAACAAATGTTACACGCATGCGTATCATTATCATGAATTTGTACTTTTCTTCCTGGTTTTACGAAACAGAAAGAGATATTTTTTTCCACTTGAACTGCGTATATGATTGTGATTTATTGTACACAGATACATGGACTTTCGGTTTGATTAATCTAAACACGTTTGAGTGGCCTGATAGATCTGCGAAAGGGATATCTAATTTAGCAACAATGTCTAGACGCCCACATAGTGACATAAATAAACGAAACCCGCATACATGAAGAAATATGGGTGGTTACTCGTCTACTGAAGAACAGACTCCTGTGGTGAGTTTTGTTGCAACGTATTTCATATGCTTTAGCAAGTATTAATTGTTTAAGATGTGCTTAATCAATTAAGTGGTTTGAGTGGTATAATGTATTCATGTGATGTAACAGAAATAAAGTCCACTTGAACGTGTCATTAACCTAATAACAAATTACATATTTCCGAATTTCAAGGCATCGTCACAACCCTTTGCTTCTGCTCAAGTCGATGTTATCAAGGAAATCTCTATTGAGATAGAAACTGACCTGATATGAAGTATCAGCTCCCTCGTCGACGACGGTAAGAAATTCGCGGACCAAATTTCAAGACTAGGAAAAGAATTATCAGAGCAGAAGGAAACGTATAAACACCATGACGAAATTACATTTACATGTAACATGTATCTTTAGAGAGCAACAGAAACACCAACATAATACTGGGTCACAGGATACATCAATGGTAAGCTAACTACATAACTAGTGTTCCGAACAAAAAACATACGTGTAAACACAATGCTTATAGGAGTATGCAGATACATTTATAATTATGACTTCCGATGTAATTTCCTAATGCTAATTCCGTGAAATAATAGCAATTGAAAAGAATATATATTTTAATTTTATGTGCAGACAAGCATGACAGATGATGAAGCTCAAAGTGAACACGAACCCGATTACACTACGAAGGGACGTATGCATCTTTATCTCAACAATACTCAATAATAATTCCCCTTCTTAAGAGAAAGTTTATAACGTTGTAGTGTTTTTGCTCTAAGCAAACACGATGTATATAATATTTAAGATTCGAACGGAATATGGCTGAATCATAAGAGTATACAAGGAACTCTCAATAGTATTACTGATTAATTTTACTGGCTACACGGTTGTAAAATAAATTTCAATGACAACCGCCAAACAAAGTTAAATAACTGAAATGATCTTTGGTTTTAACAACCTATTTCGTTGATGTAGATATATAATTATGCGTTGAAATAAATATACTTTCTATTCTGTTCTGTTATGTCCTGTAATGTTTATCGTATTCATTGATCCGTTCGACTTGCTGGCTGAACTATCTCTGGAGATTGACGAGTTTAAGCGAGGTCACCGAGCGTTTGAAGTTCTTATTCAAGATCAGGAGCATCTATTGGCGCATAAGGAAAGCGTGGTGAACAAACATGGCGATAAAATAAAAGAGCACGAGGATTCCATTAAACTTCTAAAAGAACAACGCCGTCAACGAAAAGGAAATATAAAGACACAGAAGATATACATGAAAGAGTTACAAAGGATTTAAAGAAGTATAAGAAAAGAATAACAAGAGTGGACACAGAATACAAAAGATCAAAAGAAATATCACTGAAACGCTCTCAAAACTGTAAAGCATCGCCTCCAAACAATAGACAGACTACGGAACAGGTAAATGTTTGTGGGATGAATCAGAAATAGAATATTTTGCAGACTGAACTATTTTCTGAAAGAAAACTGGATATAGTGTAAGCCTCCCTTGGAGACGATATGTTGATGCGCGTGTGGTCTGTAAATGTGTTTATGCATACAATGTGTCCCTGTTTTAGTGTTTGTTATACATTAATATTTATGCGAAAAGCTTCAAAAACAAGCTCAGCAGCAAAAACATAAACCCGGTTTAATGGCACTGGGCTAACGCCAAAGACATAGAACATAAAAACAAAAAATCAAACAAGAAACATGGAAGAACAGCACAAAACACCACAATCAGCACAGTGCATTCATACTATATTTAAATAACTTACATACATCAAAATCCTGCAGTGCCTTGTATTGCATTTCCTGAAAATGAGTATTCATTATGCACAGTTAAATCAAAACGAGTATTCACGAAACGTGAATTTCGTATTAAAATTACAATAAGCAATGCCTTGATTTGTTTCATTTTCAGAACACCGATCTAAGGTGGTTCTTGTGATGTTTCACAAGACGGCGGGCAGCAAGACGCCAGTGGAAGTGTACATGTATACATTTAAACATGCGGAAGTGGCCAGAGAACTTCATGTGCCCTTCAAATTAAACTCTTGACGAGTGTTGAGCCATTGCTGTTTAGCACCCAATGATGTGCATTGGCTTGTTAACGGTATATATGACACGTGTTTGTTTATGACTGTTTGTTCTCTGTATGCCGTTTTTGTTGAACATGTTGCGTTACTGCGCTTCCCTCGACTAACCATTTTATCAATTCCTTTACCCTAGTTTTTGGCGGCAAAATGTATTGCTTATTGTATATAGATATAAATGTTGATGAATATTAAACATTTAGTATCCTGTGTAATGATTGAGACATTCGTTGCCACAATCCGATTCGAAATGTAATTCAATACACCAGAAGAAATGAACGTTTCTTGTGTTATTCGGTGTTCGATGACCTACCAAGTAATTGCTTGATAGTGAGCTACTGCCCTTTACGTATCAATATGCGGTTCAATACCTTGATTATTGATCTAGAAATCCGTTGCCAGTCACAGTCAAAATGTAATACAATAAACCACAAGTACGGAACGTTTCTTGTGTTATACGGTGTTTCGGCGACCAAGCTATTGCACTGTAGTGAGTATTCGGAACTCCTCGGCCATTTTTTTACTCCTCTGGCGTTGTATCTGTACGTGTCAACTTGTGTGATTCTTGTCTAGCTAGTTGGTGCTTTAGTGACTGTATGCATGTACTGATGTTTTATTCTTGGGTAGTTTCTGTGTAGTAATACAGCGGATACTACAGTGCCAAGACCAGTTATATGTTGTCTTGTGTAAAGGCATAGATCTAAAGCCTAAAATAAACAAGAGGGACACTCTACTTCAAAAGAAGAAATACACAGATCAATGTAAAATAGCGTTATAAACATATAAACATATGTTGAATAACGCAGTAATTATTGTTTGTAAATATCCCTACGCGGAGGTTGATCATCCGCACGACCAGGCATCCCTAGTTAAGGTCAAAGTAACTCTCATATTATACAATCCACTCATAAAGTTTGAAGAATGTGAAACAGGCCTCATTATCAAAACTGCTTAAGCTTAACGTGCTTTAGTTGATTATATCAATTATCCAAAATACATACTTAAATTTGATTTCGATAATTGAAAAATGGTTTAGTGTGAGTGTTATATAGACAATTTCTATTTACAGTCTGAAAGCTCTGAAAGAAGTTAATATTACGCAAATTATAGTAAAACAAAAAAGTTAGATTAGCTTAAGTCTGTTATAAGGGACTTAATACGTTTAACGAAATTGGGGCCAGATGCTTATTTATAATAGGGATGGCAACAAGTAGTAAAATTGGTACTCAAGTACTCGAACAATCTTCCGATCGAGTACTCGGGTACTCGATTACTCGGATAACTTGAATTTGTTTTCGGGAAAGACAAGTTCGTGTTTACATGTATAGTTAATGTATATGAATGAACGAACATTATTTGTGAATTTGTTTAGTTGTTTACTCTAGGAAATGATATTTAATCTGACAGTTATTCATACTGAAATATTGTTGTTCGCCTCATTAATATGCATAATTCCTAAATTAAGATATCTACCAATCAATTGTTATAAACATTGCAAAAATACGCCCATTCCGGAATCATTGCTCATTACGGTCGTTACTAGTTCACTTGTCAACGTCCATTTGTTGGTGAGAACTCTCTAATAGTTAAACAATACAATTGTGTAGGAGATGTACCGCTTTCAAAACTTCGCTAATTGACATCAGTACTATTAACGAATTAGGGCCCTTTGTTGACAGTTTGCAACTCTCACAACAACTGTCAATTAAGTAATTGGGGGTCAATTGTGTACACAGTGGGGATTAGAGGGACTATAAATTGTCGTCTTGGAAACGAACTAGATCTGTTTCTTACGTCTGTAAATCGTGTATTTGCTAAATTATATAAACAAATTGTTATGTTTTTCGAGTACTCGAGTAGTGATTTGGTCCGCGGGTACTCGGTTGATTGATCGAGTACTCGTTGCCATCCCTAACTTATAAAGTTATATTGAAGTGTTCGAAATACTATATTTAATAAAGAGAACTTCAATGTAAACGCGTTACACTCAACGTCAATCATGTTTTGTGTATTAACATCAGTATTTGAATTTGTATTTGAAGATGTAGGATGAGCTGGGTCTTATGTTTATCAAGGTGAAATCCTTTTTTAAAAGATAACAATTAACTTGGTCATTTGACCTTATGATCCCATAATCAATCGTCTGTTGATAAAGGTCAGTGAATTAACCTTATTTTCAAGAAGATTTACTTTCATAAATGCAGAATGGCCGGGCTCTGCGCATGACAGTTTTGTTTTTCGAGCGTCTTCGCTACAGGACTTTCTGGAGGAAAATATTCATACACTTGAAGATGGTGTTCTACTTGCTGACAGCGGGTAGGTCCACATTAAAACTTTTGGGCAACACACAATATACACAAACATTTGAAAGATAAAAAAAAATTTAATCTAATTATTATTACAACAGTATATCACACTGTTATAATGTATATTTCAAACCTTTGAATTCAATATGTTTATCATATGAGATCAATTAAAACATTATTAATATAATTATAATATGAATAGTGTCATCTTTTTAACACAGTATTATTTTCAGAACTGATGATCTCCCCCTGTTTCTTATCTGCTATGGTCCAATCTGAAACAACAAATTATAACATTATTAACAGCCACAACATTAAAGTATTTCTCTCTCTTGTCTTTTTAAGATATGCTTGTTCGCGTTACATGTTGACGCCGTACAGAGTCTCTGATACACTGGTGAAAACCAGATTCAACAGAGCCCACTGCCGTTCGAGTGTTGTTATAGAAAGAACATTTGGTAGATGGAAGAGAAGATTCTCCGTCATGTGCAAGAAGGTCTGTTTGATAGATTAATTTAGGTTATGTAATAATGCTATATATCTTAAAAAAATGATATAAAAAAGGATATATATATATATATATATTGGCCGATTTAGCGGTCAAGCGGCAAACAGCAGTGATACAGTCAGCAGAAGACTATTATAACTGGGGTAAATCGTTAGCTAACAGTCAGACAAAGTACGCATTTGTGACAAAGGAAGAATGTGACGAAGCCTACAATGAGTTATTGGCAGTTAATGTTAAACCAATCAAAGGTACATTGCAATTGCATAGTGTATTTCCGGTAGGGAACAGTGAAATATTTGTAAAGAATACCTCATGCTTTTGTGAAAAATGTTTCACAGACGGGAAGTTCAATGCCAGCTGTGACGGGTGGATCAAGCATACCATAGTACAACAAAGTGGCAAAACCAATGAAACTGACATGCACACAGACATTCAAAATGAACCAGAAGTCATTCTTGACCAGGAAGAAAGGCTCGAATCAAGGTCGTCATTCATAGAAAATGAATTTGTTGCAGCCATTTACAACGATTACTGGTACATCGGCAAAGTAGTAAAATACGATCCTTCAGATGATGAACTTCCCTTACAAGTTTCCTATATGGAACACGGGAAGGGCAAATTATGTCCAACGTTCAAATGGCCTAACAAAGATGACTCAATTTGGATGAGTTCTGATGACATTCTTTGTTCTGTTGGTGAACCAATGCCTTTTGGTTCTAGGAAAATGTACAAAGTAGCGGAGTCTGACATTAATACAGCGATGCAGTTATTTGACCAGTTTCATAAACGAAAATAGATATCTATAAACACAGGCAACCATTTCGAATATAGAATACTGTTTGAAGAGCATTTTATGAGAATTTAGTTCAGTTTACTCATAGTGTGAATTACGTTACCAAGAAACAAATTTGTATATCTTGCTGACATTAGTTGCAATTGACTGTTTGAATATTGAACGTGTGTTTGAATTACTATACTACTATGATTATCTTAAAATAACAAATTAAAATATTATAAATTGGGATTTTAAAAAGTTGTTTAATACATAACTTAGTGTTACTTTTATAATATAACAAATGTGATCACGACTATACCCACATGTACAGAAAAGTGCAATCATAACACGTTTTTCTAAAACACGTTTATGCTACATGATGGTTAAAAATATAAAACATATTAATTATGACGCTATTTGAAGTATATGCCTTAGATGTATTGATATTCTGAAATTCATTTCATTTGTGAATTACGTTACCGGCAAAAAGCGTTTTGTGTTTGTAAATTAGCAAAGCTTTAATGACTTGTTTGTCCACATTCATGTATTTTATGTAAAGTTATGACTCATTGATCTATTAGATAGTTTCTTTTAACTTGATATTAAAGATTGTGTCATTACTTAAATATGAAACAATGCAGGTTTTATTTCCTTACATTTTGGCTTGAAAATTGAAAAACGACCTATTTTCCATATGCGTTTCATTATGTCTGTTCAAAAATGTTATATAATGTTCACTGTTTTCTCAGTGTTTGTTGTTTAATAAAACTCAATGTTATAAATATGTGTTTTTGATGATACAACTATTTGTAAAACCTAAATTACAATTGATTAGACCCTAAACGTAACGTAAATCACGAGACAAAATCAGTAGGTACTTTCGAGAAATTATAAAATTATGAAAACTTGGTTTTCTTTTACCAATGTTGTTGTTAACGGTGCCTAGACATGTTACAGAAATAACATAACAAGTAAAGATGTAATTGCAATATGTAAATATCATGGGACAATTTTTGGCAAAAATTGTATGACTTAACTCGTTTTGGCTGTTATACCCTATGTTGGTGGTGAAAATGGATTTGCCATCCGTGACCATATTGCGCAGGCCTATTTTGGATAGGAACATTTCCTATTGGAAGGAAGCATGCAGCTGGTGCTATGTTGTTGTTTTGATGTAACAAAGTAAAGTTTATGTTACGTGTTCTATGCATTTCTGTTAACTGATCCACTTACCCTATTCGTCACAAACTAATGGAATTATGTCCATGTCATCCTTCCCCTTCAACTCTATCTGCAAAGCTTTAAACAGCTTCCTTTTCTCCCTAGACGTTGCGATCTTTTCCCTCAAAAGCTCCATCTCCAGCTCAACTTTTTTATTTTGTCCTTCGAACCATTCCAGTTGAGCTGTCTGCACCTTTTCCTGCAGAGATGTTCTGCAAGGATAACATGTTAATGAAAAAAAACATTAATTAAAGATGCACTCTTACTCCCAAAATAAGATTTACATCAATTAATAAAATTGTTTTATTATTCCAAAAAGGATGAATAAATGTCAAAAACAATGGTTCTTATGAAGGATATCGAGTTTAATTTGAAAGAAATGAGCATAAAACACAGTATTTCTACCTTATGAGACTATAGTGGACAACCGTAAATCTTTTAGCATTCACCAATCATTTAATATTTTTGCGCTTTCTGCTTTTAAATTCATGGTTATAAACTCTAAATCAGTAGTTAATATTTTCCATAAATGCATTATTTAGTTAGTAGTTTAAGGTTGATCAGTCAAAATCTTTGTTTGTTATACGTGTGTATGTATTGATTTTGAATAAGAGTGTCACTTTAAAATTTAAAATTATTGTATCTAATAACTAAATAAAACAACATTTGCAGCGTTGCCCATCTATTGCTTATTCAGCTTGTATTTGAAACCAAGGTTATTGAAGGTAGTATCATCTTCATATCTAGACGAAAACATTCAATGCGATAAATACAATGTTATTATGTCTATTCACGTCTTGTTGCATAAATATACAGCTACATATTTCATTCCAGAGTTCAAATAAGTTAGTATTCCATTTTAAAGTTAACAATTCCTTATATGTATAAAATTGCTTACTTCATTTTTTTCACTTGCTGATTACTCGAGGATTGCATTCTACTTTGGAATTCCTTGCCGGTGGACTGGCTTCCTCTGTCTAATTCTATCGTCTGATATGAGAAAGCAAATTAAGATATAGAATTAATACACATTGGATAGAATTATTGTTTTGTTTTACAAGTCATGATTTTGGCTTCGTATGTGTGTACCTTACTTTCAATGTAATAAAATATATATCTTGCAGCTGAGTTTGACAGTAAGTTATAACCCTAAATAACACCCATTTAATTATATATTTTATTTCAGAATTTGTTTCCTCCTTCAGCCTCTAAATCCATTAACATTTTTAATACAGCCTAGAAAATAATTTTAAATTTCTTACGTCCAAATCGAACACTGCACGTCTCTCTGCTTCTGACTGTAAATGTATAAAGCATACATCGAAGTGTACTATTTAAGAATAGGGTGTGATTACATGTTCACTCTTTAATGATCAATTGTTGATATATAATTCAATTTTAATTGCTAAAAATTAAGGTATTTAATTCATAAATGTATACATTATATCAACATGATAATTTACAATTGAATAAAATAAACATACATCTGATTCTGGTATGACTTGAATAACCACATCACCATTTGGCAGCTCATCGACCTTTAATTCTGAAAATATATGTTATGTTTATTTTTTAAAGTTACATCGATGATAGATGAAACAAAGTTAAATTGAAAGGATAAAATAAAATCCATTGCATCTAATGTGCTGTATCGAAGCAGTTCAATACTAATAACCGTCTCAAAATTTGGATTTTATTTATACAATGGGTTATGGTGACCCCATGTCAGGGCCTCAAATATCAAGGGAAGGCACTGTCATGAAATATAGAATTGCTTGATTATAATTTTAAATAAATAAATTAATAGATCTAAACAAAATGATATAAATGCTTGCAAAAGATACATTTAACATGTATCACATTTATTTGTTTACAACTGTTTGTGATTTAATGATTATTTCATCGTGTTAAAAGTTTGTGACATTCGAATTTTAATAACATAAACCGGTTAAACCATTCTACAATCAAGTGGCACATGAATCATGACAAAAGTCCGTTTTCGTCGATGCTATTGTCTATCTCAGATTATTATAAGACCTCTTATTGGGCATCACAATTATTAATATAATGTAAAGTAATGTAAAGTAGCTCGACTACCGTAAATTGGTCGTTTTAGGTGATACAACATGGCGGCGACCATGCAAAAAAGTTTATTGGAGCCTCTGGATGCGATTCGAACACATGAAATTGAAACGACAACTCGTTTTTTGTCATGGTCTTCGCTTAAAGGATTTGGAAATCTTGGTAATGGTTTTAATATTGCTCTAACTTCGAGTTTATAGACGAAAGTCAACAAAGGAGAAACACATTTTTGGTGTCTATCTTGAAAACAAATTATGAAAATTTTATAGTTGAAGCATAAAAAAGTGGTCTTATTTGTCATATTATCTATCATTCATGATCAACGCAGTTTCTCTTGTCTATCGTAAAATATTATTCTTGAAATGTTGAACTTTAGCTGTTTATCCAGATTTTTTCTTATTATCTATCGTAAAATATGTTGTTTTTTTAAATTTATGATAGACAATAAGAATTATTTATATTTTTCTTATTTGTCCTATAATTACATGAAAACACAAGTAGTAAGTTTCTTACAGTCAATCATGGTTTTTGCTTTACTGTAATTATGTATAATTTGTTTTCGTATTGTCTATCATAAAATATATTTATAAGATAATAATGAAAATAATTCCTGATAGACAGTAAGAAATATTTTTCATGATAGACAATAAGAAATATAAAAAAAAAAAATCTTATTGTCTATCATAAAATATACAGTTAGAAAAATATTTCATGATAGGCAATAGTAAAAACAATTCTTGATAGACAGTAAGAAATATTTTTCATGATAGACAATAAAAAATATATATTTCATGATAGACAATAAGAATATTTTTTCTTATTTATCATTTACATAAAAAATATTGTCTATCATAAAACATGGTTTTCTTAATTGTCTTTCCTAAACATATATATTTTATTTATTTTCTAATATAAAATGAATCTTTCATATTGGGATTAATCTTATCAATAAAAAAAATAGAAATGAACATTACTGTTCATTTAACTTTAACCATTGTTTATCTGCCATCATATGGCTTCAAGATAAGTTTAATGAATTTTATTATAATAATAAGGTAATAAGTGATACTGGTTATGAAAGTTTATCTTAAAAGCAGGGGAGAGTTCAGGAATAGACGTTAGAGAGGGCATACCTAAGGGGTGTACTCCGCTCCCCAAGAAAGGGCATACCTAAGGGGCGTACTCCGCTCCCCAAGAAAGGGCATACTCCGCTCCCCAAGAGAGGACATACCTAAGGGGCGTACCCCTCCCCCCAAGGGTCCGCTAGACGTAAGCAATTTGTGAAGACATCAGAAAGACATACAAGTGAACATAACACATCAGTGGCCTTCAAGTAGTGGTGATATTGACTTCATGGCATATCTTGCACATGTTCAAGGATTGCGTTCTGCTACAAGACTTGAGAAAATAACTTTTTTCTCAGTTTTATGGCATGTATGCTTTTCTTGTTTTCAACAAATATCACACGGATGATGGATACATTTTCACCAGTATTGGAAATTGTTGGAAGACGTGGAAACTGTTGTTTATATACGGATGAAGAAACATCAAGAGGACATAATTAAAGGAGGTTGCACTGTTTGAATTTGTTGTTTTTATGAGTTCACATCGCCTGCACATGATGGCATTTGAAAGGTGTAGTTTATTAATTTCCACTCCTTTGAGATAGAATGCAAACTTTGAAGACTTTAGTGATGGGGCATGTGCCGGGTGTGCCATCCCCCCTCCCACGGAAGCGTTTGTGTTAACTGTTGGTCATTGCAATTGCTCATTGATCTGTGATAGACTGCAGATTGTGAGCAGAAATTATTGATTGGCAATTGAAGCCAATTCTATTTCTTTCTCACTTACACTTGTTTGATCAATGTACTTTTCTTTATATTTTCAAAGAACATATTTGATGCAAAAATTAAAATATATCAATTGATTTTGTTAATATGTACCTTCAAATGTCCATAAAAGAAATGGTATATGATAGGGTTATTTTTGTATGACATACATAAATATCAATTAAAATATTTCTTTGATAGACACTAACAACTTCGTATTAAAAGGTACATATTATTGAGATGCGGACAACAGTTTCATAAACGTGATACTTTTAAGCCTAAAATCTGTTTGCTCAATAGCCTATTTCGTCAAGCTAAATAATCTGTGATAGACAACAGTTTCAACGTATTTATAAACGTTGCATTAAAATAGTTCATGATAGACTCCTAAAAAAGTATGGAATATACTATAATATAGTAATATTGCCATTGCTTTTATAACATAAAAGTAAAAAAAAATATCACGACAAAGATGAACGACATTAATAATTCTGATGGCCTCAAGCAGGTCCGATCATAATTTAGGATAGACAACTGGGCCAACAAGTTGGCAAGCGCTGGAAGAAAAAATCGCTTTACTGGATAATATTTGAAGCTGCGACACGTAGCATGTATTTGCAAAGGTATGAACTTATGTCATGGACAATTGACTATGGTAAATTATCATGACATCTTTTCATTATTCAAGGATTTGTCATATTCACACTCCACATGGAAACAAAATGGAGGTAGGAATTCCATTTTCTATTTTTAGAACATGTCGAGTTCATTTGTGTATCTTTTTAGCAGACGGAAATATTTTAATAAGCATTTGATAGTGTAGAAATATATCTGTAAATAAACATGATACTTAATGAATTAAGTAGTACTTGATGATTAAATCTATAAATAAACAATGAATTAAGAAGTCTTATACCCTTCTCTGCTGCAATTGTGGTTTCTAGCCCACCACGAATCCCACTGAAGCCTGGGTCTGCCTTATTGATGTTAATAAGGCGGAGCACCTCCTCGGGCGGTTTTTCAGATGGTGGTCCACCCCCTGTTTCCTTCAAATGCTTTCTTTGTTGCATTTCTGTTGACTTTGCAACCCGGTTCAAGTTGTGAAATTTGTTTCTCACATCTTTTCCTGTTCTTATCCCAACTCCAGCAAGTGAAACAGCACTTCCAATACAATCCCACATCTTTTGTTTCGCATCTTGTGATACCTTTGCGTTATTTAATTTGTCCTTTACTTTTTCATATTCAGTTATGAGAATTTCCCTCTCATATGCACTAAAGTTGCAACCTCTTTTCTTATTTTTTTCTGACAATGACAAAGTGTTGTCTGCTTGGGCAGCCATTATGTTTTTTTCAATGCATTGTGGGTAATACTTTATGCATTTAAATGCATTGTGGGAAAAAGCAAATGCATTATGGGTCAACCCCATTATACATTTGTCGCTTAAAATTTAGCGATATCGCTAAACTTTCTAGCGATATCGTTAAATAGTTTAACGATTATTAGTTAGCGATAGCGATAACAATAGTCTGAACAATCGGAATTTTAACAATTTGTTAGCAAGCGATACATAAAAAATGTAGCGATTGTTAATTTGACGATTCGCTAACTTTTAGCGACTTTCTGAACAATCGGGCCAATGTTTCACATTTTGCAATTTTAAACGTCATTTATAGTTCACATAGTGCAATTCTTAATCAATAATTAATGTAATTGACAATTTATTCAACAATTTAAAATAACAATGGAGCGTCCACTTCGTATCCTAAAGATAAACAAAACATGATTGAACTAAGAATTCAGTATATCTTATATCATGAATGTTCAAATATGCACACATGTGAGATCTGGACAACTAAAACGAACACAATAACATCATGTCACCGGAGTAGTTATTTCAAGTGAATGCTGTTATACCGAACTTCTTTCACAGCGGTTATTCAACAAATTCGTTTAATCTGCTGGTACATGTATATAGCATATCAAAGCGGGGACTCTTGATACTGAGGCGGAGGCTGTAAAAAATGTGGCGGACGGAAGGGGTCCATCTGGCTGTATGGAGGAGGGAGCACGGGGGCCGTCGGGAGCGGCGTGGACGTTCGCGGTCCTTGAGCGTGCGGCCGGCCGTCTGTATATGTATAGTTTGCTATGTTGAAATTCTGGTACGACGGTCTTGGCCCTCCGATCATTGAAACTGAATATAACAGAGTTTGATATTCGTCAACTTCTTAAACTTATACAAAAGCGTTTAATGTCATAGAAACATGATGAATTAAATTTTACTGACATCCTCTTTGTTCAGTTCACCTTTAAAATTGCTACACCATTTCATAATTTTTACTGATTCAATCATTTGTATCTTTAAATATTAGAAAAAAATATAGTTTATATCATTTAGGCTTAGTTTTAAATCTTGTTAAGTGAACGTACTTGCAAAGTCGCCATTAGATGGTTGTACAACCTGTCCAGGACGAAGCATTTTCTTCTTTGTAAGAAACAGTGCACAAAAAATACACAGACACAACCCCAACAGCACTCCGAACACGATCGCTGCAGCTTCCAGTGGTGACAGACTGTTCTCACTGAAATATACGTAAAGAATTGCGTCACTTTTGTTGGCGAAATGTAGTACTAAAATTCTCATTAGTTTTATGGTGCAGCGAAGGCGCACAAAATGCAATCACAAGACTTTTTTTATATTATGGCTGTTTATTATAATGTCTGCCCCGTTCTTTATTTTATTATATGCCTATCAAATTCCCTTTCCATATCCAACAGTGAAATTACAGCACGCCATATTGAAAAATACATATCATGAGACTGTCGTTTTCTGATTCCGTATCATGCGAGTACCGTGTTTAGTCTCGGAACTACTTTCGCGTTGCTAAAAATAGCGTGACAAAAAAACTCTAAATAAATTATCTAACTTTACTCATGCTCCAGAAGCATGTAAATATTCAAGAACATGTGTTGAAGAACCATGAGGATAAGCACGAAGCAGAGAACTCTTCAAATCTATCTATACAGCTACATCGTTTGCCATTTCGTAGTTCGTAAATTGTAGCATTATCCATGTTTATTATCATAAATATGAGCAGCTCGCCAATACAAAGAAGAAAGCGAATTCGCGCCATCGATAGAAATAGCAATAGACTCACGAACTTTCCTCAATTCTGCATTGACAAAAAATTCAACGAATATTTACTTCGTTCAAAAAATGGCCGCGTTATGTCTACAGGAAATGACGATTAGTGTATACTCGTAAAATAAGTACCGTGTTGTGTGTATTTATTTTTTTGCTGTGACATTTAATAATTGTTTTCATATTAGCAATTTGTTAATTTTGCTAAGACATACAATATTTTGTTCTTATTTTGCTTAATAAAGTGAATTCTGCGACTTCTGACTTCGTTTCGCTGTAATACTTAGCCTCCCTTAACTTTAATACACAAAACTACGTAACACATTCGAATTCATACGCGCATTTAACAGATGGCGGTAAATTTATATCAAATTGAAACCGAAAAAATAAAAAAAGGAATCATTAAATAGCCAGGTATATAATATATGGAATATTACGATAAAACGCTTTTCTGGTGACCTGCATCACGTTTCGTTCGATGAGTAAACATGTATACGTCTCGACTTGCAGTCTCGACAGATAACAGTTGCAGTAACCACACAGCCTCAATACTTTGTTGATTGGGTAGTACTGATATTTTGACACAAACACATATTCATTTTGTATTAAGACTCTTCTGGAAAATGCAAATGCTTTTTATTAGAAATCTGATAAAAACTTCCTTCGTAAAATTTGGGATTTTTAATTGAACCTCAAAAGTAAATAAACTGTTAATAAATGATTTGGTCCTTCAAACGACGTTCGCAGTGTGGAAGGCCATTGAGGCTATTTGCCCATGTCCGTCTACCCATATCACACGATTTTAAAATTATATAGCAATTATATTACCTGGCATTTGAAATAAGTGACAACAATATATAATAATTGATACATTCGGAAACGGCATTTAGTATGCCTTTAACAACAGTACTAGGTGTTCTGTGGGCAACGGGACCTATCGGCACTTTGTATGTTTTTTACAACAGTACTGAGATGTTCTGTGGGCAACGGGACCAACCAGCACTTGGTATATAGTTCACAGCAGTACTGAGGTGTTCTGTGAGCTGTGGGACCAACCAGCACTTGGTATATAGTCCACA
The DNA here is from genome assembly GCF_026914265.1 of Mya arenaria. Classification (NCBI taxonomy): domain Eukaryota; kingdom Metazoa; phylum Mollusca; class Bivalvia; order Myida; family Myidae; genus Mya; species Mya arenaria. The sequence goes on along the minus strand of NC_069129.1, from coordinate 224,273 downwards.
GCAGTACTGAGGTGTTCTGTGAGCTCTGGGACCAACCAGCACTTGGTATATAGTTCACAGCAGTACTGATGTGTTCTGTGAGCTGTGGGACCAACCAGCACTTGGTATATAGTTCACAGCAGTACTGAGGTGTTCTGTGAGCTATGGGACCAACCAGCACTTGGTATATAGTTCACAGCAGTACTGAGGTGTTCTGTGAGCTATGGGACCAACCAGCACTTGGTATATAGTTCACAGCAGTACTGAGGTGTTCTGTGAGCTATGGGACCAACCAGCACTTGGTATATAGTTCACAGCAGTACTGAGGTGTTCTGTGAGCTGTGGGACCAACCAGCACTTGGTATATAGTTCACAGCAGTACTGAGGTGTTCTGTGAGCTGTGGGACCAACCAGCACTTGGTATATAGTCCACAGCAGTACTGATGTGTTCTGTGAGCTGTGGGACCAACCAGCACTTGGTATATAGTCCACAGCAGTACTGAGGTGTTCTGTGAGCTGTGGGACCAACCAGCACTTGGGACCAACCAGCACTTGGTATATAGTTCACAGCAGTACTGAGGTGTTCTGTGAGCTGTGGGACCAACCAGCACTTGGTATATAGTTCACAGCAGTACTGAGGTGTTCTGTGAGCTGTGGGACCAACCAGCACTTGGTATATAGTCCACAGCAGTACTGAGGTGTTCTGTGAGCTGTGGGACCAACCAGCACTTGGTATATAGTCCACAGCAGTACTGAGGTGTTCTGTGAGCTGTGGGACCAACCAGCACTTGGTATATAGTCCACAGCAGTACTGAGGTGTTCTGTGAGCTATGGGACCAACCAGCACTTGGTATATAGTCCACAGCAGTACTGAGGTGTTCTGTGAGCTATGGGACCAACCAGCACTTGGTATATAGTCCACAGCAGTACTGAGGTGTTCTGTGAGCTATGGGACCAACCAGCACTTGGTATATAGTCCACAGCAGTACTGAGGTGTTCTGTGAGCTATGGGACCAACCAGCACTTGGTATATAGTCCACAGCAGTACTGAGGTGTTCTGTGAGCTATGGGACCAACCAGCACTTGGTATATAGTCCACAGCAGTACTGAGGTGTTCTGTGAGCTATGGGACCAGCCAGCACTTGGTATATAGTCCACAGCAGTACTGAAGTGTTCTGTGAGCTATGGGACCAACCAGCACTTGGTATATAGTCCACAGCAGTACTGAGGTGTTCTGTGAGCTGTGGGACCAACCAGCACTTGGTATATAGTCCACAGCAGTACTGATGTGTTCTGTGAGCTGTGGGACCAACCAGCACTTGGTATATAGTTCACAGCAGTACTGAGGTGTTCTGTGAGCTGTGGGACCAACCAGCACTTGGTATATAGTTCACAGCAGTACTGAGGTGTTCTGTGAGCTGTGGGACCAACCAGCACTTGGTATATAGTTCACAGCAGTACTGATGTGTTCTGTGAGCTGTGGGACCAACCAGCACTTGGTATATAGTTCACAGCAGTACTGAGGTGTTCTGTGAGCTGAGGGACCAACCAGCACTTGGTATATAGTTCACAGCAGTACTGAGGTGTTCTGTGAGCTGAGGGACCAACCAGCACTTGGTATATAGTTCACAGCAGTACTGATGTGTTTTGTGAGCTGTGGGACCAAACAGCACTTGGTATATAGTTCACAGCAGTACTGAGGTGTTCTGTGAGCTGAGGGACCAACCAGCACTTGGTATATAGTTCACAGCAGTACTGAGGTGTTCTGTGAGCAACGGGACCTAACAGCACTTGGTATATAGTTCACAGCATTACTTGGGTGTTCTGTGAGCAACAGGACCTACCATCACTTGGTATATAGTCCACAGCAGTACTGAGGTGTTATGTGAGCTATGGGACCAACCAGCACTTGGTATATAGTTCACAGCAGTACTGAGGTGTTCTGTGAGCTATGGGACCAACCAGCACTTGGTATATAGTTCACAGCAGTACTGAAGTGTTCTGTGAGCTGTGGGACCAACCAGCACTTGGTATATAGTCCACAGCAGTACTGAGGTGTTATGTGAGCTATGGGACCAACCAGCACTTGGTATATAGTTCACAGCAGTACTGAGGTGTTCTGTGAGCTGTGGGACCAACCAGCACTTGGTATATAGTCCACAGCAGTACTGAGGTGTTCTGTGAGCTATGGGACCAACCAGCACTTGGTATATAGTCCACAGCAGTACTGAGGTGTTCTGTGAGCTATGGGACCAACCAGCACTTGGTATATAGTTCACAGCAGTACTGAGGTGTTCTGTGAGCTGAGGGACCAACCAGCACTTGGTATATAGTTCACAGCAGTACTGATGTGTTCTGTGAGCAACGGGACCTAACAGCACTTGGTATATAGTTCACAGCAGTACTGATGTGTTCTGTGAGCAACAGGACCTACCATCACTTGGTATATAAATCACAGAAGTACTGAGGTGTTCTGTGAGCAGCGGGAGCTAACAGCATTTGGTATATAGTTCACAGCAGTACTTAGGTGATTTGTGAGTAACTGGACCTAACAGCACTTGGTATATACATGTAGTTCACACTAGTTCGTGTGTGTTCTGTGAGCAACGGCACCTATCGGCACTTTGTTTGGTTTTTACAACATTGTTTAATTGTTCTGTGAGCAACGGGACCTATCGGCACTTTGTATGGTTTTAGAAACAGTAATTAGGCCTTTTGTGATCAACGGAACCTATCGGCACTTTGTTTGGTCTTTACAGCAGTGTTTTATTGTTCTGTGAGCAACGGGACCTATCGGCACTTTGTATGGTTTAAACACCAGTACTAAGGCCTTCTGTGAGCTACTGGTTCTATCCACACTTTGTATGGTTTTAACAACAGTATTTAAATAGTTCTGTGAGCAACGAGACCTTCGCTTAGTTATCTAAACAGTAGGCGCTCTGGTAACAGCGGAACCTACCAGCACTGTGTGTTGTGTTCACAACAGTAGGAGCCTGCCTCGCAGTACGTGTAGGGGCCCGTCCCTTCATGGATGGTACAGATGTCAGTAGAGTGAACGCCCGCGCCTGAATCAAAACGTTGTTTGTAGAATTGATATAATATTCATATGAAGGAACTGTAGTTTTTAAAACAATTTCCCAAAAGAAACGACATATACTATCGAATTATCATCTTGTCATTGTTTTGACTAGTGAATATCAGAATAATAGTTGGGTTTTTTATATGCTATATAGTTGGTCGCTATTAATATAGTTATGGACACATCTCATATACAAAATTTGATTTTAAGTGTTTCTTGCAATACATTCAATGTTTTAACATCTACCCGTTCAAAAAAGGTGTCATTGGTGTAAAAATGGAAAAATATTATTTTTACTACAACTGACAGCTTTCCAGAATGGCGCCGATTTTGAAAGAGCATCATTCTTGAACTCGATTAGATCGCAATGAGCAAGGGATAGGACGACGCTGTTTAAAAAAAAAAAGTATAATAAAGAAATACCAGTTATTGAAACAATTTTGACATGCCGTGCTGTTGAGCGAAGGAATTCACTATTACGGTGATAAAGAGTTGTTTTCCATTCAAATGTAAGAATTTGCTAAAATATATAAATGTAAAATTGACCTCGATGTAAAACTAGTCAAAGGGTAAAAAATGTCATTTGTTTTCCCGCTTATGCAGACAAAACCCATCCTCGGCACCTCAAGCATATTCATAACTGAATTGTTGTGAACATGCTGGGGTGCCGAGGATGTCAATATTATCCAATTATAAACAACTATGAAATGTAACATACCTTTAAAAAGCAGTAATACCGTTGAAGTTTTAAATAAACTACATATATCCATCTTTCATTATTGAGTCATGAATTTAATATAGACACTGTTTGTTTTTCTAATATATTGTTTATCGTTTTTGTATTTTCGTATTTTTTTCTATATATCACTATAATTTCTACATGAACGTTTAGTACAATAAAATTGTGCATGCTTAAACGATTACTATAAATACACAGAAAAGCATTAATTTTATTTAATCTTACAGAGTACAATGTCTGATGACATCACAACACATATTGTTCGCACCCGGACAGCGATATCAACCGAATCATCCGTACTTGTCCACTCTTGCAGGCTTGGTCACTGTAGCGTAGCAACAGGGTCATTTTAGAATTCAGTTTGTGATGGCGTGCTGCTATCTCTAATGATTAACTCTTAAATACACTAACTAAAGAATGCTGGTATTAGTTTGAGAACCCGGCGATCGCAGACAATACTCGTTACACAATGCATAAATAAAAGAAGTCTGCGTTTTTAAGGAAGCTTTTTCTAGTTTAGTAGAACTCAAACCAGGGACGGGAACAAACTCAGATTTCAAAACAACCCTTTTTTATGGGAAAATAAGACCTCAACCCGATGTTGACCAATTCAAAGTGTGAATATCTTGAGAAGTGTATTCGATTCAGTGACAATATCAACCAAGTTTCATGTGAATATCTTGAGACATGTATTCGATTTAGTGACAATATTAACCAAGTTTCAAGTCAATATCTTGGGAAATGTATTAGAGTAATTAACAATGTTAACCAGGTTTCATGTGAATATTTTAATAATGTATTCGATTTAGTGACAATGTTAACCAAGTTTCAAGTCAATATCTTGTGAAATGTATTCAAGTAATTGACAATGTTAACCAAGTTTCATGTGAATATCTTAATAATGTATTCGATTTAGTGACAATGTTAACCAAGTTTCAAGTCAATATCTTGGGAAATGTATGGAGTAATTAACAATGTTAACAGTTTTCATGTAAATATCTTGAGAAATGTATTCTGAGTAATTGACAATGTTAACCAAGTTCATGTGAATATCTTGAGAAATGATTAAGTGACAATTGAAACCATGTTTCGAGTGAATATCTTAGGAAATGTATTCCAAGTAATTGTCAATGTAAACCCAAGTTTCATGTCAATACCTTGTGAAATGTATTAGAGTTATTGACAAAGTTTCCATGTGAATATCTTGAGAATATATTTGAGTTATTTACTAAATTAAAAAAAAAATCATGTAAATATCTTGAGAAATGTATTCGAGTTGTTGACAATGTTAAACTCTAACCCAATGCCGACAGCGACACAAAGGCTATCAAAGTAACGAACATATTTTGTTGCAAAAAAGAACGAGCTAAAGAGTATCCTCATCAGCCAGCCACAGCTAAGGGAAAATAAAGCTTCATTGGAAGCTGTCTGTATGAACTAACTCAACCGTAGAGTGCTCGTCATTACAACAATTCACACAGATTGGTAAGAAATTTATTGCTTACATTGAAATACATGACACTTTTACAGTACACAAAGAACGACACCAAATGCATACAAAACGAATGTACACTTGTTGTTTATGAAACAATTATTACTTGTTCGGTACAAATACTGAAACATGGAAATATGGTAATAAATGTTGACATCAAACAGAATCATGACATTAAAATGAGAGTTTAAAAGGATGAATTAGCCATAACTAAATGTATGATGATGGCAAAACACATACGAATGATCATTAAAAACATATGCAGTACATACCAGATACATAATATGAGAAACTCTAAATGTTTCATGTATTTGCAATGTGACATATACGATGGATGCTGAAATCCTTTTTATAACATACAAACTATATGCCACCAGTGTACGAATAATGGAAACATCTTACTTTACTCATAATTTATTAAATGGTTGACATAAAACCAACATTACATTAAGGCACCTATTTACAACACATATAAATTCAATTGATTCACAAAATTGGTATCCTGCAAAAAGTATCAATCAGACCTTCAAAATACATTTTAGTTCAGCAGAAACTTTGCATAATAAATCTCACTTAAAATTTCAAGCTGGAAAGGGGTAAAACTGAAAAATAATTACTTTGAATGCCTTAATGCAACATTAAAATCCTACAGGGGAATCCCTAATGGCAAGTAAAAGCTAGCAAATTAAGAAATGCAAATAATTTTGTAAAAGCCACACCTATTGTATGGTAAAAAAGTTTCATTAATTAACTGTTAATACCAGGGCAAAAACTCTAGAAGCTAAAGCAACTGAATTAAACACAATTAATGGTGCTGTAGGTTTTGATTAGTCCCTGGCCGGCAGGTTTCAAATGGGCAGTAATTATTTTGGAATTGGATTAACATTTGATTATACGGCAAACTATAAGACTAACATTTAACATTTTGGTGTATGACTGAATAAAACAATGTATTTTGTAATGTTTAAAAATAAAACATAAAAAATCATGTACACCAAGTATGCCAATGCATGTATACAACCTGATTAAGAAGGGTACAATCTGAGTATCAAAACTTTTATGCACAAGCTATCTACTGGAATCAAGTAATTAAGTACACCATATGACCTCTTAGTGTGATAATACTTCAAGTAAATACAACAGTGATACAGGTATTGCTTGCTAACAACAATTCTTTCAAAACAAGAAATTAAAGAATTGAGTTTGGCCACATTCTTTTAAAATGCTTAAATTGCAAGAATCTAAGAAGGAAAAAGGTACAATTATACATATATATATATCAATACAATATTTATTTCTCTCATTTATTTAGTCTTTTAGGAGTATAATATGCACTTCATTCAGAAAATTATGATCACCTCACAAAGCCTGCATATGACTTTTCCATAAAAACTACTATTCTTAAAAGCTGTACAAAACCTAAGTAAAACCATTCTCAAAATACTCTAAAAGTTCATAATTAAGATACAAAAAATAGAATTGAATACTTTATGGTCAAAGAGGTTTAGATCCAAAGCAGGACAATGCAAGACAATTATTAAAACTAACTAATAAAACAAGTGACAGTGAGTAGGATAACATCCTGTCAACATGATGATTGAATAAAGACATGGTTTGCTGCCTTTTATACAACAGTGGGTGCCACCGGACCGGGCACACACACCACCTGAATGGCTGTAGGTGCCAGGCCGCCCTCTAGCTGCTCTTTGGCATCAGCGACGTCAGCCATGTCCAGATGCCCACAAAGAAGCCAACAAATGCAGCCCAGCCCTTCTCAAAGCTGAAACAAACACAACATTTTGTTCAATGCAATTTTTAATACTTTAATGCAACACATTTTGACAAATGCCAATCTTCAACACTATAAGCATCCAGTGCAGAAGGATGCAAACAGACTGTCATTTTTAGGACAATCTCATCAGATTCCTTTAAAAGAAATCATCTACAAGCTTTGAGAGTTAGTGTTTCTTCCTTGTGATCATGATAAACCTTCAAGTATGGATATGAAGTCAGGGGGTGGGTCTTGCACACAACTTGTAAGTAATAAGTTATTCTAAAATCCCTCTCTGCATGACAAAGTTACAGCTCAAGCTGTGGGTCTTGCACATGAAATGTCATCTTTATGTATAATGTACCAAACACAAGTGCTTAATAAGTTTAAATTCCCTCACTACATGACAATGTTACAGCCTGGACAACAAGTGTATTCTTATGTGCATATATGCAGTATTCCATTATGATTAAACTGCAATTGTGACCTTGAACTTTGAGATTGGGGGGGGGGATTGAATTTATTCTATCTTGAACTAAATATTAACAAATAATATGCTCTGTTCCCATTTATCCATCATAAATCACATTTCTCTGAAACTTGTAGGAATAATATAATATTTACAATTATATATTCAACTCCATTGTGCTGAAGTTATGTGAAGATCATTTTATAACTTTTTATGTTGTAAAAACAAGTTTCAAAACTTCAGTCAGGGAACTTTTAAGTCAGCTTGCATGTTCTTAAAACCACAATACAAATCCTAACTGTTACGCCTATCAAAAATATGGTAAAGATTAACTTTTAAAGAAAGGAAGGAAACCCTTCAGACCTCTCAAATGTTTTGGCTAATTTAAAAGCCAAGAATTTTGGAAAAAACTTTATCAAAACTGGTGCCACATCACTTACTCAACTTTATCCTGGACAATGAAGCTAAGAATGATGATGGCAATGGTTGTGAACACCACGATGGCCGGATAGTCGGACCTGACAATGCCACATGTGCAGTTACACATGTTTTTCCAGCAGCCGCACAATCTACCCATGATTCCCAATGGCTCTTTCTGGGGGGCTACAGAATCCGTGCGTGTGGATGATGTGTGCACCTCAGTGCTCCTCGTCACCTGAGAGATTTTTTGGCTTGTAGATGGAGTGAGTAGAGATTTCTGCAGCAAAGAAATGCATGAAATTAAATATGCAACCATTGATATATGCAACCATTGATTTTAGAATAAATACTTAATGTTGATTATATTTTCCTATAAATGAAAAAACAACTTGATATGTGATATATATTATATATAAACAAATGCACCAATTTTTGCATGGCAGTTAAATGACAAAATAACATGAGTTTCAGGAAACTTTATTTAATAATTTACATTAAAAAGTATTCATTTTATGGAGTAAAAAAACTTGTGTGGTTGCATTCCTACTCACAGTGACAGTCTCTGTTGTTGTTGCTCTCCTGCCTGGTGAGGTTGTGACTGTTTCGGTCTTTGTCTCCTGTACAGTGGGTGTTTTTGTTACTGTAGTTGTAGACCTTCGACTGGACCTGGATGGTGACGCCGCCTTCTTCCCGCGGGCCGGTGATTTGCTCGAGGTCCTGCTGCGTGAACGACTTCTAGATCTTGATCGAGATTTTGACTTTCTTCCACTCTTCTTCTTTGGAGACTGAAATGCAAACTTGTATCAATAAATTTGATCACCAATTATACGAATTTCTTTGAGCAGTACAACAGTCTTGAACTTAGCTAATAGATTTAAAATAAACAATGAGTGTTAGTTACCAGTTGTTGTTTTTTTGGCAAAAAAATCAACTCTCTAACCCTTTGATTTGAAAAATAAGCCAGTTGTCCAAATTTTTTGAAAAAAAGGTCATTACAGATAAAAGTTCACCAAAGTAACAAAGAATACATCAGACATTTTATACCAAATAAAAAAATAAGTTGTAGACTATTCAATGTCTGGATTATAATATCATTTGCTGGTATGGTATGCAGTGTACGCTGGACATTTTGTCTGACGTCTTTATAGTTTACGCAGAACATTTTCATGTTACGTAGGACATTTTTCAGAAAGCATGTTTTGATTTATACAATATCTGCAGGATATTTTTTCCGATATGTGGTCATAATGTAGCCAAGGCCTACCGATTTTCCACTACTCAAAGAAGTGCCTTGTTACTTTCGAAGGATTTACTTTTTCACTATCAGACTGTTTTCTTTTCCTACTACCGGGTTTAGCCCCATTTATATATTTTAACCCCAACATATTTGTTGACATCACCCAAGAGACTAATAACGATACTATGACCTCATTCACCATGACGCTAGAATCTCTCGTGACAGCCAGTTTAAAGTGCGGAACTGAGTTATTACACTGCAATTTTGGAGTAAAATTTCGTCCCATCGAAAATGTACCATTAATTGCTTTTAAACAAACACAGTTTATTAAACTAACCCATGTTAATACATGTTCATTATCCTGACCTGATATCAAAAAACTGGCATAGTTTAAACAGGGATGATAACAGAGCCAAGTTGCCAATTCTGAAAATGTCTGCGTGGGGTTCAGGGGGCCGCTCAAGGCCCCCGATGGGTCCAGGGCAAAGCCCTGGTGGGGGGACATGGGGGGCGAAGCCCCCCGAAGCTTTCCGTATTTCAGGGATTCTAATACCCTTTTTTGCCTTAGAATAGTGTTCAAGGAGTACATCTTTCGGTTTGGTAGATAAAATTATGTTCAACAGGAGACATCCACAATCAGAACAATTATCAGGAATCTTAGCAGTGAAGTTTAACACAGTTGTCTTTAAACAAAGTTAAATTTACTCTTTTTACCTGAAGTCACAGGCATTAGACATGTACCTGACATTTTGGTTCAGTTGTCCACTTCCCATAAAACTCAACTGGCTATGATCAAATGCCTGTGTATGAACAGTCTACACTGTGGGATGTTTGATTTATAATAATGAACAACGTATCAATTATCATGCTTGCAAATGTTTATTGTAAAAGTGTTATTTATTCAATTTTTATGTATCATAAGAGTATTTATTCCATTTTCTGCACATTTGATGAGAATATAATGTTATTAATTATTATATATATTATTACAAGTAATATCCAAACGGGACTTAAATGCTTTGGCAGCGTAGCTGTTGTGGACATGGTGGACTTTGACGTATTCTGGTCCCCAAGCCAGATTTTTTCCCCTCATGGTGTTACATGAGTCCAGTAGCACACAAACTAGATTGTCCCACAGCAGTTCAAGTCTCTCAAACAGGCTTTCAAATTCTATGAAAATTGATTCAGAATCAGCCCTTGTGATTTTTAAGGAGGCCAAATGTCTCAACACTATTTCTTATTCTATGCCAGAAAAATAGCTGCAACAGTTTTCTCAGTGTTTGTGTTTGTTGACTTGTCTTAGTTGAAACAAAACCGAGATCCATTAAATCCTCCACATGTTCATCATTGAAATGGCTAGCCACTCCATAAGTCATCTTGTATGATGCTGTACACCTTTGAATTTTAATTCGCTGAGAGCTTTTGTATCTTTGGCAAGTGTCTTAAGTAAGACACACTACTGTGGTGCCAGGGAGCATGTTCAGCCATAAATCCAAGTATCATGGCCTCTGGATTCAATTGTCAGTCATTGACAGGAATAACTGGATGCACTGGCTGAGGTGTCTGTTCATCCATGACTTTTGTAACCATACAGGTAAACATACCTGGAAATACAAATTACAACAAAAGAATTTAAATCTCACTCAAACTGGGTCCTCAAGAAGTTTTGTTGAACTGTCTCAAATAGAAAATTTAAATAAAATGACTGCCTCTACGTAATATATATTACTACTACAAATTTTTTATTAAATTTGAACCAAATCAATTTTCATTTGAACCTCCCATTACGGTCAACAATGCTCCAAACATTATGAGAATATTAAAAAACGGTTTACAGCGTAAACTTCAATCGGCCAAATAAAATTTGTAAAATAAAAATCGATTATTATGACACAATCCGAATCGGGATGTCCGAAATAATGCTACATGCGCAAATTCATTCTCAGTTTGATCAATTTCTATTAACTCAAAAAGAAACGTTTCGGGAATTTCTCTTAAAAATAAATGGCAAATATACCCTTAAAATCGACGAATCGATGTTTTTAGAAGTTGGTGGTGGTCGTTTTTTTTTCCAATTTTCCAATACCCGTTTATTTGTCTTCGTCGTCTGTCATATCCGGATACGACCATCCGGATACTGTCTTCTAGTCCCATCGGTAATTTCCGTAATCACCGGATGCTATCTTAACCAATCATATAGCTCGATTGCCAAGACGTAATTAGGTTCGTTAATTTCCGGCTTTACACTTCCGGAAAACTCACCTTTCGTACCCATATTGTTCGAACTGAGCTCGAATCGCTCCCTGTACCCCTCCCCCCTAGAAAAAACTCAACGGATTTACATTAATCTCAAAATCGATCCGTGAGGACTTAAATCCAGAATTCCGGATTAATCCGGAATTTTATCATCCCTGTTTAAAATTAATTTGGCAATACTGGTTTACGTGGCAAATTACATCAAAATACGTCTTTTCAGGAAATTCCGGGAAGCCGCATTTTAGTTCCATCTGTTGCGCATCCGGTTAAAATGACAGTTGTCAAAGGTTTCATTCGAGAATAATATTTCAACTTTGGATATCAGTTTAACCCTGACATAAACGTCGGACAATTCTGTCCTACGTTCTTTGAAGATACGGCAGACAGTTCTACTGGCAATGTCCGACGTGTTTTCGCGTACACTGTGGTATGTATGAGCCAGACATTAGGTGACCGTGACATTAAATGGTGGCTTTTATGCAAAGGCTGTAAAAACATGCAAACAGAAGTCAATTTACAAAAATGGCCAACAAAAATGGTAATCTACAAGATTACATACAGATAGCTTTGCTTTGAAGGCAGCCAGAGCCTGGACTGCATTTTGCAAGTTTTTCAGTGGCTCCCAGGAATCTTCATCTTTACCATAGTTCTTCCACCTGATGAGGTACTCCAGGCCTTTACGGCTCTTTCGCTCACCTAGTATCTCTGCAACCTGAAAGAGATGAGATAATGAAACAAGTTTTGGCTTCCATAACTGTACATTTTGTTACCGGTAATAATTTTTTACTATGATTGATACCTAAAATTCTGGCTATACTAGCATATTTAGTAAACTCAAGAACCAATCTGGTGAATAACTATTATGAGTTTAACATGTGTCTCAAGTAACTATGAACAATTCTGAAATAAGTTAGTTTGAACTTTGAAAATGAGCTATACATTTATCACGTCTATGATGTTAAAAATATTTTAAGAAAAACTGTGTTTTTTATACCTGAAATAGGGTTGAAATTACATCCCATTTACAATTCCAAAAACAAAAGCTGTCATAAGACAGGGCACTAGACTATATGCATTTGTCTTAAAAATGAATACAATAATGATGTAATATATGCCTGTCAAAAGCAATAAAAAAAAAGTCAAATTAAATAAGAAATGCCCCTATGTAAATAAACCAGGTTTTCAATGATTGACAGATGAACTTCAGCCTTTGTTGTGAGATTCAGTTTCAACTGTTTTTCTTTTCAATTTTTAGTTACAATGACCTTGACCCTAGAGACCCAAAATGCAATCCCATGGATGTCCTCCATAAACTCTTCCTACATAACAATTTTGGTCACTATATGTCAAACCTAACTTAAATTATTTGGTAACATAGACAGTTTTAGGCCCACCTAAGCCATTCTAATAACCAGATTTCACTTAAAGCAATTTCAATCTACTTTTTGTAAGACATGCGCAAAAGTTGCATGTCAGTCAGCATTAAACATGTTTGAGGGGGGATTTTTTTGTAGTTCCCAAACTTCTCCATTGTTTCGTAATTTGCATTTTCAGTGTTGAGTCTGTGCAAATTGACCTATTATGTAAGAATTGGAGCAGCAACTATCCTAAACGTTACATTTTTCTTGTAGCCTCACCTTTCTGACAGTATAAACAATTGTTTTTTTTTCATTTACAATTCGAAAAACATGGCATTCATGAGGGCAATGTGGTTTTGGGGTTTCCACAGATTAAGCTTATAAGTAACTACTTAAAGAATAATGTTAGTAATAATAGCAAATGAAGGGCCATATTTCAGTGTCAAACTCAGTGATGATATCCTGTACATTCTATCAAGCAATTCACTTTACTTAAGTCTAAAATAATAGACGTGTTATATGGGATTCTTCCAATCACTAACATCTAAACGGGTTTTAGACCCGGGGGGGGGGGGGGGGGGGGGGGGAATTGTTACGATTATATTTAATTTATGAGGTCTATCTCGAAGCTTGTCGGAGGTGGCAGAGTTATTACGATTGGGTCGAGTTGTTCTGCTTGGCATAATTGTTGTCTGTGTCAGTCAATTTTCGTTTTTTAATGCATTTCATGCTTGTTTTGTGCCAAATAGCTTTGCACTTAGATGGTAAAATATGAATATAAATGTCCATTTCAAATATAAAATTCTTCACTTACCATATCAATATTTTTCAAACCCACCCGCTTTTTGCACAAACCCGTTTAGACGTTAGGGATTGGAAGAATCCCATATAACATGTCTATTATTTTAGACTAGTACTAGCCCACACACATTACACTAACATTATCTGGTAATATTTCTTGTTTTTATGATATGTTATAGACGCAATTTGCTTTAATCTGGAATCCTAATCGGAATAACTACCCACTTTTGGTACAAAACAATTTGTACGTGAAGGATTTGCCATTCAAAAATCGTAAAAAAAATCTGTCAACGTACAAATATTTGGACTACACTTTACTATGACCTTTTTAAAGCTGATGGTAACAGTTTGTCAAATTAAGAATGTTGAAATCAATGTTCACCATACTAAATACCATTTAAATAAAACTTTAAAAAAGCTCTCCCACAGCGCTACTAGAACCCCTCCCCCCGTAGATATATGCCAGAAGTGGCCCTTCTACATAACAGAACAGATACAGACTTTCGCTTTGGGTTTTCCATTCAACATTGTTTACAAACAACGCGTTACCCCACCCAGCACACCATTTTATTAAATGTAACTTTGATCATTCATCCAGAGCAATTTATTAATGGCCATACTATTAATATAATAACGCTCAATATTACTGACGAAATGCAATTAGTTAAAATCGGTAAGTATTGTGAAAAACATCGTTAATATTTACCTCCAATTCGCTTTCAGATGCCGACATTTTGAATTACCACACTCCCGTGAGCCTTCGCGCTCCTCGTAAAAACAGACGCCGAAGTATGCGTGGCTACACTAAACTAATAAACGACTGAAACTATTTGTTATAACAGAAGATTATACCAGAAAAGTTGAATAAGAAAATGTGCTCTTTTTGTAACGATGTTAATTAAAAGATTAAAAAATATATGTGTACAACTCATTCTAAAGAATACTACAGTTTGTTAAATAAGTTTTATAGTGATAAGAAAGGAATAATATCAAATATGTATAGCTTATATAGCATTTTATGATCACTGTGTTAAGTTAAACCATACCGTACGTAGACTTCGATATCCTATCTTGTAATAATGCTACGTTAAATGATCCATTTGGTTTTATGGAAGATAAAAAGTCTATAGCTAGTCTTAATAATAATAATAATAATAATAATAATAATAATAATAATAATAATAATATATAATCTGTATTCGATAATATTATAAATGAATATCTAAAATAGTGAAATAGAGATGAATATATATAGAATTAATTTGTTAGCTGTTTAAAATTATTCTTGATTCTGGAATATTTCCTGAAGTGTGGAGTAAAGGTATTATTTTACCTATTTTTAAAATTAAAAGGCAATATAAATGATCCGGATAACTATCGTGACATTATCATTTTGAGCTGCTCTGGTGTTTTTCTTCTATCTTAAACTATGGACTGAACTGTTTTCTAGAAGACAATAATATGCTTTGTAAAGAACAAGCTGGGTATTGAAAAGGCTGTAGTACAGTTGACTATATATTTTTTATTGAAGTTGATTATAGAGTTTTATTTATATATGCTTAAGAAGAAAAAACGATCTGTGATTTTATTGATTACAAGAAAGCGTTTGACTGTGTTAATAAATTGGCTCTTTGGCGTAAGTTGATGAGCAAAAATATATATAAATGGAAAATTTCTTTCCAGAATTATGCATTGTATGCATTTTGAAGCTAAATATTCTGTTAAAGTAGATGATGTATGTCAAACTTATTTGCATGGCTATGCGGGGATAAGACAAGGTGATTTTTTGTCAGTAATTGTTAAACACATATGTGGTGAAATAAAATGAATTATAATTAAAAGTGTGGGACTAAGTTAACAATTTGGTTTACGGCTGATCTTCTTGTCACATTTAAATTACTTGTAGCGTTGTCGGAAGCATTAATGTGCAAAGTAATGTACAAAGATGTGATTGTTCCAGTGAAAGGATCAATCCCTAACAACAAACCCACACAAAAACGTCAGGCCACTACACCCATAACCCCAGCAAGTATAAGAAATTAATTTAAGATGTTTCAGTAAATTAGTCTTGATATTGCGCCTGTTTAAGAGCTTGTCGAAAAAGAAATAGAATAAATAATGATGCTTGAATTCGATTGATTAAGCTCATCATATTTCACCTTGTAAGTTGAACCCAATCCGTTTCGTGTATAAGCTTCAGTACTTTTCAATAAAGGCACACAAACTCATTTACATCAGCTTGCCCCAAGAAATCGTGACCAGGAATATTCAACATTTGGTTCTTCCCAACAAACAAATCAGGTATTTTCTAAACTCCCCAAGTAGTACAGAGGAAAAAAATGGGGGAATAAAATGCACATAATTTATTTTAACGTATTCATTACACATTATTTGTGTCTTTTTAAATGCAGAAAATTTAGACTGATACTTTTTTAAGTGCACATAAAAATGAAGGAAAATAATTTATTGGATACGTGTTACTATAAGATTCGTTTATTTAAGAACACCTAAATATCTTAGCATTCTTTTGTCCTTAAACGGAAAAGAAAGATCAACGGATGATCCGGGCGGGCATTCTGGTGTCTGGCAAAATGTAACACCTATTAATAAACTCTCCAGCAGCAGAAAATTCGTAAGCGTTTGAAAAAAAGCTCCTGAAGGCAGGCATATACATGTAGTTATGGAACTGTCTGTCTGTCTATACGTTATGGTGTCCGTCCGTCCGTTATTCTCTGTGAATTCTTTAATTCATTCTAAATTCGACCAAGTTTAACGTAGTTGGCACTATCGGTTAGAGATTGTGAACAACCTGCTTGATCCATCGAACGTCTTGTAAAACAGGTTTATTAGGCAAGGGCGAAAACAGTATTGAGGATCTTTCAATTTGGTTAATAAATTTAAAAAAATACTATCGCTGACCGGTACTGCTAACAACTTAAGTGCCCAACTGTTTCTTTATCAAAGACACAATGCCACTCTTTTTCTGCTGTCCTCGATGGCACTGCAACATATATCTTCTACTGATTAATGGAGCATTGACTATGATACTTCGTAGTTTAAATTAGCCTGTATATTTCGTAAAGAACCAAACAGAACATTTCAAAGCAACAGAACACTATCTAATTCTAATGAGAGGCATCGATCTCGACATCCAGACATTTAATTGCGCCTGAACGTGTTTCCAACATCGAAGTTGTAGTCTGGTTAGTTAAGATGGACTCCAATGTCAACAGGACGCAATGAAACACATGTTTTGTATGCGGTATGCCATTATTTCGGCTCAGGGGTACAGTCAATTTATAAAGCCGCAATAAAACACAGTTCAGTTATTATCTGATTAAAGCGATATGGTAAAGATATGGTTGTTCTCATCGATACGCTGCAAATCGGAAAAAAGTAATACACATGAAAACACTGTCGTGTATGCCTATTTCTTCGCCATTATTCGTCTAAACAACAGCTACAACGTTAATGTTTCTACTTTTTATCCGGTTATGCACGTCTGAAAGTACAGCATGGTTTGTGTCCATCCACAGACTGTAATTATACTTGCGACATATTTGGTCACGCCTCAGACATTCCTTTTCTAAGGAGTACAACGTTTTGATGTAATTTGCATCATCCCCAATCGCCGCATAAACTCTATTCATGCATTGTAAACATTCCGTGACAATATTATTATGCTCTAGTAATTTGTTTGTCTCATCTTCAAGTTGTAGCGCTTCTTTTGCCGTTTTTAGACTTTCTTTGTAAAGCCCTTTCTTTTCTTGTACTTCGGCAAGATTCACCAGTCTTTTCATGAAGATATAACTCTTTTGCTCAATATTTCGAGATATTTCAACCGTCTTAGAAAACGAAAAACACGCGTCTCCCCACTTTTCTTCTTTTGCGAATATTTTTCCCCTTGTGTTGTACATAAGAGAAATACCGTCTAGCATCGGCACTTTCTGGTTATGAAGAATATCAAAGGCTTCATCAACATGTGCATGGGCTTCAGCAAATTTTCCCATTCCATTTAAACTATTTGCAACATTGCTCAGAGAGTACACAACCGATATTTGAGCAGCCTTGCATTTTCGCTTTATATCCAAACCTTCTAGAAACAATTCAAGTGCTTTAACACGATCTCCTTTTTGATCATACAAAAGCCCCATTCTGTTAATTGAATTTCCAACATTTGGGCTAACTCTACCTTGAAGTTTTTCACTTCTTTTAAGCGAACAATAATGGTACTTCTCCGCCGTATCAAACTCTCCTGGAATAATTACATAAAATGACATTTAACAAAAGTTCTGATAAGAACACCGCCGCAATACAATTGGTTGATTTTGGGATTGTTCCTACGGAATAAGTTTATTAGATAATATTGGTGAAAGGTATAGGTTATTTGCGATCGTATGGACATAGTTTAAACAAAATAAAAATTAAAGCGAAATTTACCAAGAACAACAAACGCTGTTCCCATTCCACTCAGATTTTCCACTGTTAGAGACTCGTAGGCATGTCCTCCTAGCTGGGAAATATTCAAAGACTTCTGGTAATACCTACAACACATTAATTTACAAGAGTGTGTTAGGTTGAAGGTAAAGCCTACTTAAAAAAATATGTATGTTTTACTCTTAGTAAGACTTCTGCCCGTTGACAATAATACAATGAAAACTACAGAGAAACCTCCAGTAAACAAACATATAAGTAAATTCCATGTTTAGAGGCTAAGGCTAAGGTCAAAATACACTTTGCAAGAGACATTTAAGTTACAAACAACGCAGACCACATATCAAAAATGCTTCAATAAATCAATAAGAATTGGGATTACTGCCTTGAAACAAAACAATATAAAATATCATGTTTCCTACCGAATCGCTTGTTCGCAGAACCCTTGTTTGAAAATGTTCCATCCAAGTTTCTTAAACAAAGATGCGACCTCATAGGACTTCTCAGATTTCCCTGATTTCTCAAGTACTTGTAACGCTTGCATATAGTTACGTTCTCCCTTTTGCAGGTTTCCCTGGTAAAATGGAAATGGGTCCAATAGCGAACATAATAGTAATCAAAAATAAAATGAGTTGACTAAAATTAATTGTGATTAATGTTTTACTTTTATTTAAGGATTGATTCTTCGAATTGATCAAACATACGTTGCATAAATGTTATATTTTTGCTAGAAGCGTCAAGAGCATTCCCTTTCCGATGTCCTTCAACATTTAAAAAACAACAACTTTGGACCAAGCTTAATTGGCAACCTCTCTTGTATTCGATCTATGTTTAAGGTAGTTAAAGACTGTGCTAGGTATAAGTTATATTTGTAGCCATCATCTCTTTCTTGTTTTTATACAGTTTACAGTAGTACAATGTAAACTACACGGTTAGGCCCAGTAGCCATTAATAGAACGAATATATTATTAAGAGGCATAACAGACGCCCAGGTCATAAACTTGTATTCCAATAATGAGCTTGTACCTGTACTTCCTTTTAATATCGATAGGAAATAGGTGAATACATCCTAATCAAATTTACCTTCGTCAGTGTTTCCATGCTGCCAACTGCTACATGAACTGTCGCTTTGTCCTTCACCTCACCATACATGTCTGCCAATCTGAGGCATCCGTCGTAAAAGTTATCACTCTCCTCTGCAAACATAGTACAATATCTACTGGAGCTTTGGTTATAAACAAAACAATCTGGCATTTTAAAATTGTTAATTCATTATACTGAGTGATTATTGTACTCCTACCTGTCACATATATATATCTGTTATATGAGATCGGTCTATTTTTTACTCATTCCTGCCATAAGCTGTGCAATAAGGTCGGTGCAGCTTTTAGTTATAACTGCCATAGGCTGTTTTATAAGGTCGGTGCAGCTTTTAGTTATAACTGCCATCTAGTTGTTTTATAAGGTCGGTGCAGCTTTTAGTTATAACTGCCATAGGCTGTTTTATAAGGTCGGTGCAGTTTTAAATCATTCCTGCCATAAGCATTTCAATAAGGTCGGTGCAGTTTTTGCTCATTACTACAAGCTATTTAATTAAGTCGGTGCAATTTTTACTCATACCTGCCATAAACTGTTCAATAAGATCGGTGCATTCTGAAGCCATTTCAATGAAGAATTTGTAATTCTCTTGTTTTGTGTGATGAACCTCATGCAGTAATTTTCTAAGGTTTGGCTGTTCCAATGCAAAGTCTGCAATTGCCTTTGTGTATTCGCACGTACCCATCCGATGCGCAATGTCTTTCATAACTCTGCTGAATAACTTGCTGTATCTAAAACGTATTTCTGCAATACATTCATGCACATTTAAGTCAGTGGAAATTGCAAATGAGCTTTAAGGGAAGAAATGTTGAACTGTTGGTATTTTCGTTGCAGTAAAAGGCCATGTCCAAGATTTTTAAGTATTTTTTGCATCTTCTTACATTTTTTATGAATACAAACAACATTTCCACGGTTTTTAAATAAAAGAAATGTCAGGAAGATGTAATTTGCATTTGTAATATATGTATTGCCTGTCATCATAGAAATAATTATTTACTATCAAATGATGAAGGATCGAGGTATTATAACGACCACCTGCAGTGTTATTCTACTGTTATGTTAACTAGTTTACCTTCCAAATTCTTGATAACGAAGTTTGCTCTGATAACTTCTCTTAGAATTCCTTGGATATTGAATCTTTGCTCGTTTGAGTCATAATTCAAAACATGCCTCACTCGAATTGGCCTCAAAGTAAAGGCTTTTGTGCGTGCCTCCGAGTCCATTCCTGTAAAGATAATTATTATATAATTATACTTAAACAACTTGTAGAACCGTTGGTTGGTTTCCAGTTATTGAATGAAATTGATTAATGTTTGTATCTTAAAAGCATTGTGGTGTAGACACAATACAACATTTTAACAAATATACTATTCTAATTATTTAATGCTTTTATAAATGAGGGAGATAGTGGAAATGAGCGCAAATATTGGTTCCATCTTTAGTTACCAAGCATTTCCTTGGCATGATATGCTGTGAAAGACCCGGGTATGTAGTCAAGGGTTACCAAATTTGCTCTGTACACATCTTTAAGTCTCAAAATGAACTTCCGGTAAACCTCATCTGAAACAAACCAGCACCTCATGAGGAAACAAAAACAACCGAATTTGTATCTATGCCATAAGCATTAATTGTAATAGCTCTATGGATTCCTGCAGTTCAATGGCATGCCATTGTATATAAACTATATATATTAAACAATCATTATCCCCGCATAGAGTGTTACATTGATCAATATCATTATAATACCGATATCATGCTGAAAATAAAATACCCAATCGCGAGATCAAAAAAATGACCGGTAAATTTTAGCCTAGTAAATTTAAACTATGATCCATGCGATTGTAACATCCAGCCACTACATACCTCCTTTAGGGTAAAACAAACTGTTGCTGACAGTTTCGAGGCGACACTCAAGCAGTAACTGCACCATATCGGCAGGAGCGATGAATCCTCCATCGGCCTGGAGTTCCGCAGCTGTCAGCAGGATAAGTAAAGGCAAACCTTCACATAGTTCTATAAGAGCATCTGCATAGGAGCCAAGAGCTACACCAGGGGCAGCAACTGTGAATAGCTCGAATGATTCCTTTGGTCCAAGAGGGGGAAGTTCCAGTGAAAAGTAAACTTGACTATGTCTCGGAAACAGCACTCTTGTCGTTGAAGTGATGATAACTTGAACGTTTGTACAGTGTTCAACAATGGCATCGCATAGGTGAAGGAAAGTGTCACCTGCAGGACCTTCGATCGTGTCTTCAGCATTATCGAATACTACAGTGATATCTGATTCTTGGTCCTGAAGTAGGTAAAATAAGTGATTTTTGAAACTTTAACAAATATGCAAATGTTATACACCATTTTAAAGGGAATCATGAGAGAAAAACAATGGTGTAATCCATTTGATTCTATCACAATTGTAACTAAACTTACAAGCATTTGAATAACACTAACACGAGTTATTCGTCTGTCAGATATTACATTCTATTACAATTGTATATATATAACAAGTTTCTGGTTCACATTTCTCCTTTAGATTAAAACAAATGTGCACATGTTGTATATATACCATTTTCACAGTGCATTTCAATATAAAAACCACTGTGTCATGTATTTGATTATAAAAAGTAGAACAAAAATTACTAGTTGAGAGCGGCCAGTTCTAATTCCATGTGTATATACCATACAAAAGTCCAAATGTGGCATTCTTAAATATGTATTTTCTGTTGGAATGTCCTTATTATAAATGACAAGTGATATGTCTAACCTTATAATATTAGAATTGGTGAACAATTTATGTCATCATCTGACATAACGGATAATTCAGTAACTGAAAGTACAAAAAAGTAAGGTCAGTAGACTGAAAAGAGTTACAAATGCTGATATGGGTCAATGGTGAGTAATTAATTGACCCTTTCTATTATAAACACACTTTCAATGCACTTAGACTAACACAATCTTCAGTTAAATGACAAATATGAGTCATTATGACTTTTATTCAATAAATTATTGCTGAATTTGTAGGTAATATACAATGTGAAACCCCATTAAATTTAGTGACCCACTTTCTTTTAATTTGTTTATTTCCTGTTTTTTTCTTCAATATATGTTATTTTCTAAGTATATCGGCATTTCTTAATCAAGTATTCGTCTAGTATCAAGTTGTTAATTGCTTTAATTTACCGCTAATCCGCTTGAGATGTTTACTTAGAAAAAACGAAAGTGAAAGTAATTTTTGCTTGTCATGTAACAACAAGAACACCGATCGATTGCGATTTTAAGCGTCCAGAAGACGCAAATTATTTAAAACATTGCGTGAACGGATGTATTTGTACGTATAGAAAAACGTAGATATAATATACTCACTGAGAAATTCTCAAATAGTCAATTAATTCAGTAGAAATGAGTTTTCCATGCGTTTTCGGATAAACCGGAAGTGAATAACGAATGACGTAATTCATTATGGCATAGGCTGTGCGCACCTGCTGAGGCTATCGGTGGGTGATTTTAAGTGTAAATCGGCAGCCTGCGGCAAAACGGGGGGCAGAGTTTGTGATTTAGTCGTAAAGAATAATGCTGTTAGATCAGTTATGTACTATGCCATGCCATGCCGAATGTGCCGATCAGAAGTAAAAACTATTTGAAATTTTCCCTTTTTTTAATTGCTTGTTTTTAAGAAGGAATCGTTTTAAAAACAACAAAAACAATAGTTTCCCCAATTGAGGCCCCTCTTAACTTTGGAAAACACCCTTCGTCATCAAGTTATATTCTTAGAATGCGACAAAAAATAAACCATATTTAGCGCATGTGATCTTCCACTTTTGTCAAAATGGCGGACGTAAAGTGATGTTTAACTCGGGCGTCTGCAATTCTTAACCGGTCAGATTGGCTTTATTACGATTGGTATTTTGTTTGAACTTGATGTAATTACGAAATATAAACATTTATGTTAGTAATGTTGTGGATAAAAACTATATTGACCATTCAAAAAGACGAATTATAAGCACTTAAACTGGGTCTGTTTACAATGGTGACAGATCTATGATCGATAAAGTACTATTACTTGCGGTACCTACCTGAAGAGCTTCACAAATGTGTTCAATCCATGCGTCGGATTCAGGCACAATTTTGCCCGGTATTATTCCTAATTTGGAGCATAACAACGAGCATAGCGAACCTTGTGTGGGTATAGTTGAACACTCACACATTATTGATGCAAATCCCCGAGTCTTTAAAAACTGTGCAACAAAGCATGATTTGCCAATAGCTCGAAGACCGTAGATTCCAAATATTCTGTGCTCAGCCCACTCCTTATCTAATTTGCTTATTTCAGTATTCCTTTCAACGAAATATTCGTCATGTGTCGCCATTTTGAAATTGAGGAAGTAAACTGTGATAAACAAGAGATATGTTGCCAAAAGGGAAGTAATTCGAACGTGTCATAATATCTTAGCGATATGAATTGTCGATAACATTTAGTATTTTATGTCATTACAGCAACTTTGTCTACATTTTGTACTACATCCATATGTGGATGTGTAGTGTCTGAAAAAATATTAATTAAGCTTGTATACTGTGATAGCATTCGTGTCGTAGTCGCCACCGGCCACTTCGTCCGTAAGGCATGCACATCTTTTAAAGCTCGTTAATTAAAAAAACAATTAAGACACTGAAATGCAACTTGATAGAATTAATTAAAAGCGACCATAGACAGTGCGGTAAATGTGTTTTATGTCCCATAACTCTGGCTTTAATACTTATTAGTTATGCCGCTCTTAGACTGAAACAGGCAGACGAGTGCTGTGTACTTGTTAATTCATGTACATTCTGAGACATGATGATAAAGGCGCACAATAAAGGTTGAAGCATATATATTTTTAATGCAATATATCATGTTTAACTCTGACTTTAATGACAACGAAACATGAGTTTGGTACTGAAAAAAAGATATTACCCTTTATAAATGTTTTGTTTTGATAAATAGCTACGTGGCCATACATTTGATGATACATGTCTTGAAAAGGTGCCAAAAATCGCTAATATTGTACTATTTGTTAGTATTTTTTTTTTTCGATCATTCATGACATGAGCTAAACTTTACAATGCATTAAAATTGATAACAGTTTTTTTTTTGCATCAGCTTATGTTATGCGCCTTTAATCAAAATTAATAAGCATGTAAACATATATACCGACACGTTGTACAACATACGACATACTAGTATTGAAGATCGTTATATATATAGCCCTGCAAAACGGATCGGGAAAGGAATCATTGTAGTGGTCAGTCCGCATGTCCATCGATATGCATTACCAAAATGAAATGATCAATTTAACTAGACGAGTTTAATAGGTCGCATGTCAATAATTTAACAGGTTATGACACTAAATGAAAGAGCATGAGTCCACTCCCTTCACATGACTCTGCTTTGATGTCGCTGTTTCAAGATGCATTCACATCAACCAGTTAAAATGGCAATGTGCTGAAACTGTCTTGTAATACAACTGCACTACATGATTCTTATACCTTTTCAGTTAACTTTAAAAAAAAAGGTTTTAGGGACTTGCCCATCATTAGTAAATTGCAATTTTTAAGACGAATTGGTGTGGCATATCATTAGGATTGCTAAAACTGATAAAGATACCAATGCCTGGAACTATGAATGAATGCTCAAATATTAAGTACACGATTTTTAATAGCGTTAGTAGCGCTTTTCAACAACTGGGTTAATGTTAAATAATCACTCAGTTTAGAAGTATCATCGTGGGCGCGGTCTTGTGGTCAGTAATCTAAAAAATCTTGAATACCAGCGTTGGTTGCTACCCGCTAAAACATGTTTATTTTTAAAAAATACTTTCATTGTATTTTTTCTGCAAGCGGCTTACTTTTGAAATTTCCAGTTATTTCAAGGACTGGTACTTATATTTACATGTAAATGTCCAACCAAAAAATCTGGCCTTCTGGAAAATAGTCGAATGGTTTCATATTTTTTAACTGTAGAACACTTGCATATATTCCCATGTTATAGTAAGATGACCTAAAGTAACATTTTAATGATTACGAATGGGCGGAATGATCGAAGCGAACGAGTCATCTGTCTAACAGTCTTATAATCCAACCTCATTGGCTGACACATTAAACGCAGACTCTGAAGCAGGAAGTGTATCGAATGAGTGGCAGTAGACAGGCCTTTCAACACTACGGGAAAGTTGGAATTCTTAATGATAAAGCCTGCTACTTAATATAATTGCCTATGTGCAATTTCATTGATTGAAAGGTTATATTTAAACATACTGTTTACGGATGTCATGATGCACCTCCATTTGGATATGTGTTGCATGGTTGCCTGTTCTTAGGCATCTATTAAACCTAGCCACTAGCTACAGAACTAGCCAAATAAAGCATTTGTATTCAATATGGAGTACAAACTGTTCACTTATACACTTGGCAAGTATTCAAGGTTTAACACCACTTGTTACTCGGAAGTAACATCAACAGTACACAATTTTCTCGGTATCCCGAGTACAATGCTGTCATTATTCAAAGGATGTAAGGTCGTGGATGGACAAAATGAGCCATAGTGTACGCTTTCTTTAGGCTTTTATACAATACTATTGAGGCTGCACTCTCAAAGATTGACCGTTTTGACTACTTTATTTTTGTCTTGGGACGAGCTAAATTAATAAATATCTTACAACCGGTGATATAAGACTGCTGATAAAATATCAGATCGCATTTTTTTTTAAATATTTACGCTTGAAAACTGATGTTTTATTGCTAAAAGCGTCCAGACAATTGAGTTCCATTCTATTGTGTGTTATCCTATATGACTTTGAAAACACTGATGCCAAAATCAGCTGATTCTGTGACAAACAAGAGCTGTCACAGAGACAGAGCGCTCGACTATTCCGCCGTTTTTCAGTGCATGGACCACTGTTAGGATTAGAATGCAATACATGATGTGCTGAGATATTAACATAATGTGGTTATATGCAAAATTTTAACCAGAATTTCTAAGTCTAATAATAAAGGGCCATTATTTGCAAAATACAGTTATTTAACTTATTAAGTTATTCAAGTTGGATGGTTGAATACCATTGTATAAAGTCTTAATGCAATACTGAGATATTATCCTATGTGTGCTAACATGCAAGACCTTAACAAAAATTTCCAAGTCGCATAATAAAGGGGCAAAAATCATATAATATTAGAGATAGAGTTATCTTACTTGATTAAATAAGAAGGTTAAATGGTTGGGAGCCTGTGAGTAGAGTTTCAATGCAATACATGATATATTTGCGGAGATATTTACTTAAATGTGGTAACATGCAAAACCTTAAGCAGAATTTCTAAGTCGAATAATAAAGGGCAGTTATTTGCATTTAATACAAACAAGAGTTATCTAACTTGGTTAATTAAGTAGGTTGGATGGTTGAGTACCATTGTATAAAGTCTCAATGCAATACCTCAAGTAGTTGCTGAGATATTAACCTATGTGTGCTTGCACCCAAAACCTTAACCAGAATTTCTAAGTCTAATAATAAAGGCCCATTATTTGCATTAAATTCAAACTAGAGCTGTCACAGGAGTGACGAATACCCCCAAATGCCGCCTGGACACAGGAATGGCAAACCATTCCTTTGAAAAGAAGGCCATAACTCCAAGGTTACTGCACACTGTATCTTCTTTTATCATGCATGTATTGTTTTATTTAAATCTGTTGAGTAATTTAGAACTTACACTGGTGACAAGAAAAACTAGCCTTTCATGAGTTATCATCCAGAAACCGTTTTTCTATTTTTAGTAACAGTGACCTTGACCCAACCAGCCCCAATATCGAACTTGACCTGTATCTTCTAATGTTACACCTGTGTACCAAAAATTGTTCAAATCTGTCCAGCCTTTCACTAGTTATTGTCTGGAAACCGTTTTTCTATTTTTAGTAACAGTGACCTTGGCCCCACCAGCCCCAATATCGAACTTGACCTGTATCTTCTGATGTTACACCTGTGTACCAAAAATTGTTCAAATCTGTCAAGCCTTTCATCATTTATCGTCTGGAAACCATTTTTCTATTTTTAGTAACAGTGACCTCGACTTTGGCACCACCAGCCCCAATATCGAACTTGACCTGTATCTTCTAATGTTACACCTGTGTACCAAAAATTGTTCAAATCTGTCAAGCCTTTGAGTTATCATCCGGAAACCGTTTTTCTATTTTTAGTAACAGTGACCTTGACCCCACCAGCCCCTATATCGAACTTGACCTATATCTTCTGATGTTACACCTGTGTACCAAAAATTGTTCAAATCTGTCTAGCCTTTCATGAGTTAGCGTCCGGAAACCGTTTTTCTATTTTTAGTAACAATGACCTTGATCTGTATCTTCTGATATTACACCTGTGTACCAAAAAGTGTTCAAATCTGTCAAGCCTTTCATGAGTTATCGTCCAGAAACCGTTTTTCTATTTTTAGCAACAGTGACCTTGGCCCAACCAGCCCCAATATCGAACTTGACATGTATCTTCTGATGTTACACCTGTGTACCAAAATTTTTTCAAATCTGTCTAGCCTTTCATGAGTTATCGTCCGGAAACCATGACAACCGACAGACAAGCTCACTCCTATATACCCCCTCAAACTTCGTTTGTGGGAGTATAATAAGTGTTATCTTGCTTCATTAATTAAGTAGGTTAGATAGTTGGGAAAACATATCTAAAGTTTCAATGCAATACATGATGTGTTAACCGAGATATTGACATAAAGGTGCTTGCATGCAAAACCTTAACCAAGGTGTGACGTCGATGACGCCGCTGAAGCTTAGGCCAGTCGTATGGCTCTCCTAATTCTTCGAATAGTCGAGCTAACAATGAAAAAGTTGTCAAATCAGTCAATCTGTGAGAGTGCAGCTTTAAGGTGGAAGTAATCTCCAACATCAGATTGACCATGCCTTAGTTTCTTCAACCATTTGATTTATTGGTCATTAACAATCTGAAGAATCGGAGACATTAAAGAACACTAAAACATGCATTATATTGCACAAAGAACCCGTCAGACAAGTCAATTATCTCAATAGAATATTGGGAAAGGCACATCTGAAAAACACTCAAGTCATAACTTTATTATCACATGGTTTTGTTACCAATAAAAATATGTTGACAAAGGATAAGATGACATATGACACACTTAAATGAACTGGATGAATAAACAACAGTATTTTATTGTCTATATTCTTGTGCATACGACTCTACATATAGTAAAACAGGTAGTTAAGTTTAAAAATTGTCCTACACCATTTTCCCCTGTAAGCGGAGTTTACTCCACCTCGCCCTCCTCCTCTTCATCAAATTCTCCTTCCTCTTCTGCTGTGGCATCCTGATATTGCTGGTACTCAGACACCAGATCATTCATGTTTGACTCAGCCTCGGTGAACTCCATCTCGTCCATGCCCTCGCCAGTGTACCAATGGAGGAAAGCCTTACGCCGGAACATGCATGTGAACTGCTCGGAGATGCGCTTGAACAGTTCCTGGATGGCTGTGCTGTTGCCGATAAACGTGCCAGACATCTTGAGGCCACGGGGAGGAATGTCACACACAGCAGTCTTCACGTTGTTGGGGATCCATTCAACAAAGTAGCTGCTATTTTTGTTCTGAATGTTCAACATTTGTTCGTCGACCTCTTTCATGGACATGCGTCCACGGAAGATGCAAGCGACAGTCAGGTACCTGCCATGACGCGGGTCACAGGCGGCCATCATGTTCTTGGCGTCAAACATCTGCTGGGTCAGCTCAGGGACAGTGAGTGCTCGGTACTGCTGGCTGCCACGGGAAGTGAGTGGAGCGAATCCGGGCATGAAGAAGTGGAGACGTGGGAATGGTACCATGTTGACGGCCAGTTTACGGAGATCAGCATTCAACTGACCGGGGAAACGGAGACAGGTAGTAACACCAGACATGGTAGCAGAGACGAGATGGTTCAGGTCACCATATGTCGGAGTGGTCAGTTTCAGGGTCCTAAAGCAGATGTCGTACAGAGCCTCGTTGTCGATACAGTAGGTCTCGTCAGTGTTCTCCACCAACTGGTGGACTGACAGGGTTGCATTGTAGGGTTCTACTACAGTGTCTGATACCTGCAAAGGATCAAGTTTTAAAATGTAATACCACAGGCATGGTTTTTAATCTAAACTGACTATGAGCGCTTCGTGTCAGAGTTTGATCTTGTAAATAAGGTGTGACATGAGTGGTGGGTCCATGACAATCATTTAATGAATAATGTTTCTTTTGATTGTTTTCTTGACAATTTGACATAAATGTGTTTGTTGAAAAAAGTTACAAAGTTACAAAATATTTCACTTAATTTTATTTGATTCTTAAACCAATCACTTGTTGACATATATATATATATATATACAAATTATGGAAGTGCAGTCATATATTTTGCAGTTATATGAAGATTTGAAATAAGCAAAGTATACACATGCTTACTTTGGGTGATGGTACAACGGAGAAGGTCAGCATGATTCTGTCGGGGTACTCTTCACGGATCTTGCTGATCATCAGTGTTCCCAAACCGGAGCCAGTGCCACCGCCCAGGGAGTGAGTCAGCTGGAAGCCCTGCAGACAGTCACAGTTCTCTGCCTCCTTACGTACCACATCAAGCACAGAGTCCACAAGCTCAGCGCCCTCCGTGTAGTGACCTTTAGCCCAATTGTTGCCAGCACCGCTCTGTCCGAACACAAAGTTGTCCGGCCGGAAGATCTGACCGAATGGCCCAGAGCGCACAGAGTCCATGGTCCCTGGCTCAAGGTCCACAAGCACTGCACGTGGAACATACTTGCCTCCTGAAATGACATGCTTGCAACTATAAAAATAATAATACCACGATCAACTGTTCTATAGTTTGTGTTTAAAAAACATGTTGAGGATGTAAGTTTTGACAATTGTTATTTCGTAGCTCATTTTGTAAATCTTGAACCTAAATTGAGTATTCCTCTCTAATTCTTATAAGCATTTGTGCGCAAGCTTACAAATAAATGCACTTATTATGCGGTGGGAGCAACTTTTAAAGTGCACAAATCATCTTGAAAAATTCAAATACCAGCTTAGGCCTTAAAAAAAAATACATTTGGTTCGGGTTACCCGACCCTACCTACGGAATAGGCGCCGACCCTACCGTTTTTATAGTCAGTTTGAAAAAAAAATGAAAAACTAAAAAAAAAAAAAAAAAAAAAATTCGTTTTTTTTTTTAATTGCTTTTTAATATTAAGTTTAAACCTTAAATGCTTGTACAGAAGATAGCTTTAACACCATTCTCCAATGATGAAAATTATATTCTTATATAAAACCTAATAAAAAAAATAAATAAAAAAAAATAAAAAGCCTACCTACCCTACCTATTTTTTTTAAGGATGTAACCCTAACCAAACAATTTTTTTTTTTAGGCCTTATCAGCAGTGATGTAAATTACCAGCATCTTGTGAAATATCTAATAACTATTTCTATACAAAAAATAAACCTGATGGCAACAAACATAGGTGCTCAGCTATTCTGTATTTTTACTAACATATTTAATACAACACGCATTAACAAACAGCAGCTTGATTGTTATGATATTCGACCAATATTATTTATGGTTTGCTTAAAATCCATGTAGTTATAAATATAATTGTTTGAGATGTTAATCTTAATATAAATTTATACAATAGCAGCTTTTGGTGCATTTATAGATTCTATAAGACTAAACATGTGTCCCCTGGGAATTTTTAACCAACCATTCTGAGAGGGGCACATTTATTTATTATTTAAGGGGGCTTAAGCATCAACACCAAGTTATCCATTAAGTGCAGGGTAACTTGGTAACTAAACAGGCTCCAACTCTAAAAAAATCTTCAGACTACAACGCTTAAAGAGTCTTATTTTATTTTCCCAAATTACATATTTAAATTGATTTTATAAAACAAGGTGTTTCTGTATTGTTTTCTCTAAAAAACAAAACAATTTAAACAAGAGTGCCAACTGTTGCCCAACACGCCCATCCTATTTATAGGACATCAAGTTAGAGAGCGGACACAGTCACTCCAGAGTCAGAATTTTACCTGTCTTTGATTTCAGTGTTTTTCAGAATGGGGCTAGCAGGGTTGCCCCTGGGCAGTTCGCAAAAAGTTTTTGTTTAACCATCTCAAATTTAATAGTAAAATAATCAAGCAGCTACTACTTAAAATTCACTTATTTATCCAAATTTGAACATGCCCAATTGCCATTTTAACTGTTGATTTGGGCATGCAGTCGGTTATTAGTGAGAACACTATCTGGGTTTTCACAAGTTGACCCTTCTTCTCAAAGATCCAGGGGAGCCTAGTTCTTTTGAGGCCAAATTTCCTACCAAAACTCATTTTACAAGTTGTGTGAAGTTGAAAAGTTGTTCGTAGTGGGCGAACATGACAAAATTACATTATGATTAAGCTTGTTCAAAGAGTCGTATGGACTAGGGCGCATAGAATTGTGAAAATAGCGACCAATTTGAGATTTGACTGTATATTTCAAACAAAGAAAAGAGCCATTAAAATGTCAAACTCTAATTAATTTAACAGAAGAAGACGATGTAAAAATGTACTAGTTGCCTTACTATGAGTTGAATAATCTAAAAAATCAAAGTAGCATTTAAAAGCAGAAATCTTATTTTTCATAGTTTTGAGTACAGAATTAAGAAAACATTCCAATATGAAAATGGATGCATTCAAACTTGGTCGAATAGATATAACATCAAGTGTATGTTGTGTGACCTTAAGTGCTTGAAGCAAAGATCTAGTGTGTTCAACTGTTACAAGTCTCAATTACCATTATTTTATTCAGAAAAATGTTACTAATAATTGATTATTTCCACAATTATGACCAATCATGGTCTTTACTTATTGCAAAACAGTATGTATATTTGTACCATTTCTCCTGAATGATTGCATCCCAATTACTTACTAATAAGTGTGCATTGTTGTATTGTTCATCCAATGCCACATTGTAGCAATTATCAAATTCAACTTTTGGATGAACAAACACAAATTCTAAGTGCTTGGCATGAAAACTTAGCAAGCCCGGAAAGCAACTTACCAGTGCAGGGCTTGCGCTTATTTCAACCAATGTTGCAGATTCTCTCTAGCTGGAGGTTGGAATCCCCATAGTACAGTAGCCGATGGGGTGGATACCGTGCACATCAGAAATTACCACCCAGAACTGCAAAATATGGGATGAGTCTTACGTAAGCAAGCCCTGGTAGCAACTTACCAGTGCAGGGCTTGCGCTAATTTTGACCACTGCTGTAGAAGATGCAATTCTCTCTAGCAGGAGGTTGATTCCCCGCGGTATAGTAGCCAATGGGGTTGGATACAGTGCTCATCAGAAATTACCACCCGGAACTGCAAAATATGGGACGAGTCTCACATAAATACTATGGTCAAATGATAAAAGGAAATACTGACCAGAAGCTTCAGTGAAATAGACGTTGATTCGTTCTAGTTGGAGGTCAGAGTCCCCATGGTAGGAGCCAGTGGGGTCTATACCGTGCTCATCTGAGATCACTTCCCAGAACTAACGAAAAGGTAAAAAATCATTGAAATTTTTTATAATGATCTGGTCAATACATTGACAACTTATACTACAGTCACTCTTGGTTGTTGCACAAAGTGTGTTCTTCTGTTGATGGGGAAAACGGAGAAAACACACTTGTCCCGGCTTGGTGACTACCAACCAAACTCCTAGTCATATGCATACAGGCCAGCAATTCAACCCAGGTCACTTTTAGCCAATTATGAATAAGTGGCAAACCACACAAAACTATCACAAGTTAATCGAATCACTTGACCAGACACATTTGTAATATATTTGAATTATGAAAAACAATTTCAAATCATTAAATATAATAGGGTAAATAACAGATTCTAAGTGAAAGACAGAAAATATTTTTTTCTTTAAATTGTCCAAGCTATATCAAGCTTATTCAAGTCATGCAGATCATCAATATTTTCATTTTGTCCAACATTCCTCAGGCATCACCGGAAGTTACTGTAAATGAACACATGTGACAAATAATATATATTTGTAAGGTGTCTGTAATTCTAAAGAACTTCGAATTGTCCGGAATAAAGCACTTGCCTAGTGTATATTAGTTGAAAGAAACAGAATCTTGAAAAGAACTTGAAAATATGATTAACAATATATTGCGCGAAGCCGCCATTGGTCGCCGCAATTGGTCGTTGATGGTTTGGAAAGAAAGTAAAATATATTAAACATACTCTGGAATAGCTGTAATAAATTCTAACCTTAGCTCCGATCTGGTTTCCACATTGTCCGGCTTGAAGATGAACTATTTCCCTCATTTCGTTTCAAAATGAATTTTGTTTCAAAATATAGAACTACTGAGACTGAGTGCTATTTAGATTATGCCTTTCCCGTTACGATGTGCTCCACTTGAAATCTCGATCAGCGATTGGTTAGCGCAGTCCATGTATCTAGCTGGTACTCACGCGACAAAGATGCGTTACAACAATTGCGCGCGAATACAGGAACCAAACGAAAATTGGGGTCGAGTGCAGATGGAGAGAACTATTTAAATTTTATTTATATAGTCATGCTATTTCGACTAAGCAACAGTTGTTCGTATGTTCTGAATCTTTAATTGTCCGCAATATTTGAGTCATTTTAAACCACAACGCAAAATAGTAAGCGTGGCTTGCCTATACATTTAGTAGACTAGCCCGTTACCGAGTACTGGAATTTTCCTGTTAAATATTTCGTAGCGTAGACAATTAGTCATAGGAAGGCCTACGTGATATTTTGTCTGACACACGTCTATTTTTAGAAATTGGCGTAGAACAGGCTGGGACAGGTGACGCAACGCCTCACCCATTTTGACAAAAACGAATTAACCAAATTAATGAATGTTAAAAAGTACTCAAAATGTTCTTGAATTAGGCCTCATTCAAATAAGCGGATTCAAGGCGCGCGGGAGGGAGGGGGACGGGACTGCATAGAATACACCAATTAGAACACACCAAAACGAGGATTATTTTTTGGACCCTGGTACCCGACCATTAATTACCCGTGGATATACCCGGATAACTGAATATTTCACGCTGCAGAATAAAAAAATAATATTATATACTATCCACCAATACGTACCCGGCCAGCAGGTACCCGTCCAATATATAAAGTATTAAGTAGTTTTTGTTAAATATGTTAACATGTTATTTCACATATTTTAAGCGCATGAAAAATTGTATCCAGTTTTGAATTTAAATTATTTTTGACATGCAAAAATAATCCAGCGTTCTCTGGATTCATTTTTCTTGAAAAACATAAATGTGCATGAAAAACTAAAATTAAATATTCCTAGCCTAAACATGACAATGGCATCACCGGTTATATATATATAATTTGGCTACATAAAGGAACATTTTGAAAGGACCGCACTGTTTATTTTTGTTATAATTCGTCAGCATATACATGATTTATCATAACACTAAAGTTCTGTAAATAATGCACTCTAGAATTTGTACAGCAGTTTTTAAGTCATTACTTTAAGAGTTCGACACGCCTAAGTATTGATCTATTTTAAGAAACTTTTTTATGGAATGAATAACACATTCACTACGCTAACTGGGATGGCACCTTAAACCAAGACTGCTACGCTCCTGGGAAGATCCAGATTACGAGCGTTAACCCTGTATTGACAAGTTGACCTTGGCATATGTAGCACGGACGGAATCCTTGCTTATTCGTTATTACGTCTCAATGTCAGGCAATGTGGTGCAGTTATAAAGTAGTCGAGGTTGATCTCCGCATAATTACATTCTCGTGTCTTTCATTGTATCCCAGACATTTCCATTTCTTAGATCATTAAAAAAGAAGAGGTGTGTTCACTGACTGTCAGTTACGTTGACAGGACACACCCGGCTATGACCACGCCCCCCCCCCCCCCGAAAAAAAAGAAAAGACAAAAGAAACAGAAATGAAAGACCAAAATGGATGCCTTTGAGGCAGTTTTAAGATTATGACCATTCAAAGTGTGGGGATAGTAGGTACAGTTTTTAATCATGTGCAGAGGATGACCGATCTCCTGGTCACCTCTAACCTAAATGTCAAGTATGAGGACCATGGGTGCAAGCATGATTTTTGCTTTCAAGGTTACTGTGACCTTGACCTTGGCCCGATGAACCGCAATGTCAAGAGGGGTCATCTACTGGTCAGGCCCAACCTCCAAGTCAAGTTTGATGATCATAGATTCAGTCATTGTATAGATATCAATGAGAGAAGATTTGTTAACTTTTTTGTGTTAAAGGTTACTGTGACCTTGACCTTGGCCCGATGAACCGCAATGTCAAGAGGGGTCATCCACTGGTCAGGCCCAACCTCCATGTCAAGTATGAGGGCCATGGGTGCAGGCATTGCCAAGTTATCACTCGGACAACCTTTTACCATTCAAGGTCACTGTGACCTTGACCTTTGGCCCGATGACCCCCAAAACAATAGGGGTCATCTTCTGGTCAGGCCCAACTTCCATATCAAGATTGATGACCATAGGTCTAGGCATTGTTGAGTTATCACTCGGACAAGCTTTTCAATTATTTTACCATTAAAGGTCACTGTGACCTTGACCTTTGACCCCATGAGCCCTAATATCAATAGGGGTCATCAACTGGTCAGGCCCAACCTTCATGTTAAGTTTGATGACCATACGTCCAGGAATTGTTGAGTTATCACTTGGACAAGCTTTGATCTACCGACGGACCGACCGACCGACCGACCGACCTACCGACCGACCTACCGACCGGCATGTGCAAAGCAATATACCCCTCTTCTTCGCAGGGGTGGGGGGGGGGGGGGGTGGGGGTTGAATAATTAAATACAACCTAAGTCACCCTATCTAACAAGTGTATAACACAATACCTGAAAAAAATCAAGTGCATTTTAGTTAAATGCAAGTGTTACTATATTTTAAACACACAATTGATTCAATTACAAATATCAGTGTGTGGTATTTATTTGATTTTATATATTCCACCCATAGAAGTCAATGTGAAATGAACTATTTTATGACTACCAAGTAACTCAGATAACAATACGCAAGTCAATCACCTACAACTAAGCTCACTAAATAAGTTCACAAATCAACTACATATATACACAAGGAACGTCATAGCTGGGATGAGTAGGTCAAAATGATCTACAATATAAACACAGTGTATAAAGTGTAATGATGAAATACCAATGTAGTAAACAGTAACGCTACAGAGCTGGAGAAGTAAACAGTGCAATACACTTAACCTAGAAAACCGACAGCAACTTATATTCACGATCCGCAAATAAAATGTGTACTGTATAATGGACACAGCTGTTATCTGAAAATGTAGACACATGCTGCTTCTAAACTGAAAAGCGCAAATTGTACGGTGGCCAAATTTTAGGACAGTTGGTGATAAGTGGTTAGAGAGCGGACACTGTAAAAACAGTTTTTTTTGCCAATTTAAGAGTCATTACTCTGGAGTGATTGAGAATACATGGCAGTCTATCGAACCTGACCAAGATATTCTATCCATACACATTCCGACCAAAATTGATGATGATTGGAAAAAGGTTTCTAAAGTAATTGATCGAACAAGATCGATTTTAGGTAATTTATATAATTAAAGAGCAATTACTATTGAGTTTCTCAAGGGATAAGTCTGGTGAACAAACTTCTCAAAGATATTATTCCCATACACATTCTGACTAAAGTTGGTTTTGATTAGACAAAGGCTTTTTAACTTATTGATCGGACAGTACCAATTTTAGGTACTTTTTATAATTAAAGGGCGATAACTCTCGAATCACTCAAGCGATACAGCTAGTTATCAAACGTGTTCGAGATATTATGCAAATACGCATTATGACCAAATTTAGTGATGACTGGACAAATGATTCTTAAGCTATTAATCGGACAATATCAATTTGGGGTAATTTCTATAATTAAAGGGCGATTACTCGCGATTGACTCAAGTGATATGGCTGGTTATCGAGCTTATTCGAGATATTATACCGACACACATTCTGACCAAAATTGGTGATAATTGGACAAAGGCTTCAAAAGTTATTGAATGGACAATACCAATTTTGGTGTTTTCTAAATTTTAAGGGCAATAACTCTTGAGTGACGTGAGTGATATGGCTGCTTTTCTTGATCTTGTCCGAGATATCATACCCATACACAATCTGACTAAATCTGGTGATGATTGGATTAAGGCTTCAACAGTTATTGATCGGACAAGACCGATTGGAGGTTATTTCTATAGTTAAAGGGCGATTACTCTCGAGAGACTACAGCGATATGGCTGGTTATCGATTTTGTGCGAGATATAAGGCCATTACACATTCTGGCCAGATTTGGTGGTGTTTGGACAAAGCCCTCTTAAGTTATTGAGCGGACAAGACCAATTTTAGGTTATTAATACATTTAAAGGGTGATAACTCTCGAGTATCTTCAGCGATATGGCGCGTTATCGAACTTGGTCAAGATATTCTGACCAAATTTGGTGATTTAAAAAAACAACGGGCGTTTACAAGCGTATGACGAGCTGTCACAGTAAGTGACGAATGCCCCAAAGAGTCATATCCAGTTCAATATAGTAGGCAATAACTAATATGCCTACATTCAGGAAGAGCTACCATAAAATATTTTTATGCCGGCCTCATGATGGTTGACATTAAGTGTGAAGGAGTGATGCAGTGAGAGGTAGGGACAATATATATGTCGGTTAAAAAAAAGTAACAGCCCTCACACGACCAATTATACTCTTATCTATTTGGATATACATGTATGCAGTATAACATAGAATACACTCTTAAAGTGTGACCGTGAACTTTGAAGTAGGGTCATGGGTCTTGAACGAGACACGTCGCCTTTATGTACCGAACACATGTGCTAATTTATTTCAAACTCCTCCGTGCATGACAAAGTTACAGCCTGGACACGGATACTCTATGTATGTGCATATATGCAGCACTCCATAACAAATAAGTGTGACCTTGAACTTTGAAGTTACTGACTATACTACGCATTCTATAATGATTAAAATATAAGTGTGACCTTGAACTTTGAGGAAGGGACTTTGGTTCAGGCGACACATCGTCATTATGTACCGAACACAAGTTATTTTAAAACCTCTCCCTGAATGACGAAGTTACAGCCCGGACACGGAAAACCTGACGGACGCACGGACAAACTGACGGTGCGACCTTAGTGGTATACACATGAATATATTCAATTAACTGGAATGGTAAATGACACCGGGTGAAAAGTATGTACTCTGCCAAGAAAATGTGTTAAGCAGAAATATGCAAACTAAATATATCTGACACTGTATCAAAGAAAACTGTGTAAATCAAAATGAATACGAGTTCACAACTATCATCATGAATCAATATAATTTACCACTGACATGCTTGATTTAGTGACGAGACCACAACTATGAACTAGCACAAACACACATACACAAAAATTGGACGCAGAAACAAAGCAACAGATTTAAATACCACGCGCAAATGTTCTTTCTTTACATTACTTGAATAAGTTAATTGGAATAAAGGGCAATATAAGTGCAGAATTAACATGCAAAAAGGAAATGAGAGGTATAGGAAGCGAAATAAATCGAAAATGAAACCAACTTATTTTTTTTCTAGAACTATATCTATGAACTTACCACTAAATAAATAGCAATATGGATATTCAAACACTAAATCACTTAATAAATTAACCAAAAAATCTTAGTATTTTATCTGTATGGTATATCCAAAAAGAAAAACTTCGTCTTAGAAATGAATACAATAAGAATGCAATATGTGCCTATCAAAAGCAATAATAAGTCAAATTAAAAAAGTAAACAAGAAACGCCGCAAAGAGACGAAACCTGGTTTTCGATGATTTACAGGAGAACTTCAGCCTTCGTTGTAAGATTCACTTTTAACTGTTGTTATTCTGTTTTCTGTAACAGTGACCTTGACCTTGATCCTAGGGACCCCAACTTCAATCCCATGGAAGTCCTCCATATACTCTTCCTACATACCAAGTTTGGTCACAATATGTCAATCCTAACTAAAGTTATTCGGTACCTAAAGGTTATCTATTTTTAGTAACAGCGATCTTGACCTTGACCTTAGGGGTCTCAAACAAAACCCCGTGAGAGGCCTCCAAAAACCTTTCCTCTATACCAAGTTTGGTCACAATATGTCAACCCTATCTAAAGTTATTCAGTACCAACCGTTTTTCTATTTTAACTTACAGTGACCTGGACCCGAAGGGCCTCAAGGGCCCAAAATTCAGTCCCATTTGGGGCGCCAAAGACAATCCCTTGAAAGGTCTCTACAAACTCTTCCTATATACTAAGTTTGGTCGCAATACGTAAACCCTAACTCAAGTTATTTAGTACCAACCAATAAATCTATTTTTAGTAACAGTGACCTTGACCCTATGACCCCAAACGCAATCCCATGAAAGGTCTCCATAAACTCTTTCTATATACCAAGTTTGGTCACTTTATGTCAAACCTAACTAAAAATATTCGATACCATCAGTGAGTTTGACGCCGCTCTCACGCCGGTTGGCCCGAACAATGACATACGTCATAATACTGAGTTATGTAAGTCTGTGATGGCTACTGTGTAAAGTATGTAGGTCATTAAATGAACAGTATTTGATATCTGCGTTAAAACCCAAAGTTGCCTTGAAACTTTAACTAAACTTTTTAGGTCAATCAAAGGCCATAATTTGTATTAAGGATATGGAGTAATTCAACCTAATTGTGTGATGGTCGTAAACAACTGTGTGAAGTATTAAGTCAATTGAATGAAGGTAATAGGAGTTACAGAACAGAACTTTTATTAGGCATAAACATTAACAAGTTCGTAGCCAAATGCATATATATATATATATATATATATATTCACGGTGGCAATATAAAACAGTATTGACATTAATTTTGTATGAGAAGAGCATACATTCAAGAACAACTATAAATATAGCTATTCAAATAATAATAGGTAATAATTAAATTAAATAAAAACACTTTTGCCCTTTTCAGTGGCAATATAAACAAATTTAGCAAGTTTCCTTAACAATGATGCATTTTCAGAACTTAACAAATTACATAGTTTTTTCTTGGTTGGCCAATGACAATAATATCGTGGTAAGCACGTTTGTCTAATATCTTTATAAAATGGACATACAACAATTAAATGATATTCTTCTTTAATCATATTCATATTGCAATATATACATTTTCTATCTTGTCTATGTATATTTCTAAATCTGCCTTCTTCTATAGCTAACTTGTGTGCTGAACATCGCACTCTACTAAGAGATCCTCTATGGTTATCGTTAGTGACACTATTTCATAACAAAATCTTGTTTTTATATCTTTATAACTATAAAGTTTGGACGAATCATTTAAAGTCGCATACCATTTCTGCATGTGCTGATCATATAATCTTTCAATAACTTTTGACAACTGTAATTTAGTGACTGACATATTATCCCATAGGTAGTTAAATCCTAAATCATTTAACAATTTTTAACATCAGAACACAATGAGCTGTTTATATTTAGTGAACTACAATATCTAAAACATCTAGACAACAGGTTATCATTTGAACTTACAAGCTTATACGAATATTACAATATCCTCTCTTGGCGTATAACATATAATGGCACTTTGCCAAGTTCACCATAAACAGTAGCGTTAGTTGTTTGACATCTAACATTTAGTTATTGTTTTTGTTTTATAAATTTCAAAAAAAAACAACCTTTCTATATCGGGAGCAGAATGGAATCCCCATATTTCACAACCATATGTTAATATTGGTAACACCATTTAATCAAATAATTTAAGTTTTTCATGTACATTTAAGGGTGACTTTTCAAACAAAGAATTTAACGAAAACATTGCAAGTAATGCTTGTTAAGACAAAGTTTTCTGGGCCATTGAAATTTTTTCATTGGATGATAACGTAACTCCCGTAAGAGCAAACTTTATTAACAATATCCAGTTTAACTTTGTTATAAAATTGACTGACATTTTCATTCCGTGTACCTTTCTTGCATATCATAGCAACAGTTTTATTAGTATTAACAGTGATATTCCACTTTAAACAATCATATAATTTATTTAATAACAAATGAAGGCCTTTCACAGATGTAGCGAACAAAACAGTATCATCAGCAAAAAGAAGCATAAATATCTGTAATTCTTCCAAATTTACAAAATCATCTCTAACACTTTCTAACTGTGACTCCATATCATTAATAAACATAATAAATAGCAATGGAGATACTGTTTCCCCTTGTTTCACACCAATATAACTTTCAAAAGAATCTGACAACTTTCCATTCACTCTAACACATATTTTAACTGACTCAAGATTTTTACATATTTACGTACTTTGACGAAAGTTTTTGTTGAAATAAAAGCTTGAACCAAATACCATTTCTATACACCATATCAAAAGCTTTTTTAAAGTCGACAAATGCACAATAAAGCTTACCCTTGTCGCGTTATATTACCTTATTAATTATATTTTCAAAAATTGTAATACAAATATACAGTCTACAGTACTACGTTTATTCCTAAACCAAAATTGAAAATCGGACAAAGAATTATTATTTTCAACAGAAGACCGAGCCCTACTGTCTAACAACAATGAAAATATTTTAGAAAACATACTTGTCAACATAATTCCTCTATGGTTATCAGCATTATTTAAGTCCCCCTTTTTGGGCACAGGAATAATAATTCCTTTAGTCCATGATATAGGGTATACACCTTTAGTGTAAATATAATTAAACAGTTTACATAACAATGGAGCTAAATAATTTTTACTATCTATAAATAATTCAGGAATGTTCATATCTTCCCCACGACTCTTTTGACGTTTCAATCTATTTATAGTTTTATAACTTCACTTTCACTAAAATCACAATCCAACATATTACCAACGTTGTCATATTATCGTTTAAGACAGTTTCTATATACTAGTCATTATACACTTCATCGTTCGAAAAAGGTTGATTAAAATGCAAATAAAAATCTTCAGCAGACACAGAATGCTCATTAACAGTTTTCTTTTTGATTTTCTTAATTTCCTTCCAAAACTGCTTTGGATTTTGCTTAGACAAATCATGTAATTGTGATGTTTTTCTTAAATTATAAGTTTGTTTCGATATTCGTTTAACCCGCCTATAACAACGTCTTTTGTTGTGAACTCAAAGCGTTATCGACATGTGTTAAGTCAACTACGACTATCATCACATAAACTCAGAATTGAGACTGATCGTTACGGGAGAAATCGAGAAGAGAGACAAGATCGAATATGTGTATTTTGTGATAGCAGGGATATTGAAGATGAGTTTCACTTCATGTTCAAGTGTGATATATATAAAAACATAAGAAAAAGATATATTAGTCGTTATTACTGGCAGAATCCAAGTATGTTTAAGCTTATAGGACTGTTACAAAGTAAACATAAGAATGTATTAAACAACCTTTCTTGTTATATAAATTGTGCGATTAAAATTAGAAATAATTTAAACAATACCTAATGTAAAATACGGTTTCTGTTGATTTATACATATGTTATAAAAATATAGCAACATACGATTAAATTTTTTTTTTTAACTATTTATTACTACCCTCCACATTGTTTTTGTTTTTTTGTATTATTAGAGGTTTTGTTTTATTTTTTGAATGTATTATTTGTATGTGTATGTGTTTTTTGTGTGTGTATGTACACTTCTGTGATTGTTTG
Source organism: Mya arenaria (assembly GCF_026914265.1). Classification (NCBI taxonomy): domain Eukaryota; kingdom Metazoa; phylum Mollusca; class Bivalvia; order Myida; family Myidae; genus Mya; species Mya arenaria. The sequence continues at coordinate 181,325 of NC_069129.1, read as the reverse complement.
TATGATGAGAGACTATGAAGTCAAATCAAAATAAACTTCTGTTCTGTTCTATAACAACAGCTGACAACTGAGGTGACCTATTTAACCTATACATTTTATTAGCTTTATTTAATTCACGCCGAGCTGTATCGCAATCATTATTAAACCATGTTTTTTTCAATTTCTCCGATTATCATGACAATATGTTTGTTTTTGTACACCAAACACCGTATGACCACATTTTTACAGGGTGTTTCCAAAAGTAATTATCCCATTATCAATAGTATCATTAAAGCATAATACATTGTTAACACTATTGTTTAGATTATTTAACTCACTTGCAGATGCTTGTTTGTCCATATTGAAGCTACTATTATTCCAAGCTAATTTTTCAGTAGCAGTGGAGTCTTCATTCTTCGTATTTTCATACTTACAACGAATATTAATTTGTATAGGTACTTGGCTAGAAAAAGTGTAAAGATCATGAACAATAAAATTACTAATAATGTTAAACAACAAATCAAATATAACCGCATAATCAATAACACTTTTACCAATCGTTGACATAAATGTATATTGATCAATATTTTTATCATCACCAATTCGGCCATTGGCAATTCTTAGGTCTGTACTTTTACATATATCAAGTAATTTTATACCTGATGAATTTACAATACTATCTTCACTATGTCTATCAACAATGTTAATTTCTTCGTCATCACCATCTACAGTATTTAGATATTTGTCAAATAATTGTACAGAATCAGCATAATCATTAAAATTTGCTGTTCGGGCATTGAGATCGCCCATAATACAAACTTTACCAAATTCACCATATAGTCGTTTATCTTTTTCTACCTTTTCATAATATCCAGTACTACGAGACTTAAAATACACAGAATTAACAGGTGGAATATAAGCAAAGCACAAACAAATATCGTTTTCTAACCGAAAATATTCTATCTTTAACCAAATAAATCCATTTTCATCACATTCTAAATCAGTAAAACCATTTTTAAATATCGAACGAATAAAAAGACATATCCCACCATGGCCCCTATTAGACTTTCTATTAACTGAAACACTTTCATTTCTTGGAACAGAAATACAGTCATAGCCATCAAGTGTATATTTATCATCTTGCGTTTGCTTTGTTTCGGAACAAAATACAATATCAAAAATACAGACCAAATTTACAAATTAATTGTCAGATAAACACGTTTTTAGGCCTTCAACATTACACGCGATGATGGAAAGTTCATACTCTCCTCGCCCGTCCTAATTAAACGAGGTTGGGGTATAAAGTTTATGATTGATGTACAACTTATCGCGGGCGATATAGGCATGTTTGTTCTCGCGCTTGGCCTGTTCCATGATGGGGATCAGCTCACGCCTTCTCTCCTGTACCTCTTTCGGCTGTTGATCAAACACATTTTTACCTTGGTTAACTGGACGGGTTGCTCTCTTTACCAAACGATTAGAGTCAGTGTCTTTGAATTTAACAATTATGGACCGAATTTTCCCGGAAATAGGGTGCCCAGTAGCCCTATGATCCCTATCAATATGTACTACACTGCGGGCTTCCGCTATTTTCTGTACCGATTCACAATAATCTAGAATCTTCTGGCTACAGTTTTCGGTACTCACAGCACTTGCATACGAACCATGTGCCGGGCCCGGCCTCCCAAGGGCCGATCTCGCCGACTGGGTCGTTTGCGCATCGACGCTTGCAGTTTCCATCGGGGAGGAGTCAGCGGATGCTAGTTGGTAAACGGGGCTAACCTGGAGGTCTGGGAGTGGTGCAGAGGTCTCAGAAATGTTCAAGAACACTAAATTGTCCCTCATAGATCGACATTTAAGATCTGTAACGTCATCCTTAAGTTTTGTATTTTGGTCATTTAGTTGTTTATTAGTCTGTGAGATAGATTTTACCTCGCCCTGTAGCTTTTTCAACGTTTCCTCGTGGTTGTTTGTAGCAGTGTTAACAGTGTCATATTTATCACTCAAGAAGTTGTGGCTCAGCTCAATGCTAAGGATTTTAGAATTTCCTTCATCAATCAATTGTTTATTGGTGGATATTTTGGATTCAATAGTGTTTAGTCTATTCACAATTTCTACCTGCTGTCATTCAATGACATCTAATTTGCTGATTTTACTCGGAATAATGTCAATTTTAGACATATCATTTGGAATACTTTGTAGCGTCTGGTGTTCCATTGGTCTAGAGATTTGGAATGGAATTAAATGTGCATTCACAGTTTTCACCGGAAAAACGAATGGCGGAGTTTGATGTGTACTTGCAAAGCTTGAAGCAGCTGCTGGGGTAAATGTTTTGTTGTTACCTTTTCGCTTTTGGCCCGTTTTGTTACTCTTCGAATTGTTTACATCGGTGCTGGTCGCCATCTTGTCTTTGTTGTCATGTTGATCACCTTGTTCACTAGACGAAGATCCTCTAGTATTTCTCCTTTTACGTTTTAATTCTCTTGTTTCTGACATGTGTATGTTCTGCAGTTCATTATTATCACTAACACCCAATAAAATCTTATGTAAGACCCTATTTTTTTATTTAATATTTAACTTTTTGTCAAGAACTAAAAAAAATCTTGCAGCAATGATCACCGGAAGTTGCGCAGATATAGGGGTAATCAGTGAATATCCCAACTTGAGATTCAACTTTAACCGGACACAATGTGCCCTCTCAGAGAACAAGCCCATCAAACTGATTTAACAGTGACCATACCTCAGAGAACAAGTCCATCAAACTGATCTAAACAGTGACCATACCTCAGAGAACAAGCCCATCAAACTGATCTAAACAGTGACCATACCTCAGAGAACAAGCCCATCAAACTGATCTAAACAGTGACCATACCTCAGACAACAAGCCCATCAAACTGATCTAAACAGTGACCATACCTCAGAGAACAAGCCCATCAAACTGATCTAAACAGTGACCATACCTCAGAGAACAAGCCCATCAAACTGATCTAAACAGTGACCATACCTCAGAGAACAAGTCCATCAAACTGATCTAAACAGTGACCATACCTCAGAGAACAAGCCCATTAAACTGATCTAAACAGTGACCATACCTCAGAGAACAAGCCCATCAAACTGATCTAAGTGACCATACCTCAGAGAACAAGCCCATCAAACTGATCTAAACAGTGACCATACCTCAGAGAACAAGCCCATCAAACTGATCTAAACAGTGACCATACCTCAGAGAACAAGTCCATCAAACTGATCTAAACAGTGACCATACCTCAGAGAACAAGCCCATCAAACTGATTTAACAGTGACCATACCTCAGAGAACAAGCCCATCAAACTGATCTAAACAGTGACCATACCTCAGAGAACAAGCCCATCAAACTGATCTAAACAGTGACCATACCTCAGAGAACAAGCCCATCAAACTGATCTAAACAGTGACCATACCTCAGAGAACAAGCCCATCAAACTGATCTAAACAGTGACCATACCTCAGAGAACAAGCCCATCAAACTGATCTAAACAGTGACCATACCTCAGACAACAAGCCCATCAAACTGATCTAAACAGTGACCATACCTCAGAGAACAAGCCCATCAAACTGATCTAAGTGACCAAACCTCAGAGAACCACCACATCAAACTGATCTAAACAGTGACCATACCTCAGAGAACAAGCCCATCAAACTGATCTAAACAGTGACCATACCTCAGAGAACAAGCCCATCAAACTGATCTAAACAGTGACCATACCTCAGAGAACAAGCCCATCAAACTGATCTAAACAGTGACCATACCTCAGAGAACAAGCCCATCAAACTGATCTAAGTGACCAAACCTCAGAGAACCACCACATCAAACTGATCTAAACAGTGACCATACCTCAGAGAACAAGTCCATCAAACTGATCTAAACAGTGACCATACCTCAGAGAACAAGCCCATCAAACTGATCTAAACAGTGACCATACCTCAGAGAACAAGCCCATCAAACTGATCTAAACAGTGACCATACCTCAGAGAACAAGTCCATCATCATTACTGTGAACATACCTCAGATAATAACACATTAAACTGGGCTTAACTGTGACCATATCTTAGAGAAAAACACATCAAACTGATTTAAACTATGACTATACATGTACCTCAGAGAACCACTTGGAGAAGAGACTATGACTGTTGATCTCCACAAGCTGCCCATAGGTGAACCTGTCCGAGAGGCGGATACAGAGCTTCTGGGCCAGGGCCTTACACAGGGACGTCTTTCCTGTTCCCGGAGGACCTGAAGAGATAAACAGGAACAGTTATATGGATAAGAACTGACATCTTGTTATATTAGCCTGCCCAAATGCCACAGACTATAAGGAGATATTATCTATTGTGGAAGGTTTTCATTTGATGAGGTCCTTTTTATGGTTTTTAGCTATTTTGCGAGGTTTTATATTTGACATCAATATTCAAGATTAAGAAGCTATCTATGGTTAAAGTGACACTCTTATTCAAAATCAATACATACACATGTATAACATACATCAATTTTGACTGATTAACCTTTAACTACTAGTTTACTTAATAATGCATTTATGGAAAATATTAATTACTGATAATAAGATTGTAACAGTGTATTTAATAGCTGAAAGTGCAAAAAATATTAAATGATTGGTGAATGCTCAAACATTTACTGTAGTCTGCTAGTCTCATAAGGAAAATACCATTTTTTATTCGTATTTCTTTCAAATTCAACTCGGTATCCTCCATTGTTTTTGACATTTATTCATCTTGTTCAGAATATTAAAACAATATTATTAATTGTGGTAAATCTTATTTGGGAGTAAGAGTGCAGCTTTAATAAATATGCTGTTAGGACTGTAACCAACAATCTGATCAATAAGCAAACAATTGTGAATCTACAGTATTCCGGGCCTGAAGCAAACATTGATCAAATTGACTTAAACAATGGTAGAGTCAATTAATAATTACATGAAAATGTGAAGGAAATATAACTTATGTCTGATATTCAAGTAAATAATTCTTGTGTTTGCACTTTGTCATGTAGAAAAAACAATATCTGGTCACAATAGCCAAAGAGAAAATCAATGCAAATGTTTTGCATCCGTGAAGAAAAAAGCAAAGCTTTATCAGTGTGCATAAAATGAGAAAGTGATTTTAGCAGAATCTGAATGTCTTGAAGATGTATACATGTAAACTAATGAAAAACAATTCATACTAATATAATATGAGCTTGCTTCATGGAAAAACATCTGTTCCAAAAAAGAAACAATAATATTTGGATGAGTTGTTGAGCTCTCAATGCCACATTATGACTTGTGCCACATATCATACAGTTCTTACGTTCAATTGTGCATTATTTTGCTATATTTTTGAGTAATTGATTGTCAAAATTAGCTTAACTAATGATACAGTTTATTTTGCAATATCTGCATTATACAACAAACAATTATAAACATACCTTGATACATTCTGTGTCTCTGAATCTGTATCACATAAAAGCTCACTAACCATACACAAATCTACCTCCTCAAATGTTACTAAATGAAGGATACAGCGTGGATTTAGGGCACCAGCAGGCTTTAATACTTTTTAAACAAAGTTATTTTTATTTTATCAGAAGCACTTATTTGTAGGAATAAAAAAAAGAAATTGTACATACGTCAGTTTATTCATTTGGTTTCAACACTTCTTCGTGCATGCATAGATATACCACCCACGTGCCCTAGAGTCTCACCACATGCAATATGGACTTTACATGAGCAGTGCAATATGGGATTTTCACAAGCAATTCAAAGACATACAAGCCCACAGATCCAGGGAATGAATGCCATATTTCCCATTACTCACCATGCAATAATATCACTTTATTCCAAGAGATGATGTTGCTATCAACTTTTCTATCCGTAAACAACAGAGTTGTAGCTGCGTAACTAAGTAACTGAAAAAAACAAATACACAAATTATCATTATCATTGGACTTAGTTGTATTTCAAGACTTTGTTTGTAAAAATCTTTCTTTTTACCTAAGAGGTTTAAAAGCTTGAATGGAATTTCAGATTTCAGCTGAGAAGTTACCGTATAAGGTTCAGAAAGAAAACATTTCTTTCAACAACTTATGCTGTGTGAATAAGTGGAATGATAACTAACATAGGAAGCATACAATAATATTGGTGGTTACAAAAATGGGAATCTTTATGAAATATTTATAAAAGAATACAATTATTATATTAGTTCCAATGTAAATCTATAACACATTTATTAAGAACATTGTAAAATTCAGCCAGCAATTGGCCGCTACTTTTAAACACTAATCTTGGGATCAAATTCACAAAGAAGTTTCACATGATCTTAACTTGGGAATAAAATTGAGACTGTTCCATTTCTCAAATAAATATAAGTTTTCTGATAGCTGTTGGAAACTTGTACAATCTCCATCCACATTCAGAGTAAATTGTAAGGGTCAAGGAGTAGTCGTTCTAACAAGATGTAGTTGTGCGGGGTATATTTGATTATTAATCTATTATATAGATGCTAATGAGTGTGAGTTAGCATTTGATGAAATGAAAAACTAATTATTAGAATTTTGCATTTTTACTGCCTTTATTACACAGTGTCACTGAATGTTAGTCCAAATATTCTCACCATTTCTCCAAATAAGGTTTGGTGCAGCTTTCTTGTAATGAATTGAAAAACTGTCAGATTTGATAAAATTTACTATTTTTTTTAAACCAGGTTACCAGACATTGCTTACAATAGCTATCATACAGTAATTGTGATGAAAACCCCTAGATGCCCCTGGACTCAGAAATAGTTAAATGTCAGGTTGTAGAGTTAACAATGAAATGTAAAAGAAATGGCAGGTGTGAAACAGCCAATCTTAACCAATATTCCTAAGTTTCAAAAGTGAAGGTGGAATAGTTTTGGGTCTACATGCAATACAAAAAATCCAAACATTAAAAACTCACTAAAGAGCTTTAACTTGTTGGACCAAGCGAAATTGAAAAGAAATGGCAGATGCGCAACAAACACATGCTGACAACATTTCTATGAGTTTCGTTTTGTGATCAGACTTGATCTAACATATGCAACTCCTATATAGCCCCCAGACATATGTTGCTTGGGGTATTATGATTGCAAACTTAAAACCAGACAGATTTTCTATTTAAAAAATAAGAGAAAAAAAAATACAGCTCAAATTTTACTTGCATGGACTGATGGGACAGTATTATTTCCTAGCTTTGCAATACCCTAGTTTTAATATCCTCATCAAAGACAAGGCTGTCCCAGAGGCCATGGAAGTCCCGTGAGGGTAGGATCCAGTGGTTGGCGGCCGCGAGATCTTCTTCATCCAGTTCCTCTGTACCCGGCCCATCCTCCTGCAGCTGGTATACATGGTAATGGAACACACTCTCACTCACGCTGATTGTCTGTGGATGCAAGAAATGTGTAGAATAGAATAAATACTAATTGTAGCCCAGACTCTGAGCTTAAAGTCATGAGTTTGCAAAATCAACCAGTAGTCAAGTGTATGTGACTACCAGAATTTGACCTTTGACTCATACTCAAGCTGTCAGATTTTTTAGTTTAAAGGAAAACAAATATGAAACCGAATCAAATTGTGAACAGTATTGACTTTCTTCATTGTTTGAAGATATTTGAACTCACAGATGAAATTACTGAAACTTTTGCTGTCGATCAAAATGAAATTTGCACATGCACCACCACATCATGGTTACATGCACTTCAATGTGAATAGACATAAAACAATGTATATTTAAATGAATAGAACAATGGAAATTATACATGAATGAAGTATTACCTCGTGCTGAGATAACTTTATATCTGATATTTCAATCTTGGACACATGCTGCTTGAGGAAAGGGTCATCATATTCTGTAATCACCAGGTCCCTGTTTGACAGCTGTTTTCCTTGCAAGTAATTCTTAACATGTGTTGATATGTCTTTGTTTCTTGCTGTACTGCAAAAGCAATTTTCAAAGTTCTTAAAAAGTTTTGAATGTTAGATATAATTGATTATTCTATACCTAATTTATACATCCAATCATAGATGCTCTTTTGAACCACCTGACCGTACAATATATTTCCGTAGTGGGATGCACGCGCACACAAAAATCCCATATTTTTAACGTATTGTACGAATCAAAGGTCCCATGTTAAACCTATGATAAAGACCGAAACCCGTGAAAAGGTTCCGAATGAAAATCCGAATCAACAAGCGCTCTAAATAAAGCGTTATGCTTCTGTTATTATTGGATCAATATTGTCGTTTGTAAACACGGACATCATTAGTATTATTATAATCATCATTGCTATTATTATTATTTATTATTATTATTATTATTATTATTATTTAACATTTTCTGTACAATACAGAATATATTTGGGGTTATATTTATAGGTATAGAATAAAAAGGTCATTTAACATTGTTTAGTACAATACGGAATATATTTGGACTAGAACACATCTTGGAAATCCATATTGGACTCACCTAGCTGTGTACTCTTCCAAATATATATCCATATTGTACAGAACAATGTTAAATAACCTATAAATATTTCATAACATTTCAAATCTAAAGGGAAACTCAAAGCAGCAATTTACAAGATAACACACCAAAATTTCTAATCCTGAACAATTTTTTAAGAATCTGAATCAGGTCCAAGCAGGGTTTATGGATAGAGGTCCCTGTTAATAAAGTCTTAAATGCCAACAACATCACCTTCACGTAGTCCCTACTATTTTCTGTGCCTATGTCTTAGACTAGTAGAAGTATAAAGCAAACATATAAACGTACACTCAGTCATACAGCAATATGATGTTGATCAGCAGTATTATTATGTTTCAAATAAATAAAGAGCAAAATATTTCCATTCATGCCATTGTTACCAGGCCACAATAATGCACGTATACTATAGTATATATAGGGAACTTTCTTTAACATTTGGATATTTATTTTAATCCCTGAACGCCACAAATCGACTGATTCATACCAATGTAAAATATATTCTTCAACTGTAACTCTACAATTTTTAACACTGCATTGTTAAATAAAACTACAAAAGTTACTCATTATTTTTAGCCAATGCATTTCTTTTATTATGCACCAGTCAATTGTAACCACAGCCCCCAAGGTCCGGGGGTATACCCTGGGGTGTGGGGGCATTTGGAGGGGATTTCACCAGCAGTTCGTCCTGGCAGGGCGGGAATTTTACCCGGGCTTGGCTGGACCGAAAGTCAAAGTCCCTGCTATTCTCCCAGACCTAGGGGGCTGTGGTTACAATTGACTGGTGCATTACACTTAAGTGTTTTATGAAACACAAGTTCAGATCGATCTTCCAACATAGCATCGCCAATTTTTTTACTATCTAGCTGTTACCTGTTATCTTTCCGCTCGATATACTTTGCGCTGGGATGTCATTCATTGCTAGGAAAACAAGTGGGATATGGATGCGTAGAGTCACCAAAACAAAAATCATCAAAGACTCCGAAGCGGCTGTTTATATGGACTATGCCATGTATGATGGCAGTTTAACACTTGTCTGTCAAACCAGATACATGTCAAGATTTTCACAAGCCTCATCACTGTCAGATATTGAACATGAGTCCAAGTATGTTTTATGCCAAGCACCAGGTACATGCATGCTACTAGGATTATTTTGTTAATGTATGACAGCATGATGTGGTCTAGATCCAGGATTTGGACCTTCCACATCCTATGCAGACACTCTACCACTGAGCTATCAGGGCGGTGTCATTGAGTGATATAAAAAATATACACTCATATCAACTCACCTGTGTGGGTCTTGACACACTTCTACGTGATAAATGGTATCAGATGACCTTTTCATATCATAGTCTGCGGATGAAGGGTCCATACCGAGTTGAGGAGGAGTAATGGAAACGAAATGCGTTGAAAGGAATCAATATCAATCATTTATAGCTTGTTAGCTATCATTTTAATTTGGATGTGTCGTTGGTCTGCCAAACTTTGATTATTTTAACAAAAAAGACCGCAGAAGTTTATTTAAAAATCGCGCTGCTGTAAAGTGATTGTTTACATTTTACGACATACATGGAGACAAAACGTCCAATGTGAAACGGTGAATGTCTTGTATAACGATCATCGAAGTTACGTCCCTCCTCTTTTAAGAAGTGTTGATGATCCCATGAAAACAAGTTTCAATATTGTTTTAAGCGGAAGTCTTTTTATAGATAAGAACCAACCCTTATTATTGAACATCAAAACACTTGAAACTAATGTGATCACCATCGTGCGTCATGAGCATTGATTAAGATTCCAAGTCAAGTCTGCCAATAGTTATAGTGGCAAATACAGAGTAAACATTGTCACCAATACCGTTCAAACCAGAATTCTTGGTTAGTGATAATTGATAAGAAGTATTAAACATATATTATCAAAATATAGTCTGAGAAAACATTATCCTCGTCGTTTAAGAATTGCAATTCTGTTAATGTACATAACAATTTACAATAACGTTACAAAATTAGTCGTACAAGTACAACTTATAAACTATTTAGCGATACATATACAACGATACAGATACAAAGAAACACCGATTCAACGATACAGATTGAACGGTACAGACACAATGGTGCAACGATACAGATGCAACGATACAACAATACAGATACCGCGATACCCTGAACGATTCAGATACAACGAAAAAACGATACAGATTCAACGATACAGATACAAAGACAAATCGATACAGATTCAACGATACAGATACAAAGAAAAATCGATACAGATTCAACGATACAACAATACAGATACTACGATACCCTGAACGATTCAGATACAACGAAAAAACGATAGAGGTACAACGATACAGATACTAAGACAAATCGATACAGATTCAACGATACAGATACAAAGACAAATCGATACAGATTCAACGATACATATACAATTATACAGATACTCAACCGCGTGATTATCACAATATCGCAGTAAAGTGTATTGGCAACAAATATTTCGCTTGAGCCTGCCGAGATCATGCCATGAATCTGATTACGCTCATTTTCAGATACACATGGAATGTCAATGGCTTAAGTTAAAGCCAAAAAAAAAATATATGCCTGAATTTCACTTTCTTATGTATCATACCATGTACAAATGATATCTAAACCTCGTGAATTTCGACTTGCATGGATATCACATGCCTTTTATAATTTAAAATATCAATTCAGATATTGAATCGGTAAGCAGGGATTAAAAGTATGCATGTTAAGTTTAATCACTGATTAACATGATACTAACAAATCAAATCTTAACCTTATTATAGGTCGTTGAAGTGTTTGCGTTTATAATTCTACTGAGTATAATGATTCATTGACGGTATTGAGTACAAAACACAAAACTGATAAACAATTCTGACTGTACTTACCTGCTTTTGAGAAGTCGGTGGAATTTGTATGGCCGAAACCTCTATACTGAAGGTTTGATATCAAAAAGTCAACTTCTCCAAGCTTAATTGATTCCTCACTGTCGCAAGCAAACGAGCCTAGCGTGTCCGTCTTAAACGTGTCAAAAGTGAGTTCGTTCTTCACAGTCATGTTTTCACCTGGAACAAAACAAATGGTTGGGAATGTATCAAAATTTAAATATGTGCATATGTAGCTGCTTAAATTTAATGCTACAATTTATATGCTTTACCATGCGATTGCATTCAGTGTTGTATACATTAACTGTTTTCATAACAGAGATAAAACAAGATATATCAAAGAACTTATTTATAGTTCGAAGATTTACAAACAAATAAATGTTTCATAAACTAGTCACACAAATCTAGAAATTGCCCAGATAGAAACAATCCTTTACAAACCTTGATAAATTATTAAAACTTCTTTGTTTAACTAACATGTTCTTTAATCTTTACCTACCTTTCCCTTTTGGCTTCACGAAATGATCGTCAAGAACGTATTCAAGTGATACTCGCTCCCATGACTAAAACTGCGCTGCCCCTTCATCTACACCAGCTTGCAATTCCTCGCCGTTCGCCCTGCTTTCCAAAATGACAACAGAGAGTTTCCAGCCGTCAAAGAAATCAATATCGATCTCCTGGGCGGTGTTGCTGTTGTTAAGGTTGCAAGTACCCGTCACCATGGCGTTGTCAGGTACAACTATCATCAGTGTGCTTGTCTAAACCATGAACTTCGGATTTTATTGTACAAAAATGTAGGGAGCAATTGCTATTCTTTAGCCGGACACTGTTAGGTAAACGATTTATTCCCTGTCAGTATACTAGTTAATGAAGTTTTCCATGACTTTTTAACGTAACTTTACCTTTATTTAGTTGTTAAGTAATCGGCGTTATAAGTATGTGCACATGCATAAATCGTATTCTTTTGTCATGTCTTATTTCCAAACGCAAACAAAACTTCAAATGCTGTGTGTAATGCAAATCACAATTACCTTGTTGTTTTCCATTTCATATGGAATGGTGAAACTAAAATTGCCCTTTAGTATAACGCAGCAGTACATTCCGTTACAAAGGTCATACTTATGGGTCGTAGGAAACGGCTCGTTGAGGGAGTAGGATTCCAAGTTGTCTTGGTTTGTGTTGGATGTGAGGTCATCGTTGATGTAGAATGTGGCGTACGAATTGACGTAGAATGTGACGGCATAGTTGTCTTATGCGGTGTTATATTAGGTTTCACTGAAGTTGAATGTGATGTCATCGTTGGTGAAGTGATACGATGCGTTGTTGAAGCTGTATGCGTGGTCGGATGCGTGGTCGATTGCGTTGGAAATACTGTTGGTTTCGAAGTTGAATGCGAAGTTGATATGTGTGTCGACAGACTAGTTGGCTTTGTTATTTTTTCCTGAAGCAATCTTTATTATGGTTAGTGATGCATACTTTAAAAAAACAACTTATCATTAGATAACAATTCTAAGATTAATTTATTGAATTGCTATTATACGAAACAACTACAGGTTATTGGTTATGTTTTCAACAACCCTTGATTTATTTGGGGGCTCATGTTTAAGAAGGTCATGCAGATATGCAATCAGTAGTCAAGACGATTATGAGAACGCGAATTAATCTAATTACCAGTTGGAACGGGCCGCACTGTTGACATGTCGGTAGAACAAGTCGTCGCTAAAATAAAAAAAGTGTAAATATCAGCCGAATTTGTTTTCATGTGGAATTTAAGTTCATAAGTACAAATAGTTATTAATTCAACTAGAAATGCGATCACAGAGACCAGGCAATAATTATTGATACACCAGTTTAGCGAAACAAGGTTCGAAACCTAACAGACGAAATACAAACAACCGCACAATACATAGGGGATAAATTGACAGAATGACTTTCTGTCGCATTGTATCAAGCCGAGTTTGGTGTGTAAATGCGTATCAATCGATATCGTGCAATGGTGGAGACGGATGCATGTTTATGAACAAGACGCGATATAGGTCCTCATAAAGGCGTCCCATCATAATATTTCGTTTATTAAATGTTTTCTTTGCCGGATTATATCATGTTTAAACACACCTTACGAAACTACACCTATGAACGAATTTTCGAGTAACTATCTGAAAATTAGTATACGAAGAAAATGGTACCTTACCGACTTCGTTTTTGCACAGTATCAAATAATCTAACCCCTATACCTTTTCTTTTTCAATATGTATTGTATTAAAACGTTTAGCATGACGTTATTCGAACTATTATTTACGTTAATAAGAGCTTAGTTTTTAATAAACCACTGATTAATAATATATAACAGTTATTGTTAATTTTAGTTAAATTTATAAATCAACTTTGTTTTCTTCTGTTGAATTCCGAATAGTAAATTATTAAATCATAAAAGCACTGATTATAAATGAACTATAGTTCAAGTGAGACGCTTATTCAAAATCAATACATAAACATGTATAACAAGATAAATTTTGTCTTATAAAACTCGTAACTTTTTACTTAATATAATAACTATAATAAATATATATAATAACATTTATGGACCGCATGTTTAATAACAGAAAGCGCAGAAATATCAAATGATTGGTGAATGCTAAAATATTCACTGTGATCTACTCTAATCTCATAACGTAAAAATACCACGTGTTATGCTCATTCCTTACAAATCAACTCGGTATTCTTCATAAGCACCATTGTTTTCGACAAGATTTCTGAATCCAAGCGGCAGATCTGAAACGACCTTACTATCATGGAAGTCAAATAGACTAATTTTATTTGCATGTAGAATATAAGCTTTTTATTTATACTTAGATATGAAGCTTTATCCTACAATATTGTATAAATATTTTGACACCAATATGCTATAATTTTAAACTGTACTATTATTGTATATGTGACGTCGTCAGCGAAAATGAGTCCTGTTGAGGTAATCACGTTACCGAGATAAAGCGAGATTAAAAAACACAACACGTTTTCTGAGCAATTATCGTTTTGTCAATTAACTAATTTGGCATTATTTTGCAAAGTATTTACATAATCGAAGTGTATAAACAATATAAAGGCACATCACTCTGTTATCAGTTGATTATTGTCGATAATATTCATGCTGCCTGACCTTAAATCATGATTAATCGCCCTTGATCTGAAGGTGTCGCTCTCCGCCATTTTGATGGAAACATGTCGAAACCCGTACTGAAGATATGACGGTTTTGCCGGTTTATCCACACGGCATTAGAATGCTTTTCGGATTAATTACACGGAAACAATTATTTGGAAGGTAATGTATGCAGTTATCTATGTTGTCATCCTTTATTTAAATTGTCATTTGATGTTTGTTTTAAATAACCTTTTGACAGTTTGACCCGGAAGTATTTTTCCGTAACAAAATACGGTTTACTAATAGCAACAGATATTATGGCGGAAAATTTGAAAAACACTTGAACATTTTATGAAAATGTCCCAGTTGAGTGAAGCAAGCATTACCCCTTACGAATTAAGCCAAGACCATTTATTTCGCGAAGAGTTATTAGAAGTTGATAGACTTTATTTTCATGTTTTGTGTCCAGAGAGTTCTGGTGCAAGTGATTTAGTCAGTCTGATTCAGAAAATGATTCTAGCCATGAAAGTAATGCTGTCAATGATGAATCAGATGATGATATATGTAATGCAGAGACTGTTCAGTGTGAAAGTTTTGACCATGATTTAGAACCTTCTGCAGAGTATTTTTATATTAAGGGAGTTGAAGTTTGCCGTGAGGTATTCTGTTTCGCATACAACATCGGAAAGGAGAAACTAAAAAGAATTGGTCGCTCTCTTGACAATGATGGATTGATTGCTAGGACTCATGGTAATACCAAAAGACTACCTCATAATGCAATCACATTTGAGGAGAGAACACATAAGAAAATTCCTCATCTGCTATGCATCTGACAATGCAATGCCCGTTCCCGGAAGACTTCCAAACCACCGCAATAGTAAAGTGTTGTTGTTGCCATCTGATAAATCACAAGCAGACATTCATGTTGAATATGAAAAAAATAGAGGGTGCTAGAAGCTATGGCATGAGTTGTGCCCACATATAGTCTTAGCTAAACCAAAAACAGACTTGTGTTTTAGATGCCAAACCTTTTCTTTTAATATGTCACAAAGTGGTGCCCTTTCTGAAGATGATAAAATGACACTTTTTGATGAATATGAAAGTCATGTTGAAAGTGCTAGACATCAGAGGGAGCAATATAGAATGCAGTGTGATTACTCTAAAGTTACATGTAGTGAAAACATGAAGTTGAAGGTGTGCTTTGGTTAATAAATTTCTATGCGCTATAGTTTTAGCTGTCTTATGTCATGCTTCAATATTTTCTAGTCTAAAAATTAAAATATATGTTAAATTCTATTTATATTTTAGGTTCAGAGTCATGTTCCTTAGATGCAACCGTCCACTACAGCTGGGACTTTGCACAGCAGGTTCATATTCCACACCATAGCCAACAGGTTAGTTGATTTTTTTCTATCAAGTACAAGCAAATAATCAAATGTTTTTTTTTTTACTGAATTTATCAACTTATTGCAAGAGATTATTTTTTTAAAGGATTTATTGTGCAGTAATTTGCATGTGTATCATACTTGTGAGTGCCTAAGGTTTACTGCAGTAAATGTATGCTTCTACTTAAATGGTTACATACCTGGTAGTGTATTCATTGAATGTAAAGTGTTTATGTTAGAATTCTTTTTACATGATTTAGAAATTGAATCTTTCAATATTTAGAATAAAATGCTGGTTCTAATTACCAGATACTGTTGTCAAATTTAATGCAAGCTTTTATCTACTAGGTTGGACCCCTGTATTTCAAAACTGCCGGAGGAGATGTGAGGTATTTGGAGTTTGCTGTGAAGGATCTGGTAAGCTTATTCATTTTGACTGAGACTCACTACTCATATATAAATCTGAATTCACTTTTTTACAGTTTTAAATTGCAATCTGTTCTGTGTCATTATAAGATGTCCTGATGTCAAATGTTAATAATTGAGAATTGAAGGGGCACTTCTTAGCAATAAATGTTTTACTTCATTAAAACAAACTGATTAAGAATGTAACATTTCCATTGGTCAATAGCCATCATGCACATCTCACAATCTGGAATTGGATGTGTATCTGAACATTTATTTGGTATATGTTAGTTATGAGAAATGTTTTAAATGTTTTGTTGTATTAATGTTAAATACTGGTGCTGTTAAATTTTTGCTTCTGTTGCTGATGATGGTGATGACTAAGAATAGTGATAAGAAGGATAAATATTTTTCAGAGAAACAGGTGTTTTGCCTGGGTGAGGCACATGCTCAGTTCCACTTTGACAATTGCCAAGGACAACAAAAATAATGCCGTTCTTGGTTATGCTGTGTGGAGAACATTGACAGGTGAGAGTTGTTGTGTTTTAGTGGAAAAAAAATATGTTTCATGATGTAAACTAAATTATGTTATTGCTTTTTAAATATCTCACAAGGTTTTCAGTAACTCTTTAGATGAGTGAAACAGATGTGTAGCTTTAAAAGATTTTGATTTGTTGTACTTATAAAATAAACAACATATATATTTCAGAGTTTAATTTGAAATAAAGAGATCTTATTAACAATTAACTATTCTATTCCAGGAGGGCATAAGACAATCCAATACTCACTGATGCTAGCCGGCCACACCAAATTTTCATGCGACTGGCATTTTGGAGTTTGGAAAAACAGAATGAGATACATGGATGCAGAGACAGTTGAGGTATTCAGGGAGTTAGATTTTTACCACACAAATAGTTTAAAACAATTATAGACATAAATTACTTACACATGTTTCAAGATTGATTAATTTCCTTCTTTTTAATACAGTTATAAACTAATAAGAAGTGGCATGAAGAAAATGGGATTTTTTATAGTTAAGATTGAAAATAATCATATATGACTAATGTTATATTAAATTGATTATTATATAAAATAAGTTCATTTATTATCATGTATATTTAGATATAATAGGTAATTAATAAATTCACTGATGTTATATACTTCATGTAGGCATTACATAGTGCAAGGGTACTGCTCAGTATAATCACAATAGTGAAATAAGACGATAACTGCATATAGAAATTGAAGCAGATATTGAGTTCTTGCACTAAGGTGACAATATAATATGTCATATTGGATCGTTTCTGTCTGAAATTCATTCATCATGTAATGCTTTTCTTCAATACAGGAGGTGGCTTCCACAGAAGCCATGTCATCCCGTAATGGCCACAACATTCCACATATTGTTGATGGCAACAGCAAACAAGTGTCGTTCTATGACTGGAGCACCTTCTTCAAAGGCATTTTCAAACCATTGAAAACATTTCGAAATACCATTCATTTGAGGTGTCTTCTAACGAGCCTGGGGTTTTAAGAGTAAGGAAGTTTGTTGATGCCCCTGGGGAGAAAATTAACATACTGAAAAACTGCCAAGTGGATATTGGTGTTCTGCCAGAGCAGATCTTTGGTGAGGGAATAAGTGCAGAAAGGCAATGGTACTTGCATGATGTAAAAAGAGACTTTTGCGGATCAGATAATGCAAAAAACACAACATACCCATTGCCATTAGTTGCAAAAGAAGGCTATTCAAAGGCCAAAAAACAAAAGTTGAAATAGGCAACTTTATTGAGAACACTTTCTGTGTGTGTTTCAGCAAAAGTTATAGTTTGTTTCTTGCTATAAATATATTGGCATGTGTAAGTGGAAGTTTTATGTTTTCATTTACATTCAAAGAATATATTTCTTTGTGTTACATTGATAAAATATTCATGATCTTAGGAATGTATGGTTTCCTTGGCAACCAAAAGTAACACACTTGATTGATCATTAAATACTTATGTATAAACATGTATTTCAATTATGGGAATATCATTGAACAGTCGGCCATCTATAAGTAAAGTATGATGGCATTCATATTTTCCATACACGACTCCAGTATAATGTGAAAGTGTACATTTATAAGTCTATATGTTAATAGTTATACATTAATATAGTTTCAATAATCCTTGCAAGCATATGTTTGTTGTCAATTTTGTCAAATAAGGCATGTGTCAATGCTTTCCTTGTAAATACATTTCATTCTGTGTCATCTTACAACTCCAAAAGAATGAAATGAGCAAAAAAAAAGAATTATTCTAGGTATAAGTCAGTTGCTATGGCAACCAAGTATAACATTCTTATTGATTTTAAAATAATTGATTTCACCAGACAAGTTACATCTTTTAAATAATTGCTTGTTTTAAAATAATATGTTTTTTGTTTTGATTAATACAAGGATAAGCTGCACTACTTTTGAACAATTAACCTTGTTTTAGAAAAGTTGCAGATTTTCTTTACAGGGTCTATGTAAAATTGCTGTTAACATTCTATTTTACTACATAGCTGGCTGAAATTTTAATGCTGTACTAAAATATTTCCTGCAAACATAATCTATCAAATTCAAATGTGATTTTGTCTATTTGAGCTGCTTTTGCGTTTATTTGGATAAATTTCTCGTGAAAAAATTGTAGTCATGGCAACCGTTTCTATGAAATGTACATGTAGTGTTACATTTTCCATAAATGATGTTATTGATGTTATGATAATGTTTCCACAGAAATAAAAAATGCTGGATTCAATTTTAATGGAATACAGACTCTTAAAATCAAGGACGTTGTATTTACTTATGTTTCCATTTCCTTCATTTTTTTCGCCATTTTATAACAAATAGTGGTATTGCGAAATTTGTCCTCAATCCGTCAATTTTAAAGATATCAGCTTTAAACTTCAGGACTTTATTTCTGAAACATAGCACATTCAGAAAATGTAAAAACCTGAAAATGTCATTTTTCCTCATTAGGACCCATTTTCGCAGACTTGGTCACATATATATAATATTGTTCATGTTCTATATCTATCAAAGTTTGTATATATTATGAATATCTCCAGCCATGAGGAAAATCAAGATATTGAGTTGAGTTGGGGGGAGTAAGATTGCATCTTTAAATAGATACTTGAAGCTCATTTTGTTAAAGGTGGTTATAGCTTACATACAACCACACGCACTAAACGTACAATAAAGGCACGCACGCAAGCACGCGTAAAACGCACCCCATACACCATCTCACACTCAATCACGCGTGTACACACACACCCCTCCCACACACACGCACACAAGCTCACACACACCCCTCCCCCACACACGCACACACACAAACATACCCACAAGCCCATACGCACACACACATACACACACACACGCACACACGCACACACGCACTCACGCACTCACGCACACACACTCACACACACACACACAGACACACACACAGACACACACACGCACACACACACACACACACGCACTACGATAAAGTATATGTTCCAAATGGCTCAAATGTTGATCTTAAAGTTAATGTTAATAGTGCAGTAAATTGTTTTATTTTGTAAATCAACGCATTGTTTGTTTTAATCCAAAACGAGTTATTCTGTTTACCTGACCTTACCACGCATTTAAAGCTTCTTGTGCGTACAGACAACTTAATGAAACAACTTCCGGCGATGCATTCAATGTCCATGATACAGAAGCCAACATAGCTACCTTATCCCGCACTCAAGGTCTCTGCCGTGCGTACAATGGCTGTGCACACGTGCGTGCGTGATTGTGTGTGTGTGTGTGTGCGTGCGGGTGTGCGTGCGTGCGTGCGTGCGTGCGTGCGTGAGTGCGTGTGTGCAAACATGCCTGCTGTGAGAGCGGGCATGAGTGTGAGAGCGTGTACGTGCGTGTGCGTGTGTGTGTGTGTGCGTGCGTGCGTGCGTGCGTGCGTGTGTGCGCGCGTGCGTGTGCGTGGGTATGTGCGTGCGTGCATGTACGAGAATGTGGGCGTATACGTGCGTGCACGTCAGTGCATCTGTGTAAACTATACTAACCCCCTAGTAAGATGAGATAATAGAAACAATTCAATGCGATCATTTACAATCAGTGCAAACGCAAGTATTAAACACAAATACGATTAACCACAACTAATAATATTGTTTTATTATGCATTTAAGAATGAATAAATATCAAAAACAATGGTTTTTATAAAGGATACCGAGTATAATTTGAAAGAAATGTGGATAAAACACGGTATTTCTACCTAATGAGACCATGATAAATCATTTTTTGCGCTTTCTGCTATTAAATAAAGTGTTACAATCAGTGAATAATATTTTGCATGAATTTATTATTTAGTAAGAGGTAAGGGTTTATCAATCAAAATTGATTGTTATAAATGTGAAATATTGATTTTGAATAAGAGTTTCACTTTAAAGTTTTAGTGTGTTTTTAATTAACGCCGATGTAACATTAAATTTTGACCGCGTTATATATTGACCACATCTGAATTGAACATCCCCCTACCCTTCCCCAACCGTTGGGTAACAAATGGACCACGTTGAAAATTGTTCAAGAGTTATATTCACTACCAAACTTAGTCAATAATATGGTAACCCCTATGGGATTTATTACACACACACGCACGCACGCACGCACGCACGCACGCACACACACACACACACCTCTGTGATTTTCACTATCTTAATCTATTCAGGTCTCCCTATATCGTGGAATATATTGCTTACCTGGACTTAGTTTTCCCTCCTATATGCCATAACCTACACATGAAGGTTCGTTATTTTCATTGTCAGGTGGTAAGGTTTGTTCCGTTCATATGAAACATTTTGGCTCGACATGCACGTGTATGACTTGTCCATTTCACCAATTGGAATATCTCCAGTCGTTAGTTTTATCATAGTAGGGTCACCGCTGGTATTAAAGTGCTTACGCGTATTAAAGTAAAATAACGGTGTCATGGATACTTTCTGTGTCTGGAAGGGATTAAACGTTGATTTTGGAAAACTAACTTGGAGCATATCGCCACTCGGGAACATCTTTAGCGTT
Source organism: Mya arenaria (assembly GCF_026914265.1). NCBI lineage: Eukaryota > Metazoa > Mollusca > Bivalvia > Myida > Myidae > Mya > Mya arenaria. The sequence goes on along the minus strand of NC_069129.1, from coordinate 159,907 downwards.
ATTGAAGCTGTCGTTTGTAAAATCCCTTGGCATATACAAGCACCTTTATCAACAGTGGCTGATTCCAAGGAAAATATCGACGTCTGCAAAGGAAAAATAAAAACAGAATATTTATTTGGTAACCTGAAACTTAACTTAAACTTAACTTCCGGAAACAAAACGATTAAGTGTAGATTAACTATAGATACCTGTGTTTCGTTTCCAGACATTGTCAAATTGAAGATGGCATCCATTTCAAGTATAATGCAAGTACCTTCGCTTCCATTTTCACAAGTTAATGTTTTACCTAAAATCAGAGCATTAATGATTTATAGATTATCTTTTTCCAGTGCAGTGTTATTATGTAACTACTTAATGCTTTGCTAAAACTATCAAAGGATCTAATTGTTTTATCTTTATCGAATTACAATGTTGGTCAAACAAGTACAAGTTCCGGTGTTGGCATTCTGGTCATTAAGATAATGTATTTCCGGTCAGGATCAAACAATTCTACCCGAGGGCACGTGTGGAGACCGGTAATAATTACAACAGGGGCAATCCATGGAGCAGCAAATTAAATATAAACGTATCTAGAGACACAAGGCAAGAACATTAAATAAGCAATATAACTCATTTTTTTGAGATACCAAGAAGATTAAACTAATGGCGGTAATTCTAGATCTTATGAAGGATATTAAGTTTTATTTGAAAGAAATGTGTGGAAAAAACGGTATTGCTACCTAATGAGACTATACTAGATCGCAGAAATCTTTTAACATTCATCAATTATTTAATATTTTTGCGTGTTCAGCTATTAAATAAATGGTTGTAATATTGTTGTTAGTAATTAATATTTTCCATAAATGCATTATTTAGTCAGTATTTGAGGGTGTATTACTCAAAATTTATATTTGTTTTACATGTGTAGGCATTGATTTTGAATAAGACAGTCACGTTAGGTATTGCTGATTTAGCGGTGAAACAGCATACCCAAAACCACATATTTGATCTTTGTTCGCGCATTTCTTTAATATGCTTTGTTAAAATGAATTAGATAAATCTCCTGTGTGTATTTCACCAAAAAACATGTGTGACTTTTTTCTGATGTCATTATGCGTAGTAATTTCAGTTTTATGTTAGAAATAGTTCCTTAAAACAACAGTTAAATACAGTTTATTTAGGTTTTAGTGAACAAATACTTAATGGGTTCCATTCTATTGAAATGTCATTAATGTTTTTTATTAACAATATGATAAAATTAATGAAAAGCGTGCCAAACGACTTTTTCCAGCCGGGTGAAACTCACAAGAAACGTTTGTCCGACGTGCTAGAACTACCCTTCACATTAATAAAGAAAAAATGTTTAATTTCTAGTTTCTGATGGAAACTGTTTGTGACACATCATTGCTACTGATAAAATCAAATACTTGTTTAATTATAAAAAAGAACTTATGAGTTAAAACAAAAATATATTGCCAATTTGATTCTTTGAGCATAAAGTATTGAATTACTTATGTTGAAGTAAACACTTTGTTTAAAATGAATTTTATCAGGTACACAACAGATCAGTGTGGTAATATATTGACAACCCAGGATATTGGGACAGTAGAAAACATCATATTCATTATTGATTAACATAAATAAATTAAAGAAAATCAGGATAAATATAAAACCCTATAATAAGCGAAGAGGATTTATTTGGTGACAAAAATTGCAATTACATATCTGTAAAAAACTGCTCCGTGTTGGGAAATATTGAGACGGATTATGGAAGAACCTATCATGTGAATTTATTTGGAGAAAGAGAAAGAACGGTAATAGAAATAGAAGCATTGTGGAAATCACGAATGTATTAAATCATATATAAAAAGAGATAGGAAGCATCAATCACCGTCTTGTTTTGCTCTTAAGACAAAACTCTTGAATGATTGTAACAAGTTAACAATGTGTAAAATTTAAACATAAGTAATTCCTGACAAAATTTTAATATAGAATACTCTCCTCTATTGAAAAATGTAAACGGCAAATTCCCCCAATGCGAATGTCACAGGAATGAGTTACATGTATTGTTTTTCTTCTTTCTTCTTTTTAGAACATTGACAGAGAATCACAGCGAAGGTTTACCTAATATTACTCATTCTTAATTGGTTTTTAAAGCTTAAAATTTAGAATTAATAACACATTGTTTTTACTCCTATTTTAGTCACTTTATCAAATACATAGTGGTAACGTTCAACCAATTTTAGTTTTCTTATCAATAATAATACATTTCTGTAATGTTATTCATGGCAAGTATACCAGTGGAAATTTCACCTAATTTATTGGGGTTGGAGGTCGTGAAATTCGCTAAAACAGTCTTTCTCGTGCAAATCGGTGAATGTACTATCATATATATATAGGACATTAATTTAGTGGTTTGAAACCCTAAAGGGGTCATCAAGGGGTCACCTATAAAGAATAACATATATGTTGCTTTACAATTATTGCATCAAAACAATAGAATTGTCTCATAACTTTTTATATAATCGTTTCCAGTGCTTGAACATGAAATTTCGTGAGTTTTAAAAGAATCGGGCAAACGTTTGAAAGTGCATAAAGGTCATCATTGACCATTGTGCTTTATAACACGATTAAATGTGAAATTGTGTATTTCAATATTATCTTTTAAATTGTTTGATATCTATATAACCCTTTTTAAGTACACAAAAAAGTTGTTGTGTTTATTCACTGCTCATATTTACTTTCATTTTCAAGCTTCATGTTTAAATAAATATAATGTTGAAAACTGGTTCATTCGTTTTGTTAGTTCTGTAGAGCAGTTGACTTTTAAATACCCCGGTTACCCAACCGTATAGTATATTTGCTTTGTATTATGATTGATTTAAGTATTAAATTAATCTTCATTTTTCTTGAAATGAAAAGACAGAAAATAGATATACTCACCATTAGCAAAGATGTAGATTCCCGAAACACTAATAAGAGCGAAAATGAACAAATAGTTACAATGTGTCATCATTTTAAAACTAGAGCTCAGGATCCTTCAATAAAATTAATTAAAAAGTGATGATAACTCCACTCGCATAATGTAGTATCTAGCAAAGTAATTAATTTACAGATGATAACTATCGCCAGTATTATCAGATGTATTGTTCTGAATCAATAGACGGATAAAAGGTTAAAACACTTGTATCATAATTTAATCAATATCACGTTCACCATTCAATGTAGAAAATAAAATTTAAAAAAAAATAACGTTAGCAGATTTCCATTCCATTGTTCTCAAATCGTTCCATTCGATTCATTACAAATTATTTGCGTCGTTAAAATAGCTTTGGTACCAATAACGCCCTTGCCTATAAATCGGTATTAGAGAGTGGAACGTGCTTAACTGTTCGTGAACAATGGACAGTTCAGTGGGCACTACTCGGCCATCTGCAGCAAGATCAGGATAGGCGCCGTAAACAGTAGTCAGCATATACAACCAGGTAATTTGTGGAGATGTCGTCCGGTGTGATTTTTGCATATACTCAACTTGTACCCACTGACGTCATCAAGCGCAGTAATTTTAAATCCCTATTGACGTCAGATAGTTCCTTTAAAAATCGCGCTTTTACGATTAGTTTTGATTTCGCTTTATTGAAATTGCATAATATACTTTTCATAAACCATACAATAAAAGAAATAAGAAGTGGTGCGTTGTTGCGCGTGACTTATCTTACATGGGGGGTTTAAGCTGATTTTTTCCAGCACCGGTCACATGACCGGAACACACGTCCGGTATGCAAGAAAGTGTATTCTGCACATTTATTTTAAGTTTAACTCGGTATCCTTATAAGCACCATTGTTTTAGAATTTTGTTCATCCTTTTTGGTATATTAAAACAATTGTGTTATTACTATTTTAGAGTAATAGTGCGTCTTTAAGCGTAGAGACGCAGAAACAAAACAAAACAGACAGCCTATCATTTAGCGGCTCTTTGCATTGATGACATAACCTCTGTTCATGGATAACCGTGACTTCGTTAAAGTGATTCTGATTGCCAAAGAGCCTTATTTCCCTTAAATCGAGGGTTCAGCTCTGATAGATTCACCTAGATAACATTTACAACACATACTAGATGCATAGATATGTATCAAATTACATTTGACGTTTCGCATGATTATATTCATTATATGAATTAAAAATTCACAGCTAAAAGTCATAAAGTCATTGAACAAGCATATCCGATTATTAAATGTAATACAAAATTCACTTCAGAAATGTATTGAAATGTGTTGTTTCTTATCTCGATAGTACAGTATTCCACCAACAATAAGAACTATTAACTGCGCTAAAGTAAACTTATGCATACTTATCCATGTGTGTACGAGTTATTTCACCTTTTTATTCGGTTTACCTTACATTTAATAGAAGTAATAGTCATAAGATAACACTGATAATTCATTTCACGAAAAGTAATATTTTGAGGTGCATTTCAATCTATTCAGCTACAGCAAATACACAACACAACAATCAGCGTTCCTATTACTTTTTAAAGTCTATTTAAAAAGCTACCTAAGTTACGAAACTTTTCTAAAAAGAATCAGCAGAGATCACTTTTGATATGACTGTAAAAAAGGCAAATTCATGATATTTTCAGCTTGGAACGTACGTTTCACTAAAAACATACTACGATCCCAAAAAACAAACAAAATTACGATGTTCTTGTTGAGAAGTGTCCTTTTCAATTTTAGTGCATTTTTTGCTTTTCTTTGAAATCCTTTATAATATATTATATTATCCATATCGTAAATCAATTCCGCCTGTTCAGACTTTACAGAGGCACAATACATATTGATGCATACTGATTTTATTTGAATGGATGGATTATTTTGTTTTACTCATTTGACTTTAATGATCATAACAAAACACGTATATGATTTTTGCGTGCATATAAAAATATAGAGGAACCTTCTGTATTTACTGTCAATAAATAGCTAATTGGCCATAAATACACAGTTAGAAAAGCACCAAAATAAAGCTATTATATTTTTATCTGTACACAAAATATATGTTTTGTTTTTGTTTTGATCAATATAGTAAAATGTGTTAAACATAAAATACATTCAAAATTTTTGCAATCGACCACTTATATCACACTCCAGTATTTATATATGATGAAGTTACATCATCGGGACATATCGTTTTGAATTGCAGACCTTCTTACAAATTATGAGCCAATTGATGCAGTTGTGTTTTATCATTATTGTGTCACTACATTTTGTTAATATATGATTTGGCGCAATTTATAATTTGATGTGAGTCACCAATATAAATTAAAAGCCGAAAATCAGTTGTTGTTTTTGTTATAGTGAAAAACAATCCAACAAAGATATGATATTCCAACTAAGCGGTTTTTAATTTTTCTGCTGTTTAACTGAGGTGTGTATTAGTTGTAATAACACCAGCGATGTATAAAAGCTGAACACATTTGGTGTTAACAAGATATACCTTAAAATTGTAATTTATTTTACAACCACCAAACGCAGTAGAGAAAGAAAAATTTAAGTGATATAAAAGACGGTTAGCCAATCTGTTCATGGTGACACATACGTCCAGTTCGTCAATCAATGATTATGTTGTACGTGTAACATAATACATAACAAAAAATCCCATAACATTTAAAAAAAAAGTCAAAGAAAAGCATAGCCAAAGGAAATAAAACATGGTAGGCAAAGTTTAATATATGAACACATTTTGATATGTAACAGCATCCGGATTAAGTTTGCAAATCCGGAATTTTTGCAAACTTATTTTTTTTATTTTTCACCCAATGTTTTTTATTTTTGTATTTTTAAAATGTGTTAGGTAATACTAATAAGAGATATTTTTTGTTTCCTGAAATTTAATTTAGAAATATGTTTTTTTGGCATTTAAAGTCAACTTTTCCAATGGGAGTCCCATTGGAAAATGGCCTTCCCATTGGAAAAATGGTTTTTCCAATTGGAAAATCAGCCCAACATTTTTTGTTGGAAAATTCTCCCACATTTTCAAAAAAGGAATTAGTGATTAATAACAATCATTATCATTAATGGTTATAATGTTATCTAGAAAAAGTGCGTTTAAGTACTTTTTATCATTTTTTGTAAAAAAAAATCCCGTCGACCATTTTTTTCCAATTGGATATTTCCCACAATTCAATATGGGAAAAGTCAGGAAATTGGAAAACTCCAATTGGAACATTGTCCCATTGGAATCTTCCAATTGGTAACATTGGCAATGGGCTTAATCCAATTGGAGGTTCTGGCAATAAATTTTAATGGGAAAATATTTCAACTTTCCTAAATCTCTTAAAAGAACACCTATTTATTTATTTAGGAATATATTTGAAGTTTTGTTTTATTGTTTACCTGTGTCCTGACATTGTATCCATCCAATTCCAAGCTAATACTTCTGTGCTGATATCTTAGCGATAAGATTTAAGCATCTTTTAATGAATTTGAATGCAATAAATCATATCAAAAATTACCTGAAGTATTCTTACTCAACCAGTGACACAAATTCCATTTTTTAAATATCTTTACACTAGTTTCATCTCCTCAGACGCCATTTTTAATCGATTAAGTTGTGGTTACAAACGACTAAGAACTTATTCATTTTTTCAAAGCTATACTCACTTTTACGCTTGAAAATGTTATTTCGGTTGTCAGTACCTTTACACAGAAAATGTACCATTTTCTTGATTTTTAATGAAGATGTAATTAATTGATGGAAATCCATATGAAATGTTTTACCTAAGATAATAGTTTATTTCATACACACTGTTCTGCAGGGGAGCAGGACCTTTCAACCCCAAGAGGCTTTTTAACCCTTCTAAAAGAGAACACTTTTCAGTTTTCAACCCTTAGACTTTTAAACCCCTATTTCAAAGACTTTTCAACCCCTACCTGTTTGGACTTTTTAACTCCTATAACAAAGACTTTTCAACCCCTAGTTGAATTATTTTAATAACCATATTAAAGACTTTTTAACTCCTAAACCAAAGACTTTCCAACCCCTATTATTTGGTTTTGAGCTGGTCCAAGCTAAACACCATTAAAAATGCTGCAAGGCATTTTAGAATGTTAACATGCATCATGTGCCAATGCCTTCCTCAAACAGTAATACTAGTATATGTTTTAGAAAAAAATATCGAACTGTACAAACATGTAAGGCTGGTGAATTTTGCATTACAAAATAAACGCTATTGGTAATTAATGAATGTTGTCACTTTACTACATACCCGGTAGTAGTATATAAGCCAGTCATCCTACAAGATAGCAGTGAAGCAAAAATACACATATGATGATTACTTGTAATCATCTTGTATATGTGGAAAAAATGAACTTGTTATCTAGCTGATTGTAAAAACACTTTGTCATTCTTAAAGGGACTCGTACCTCATTGGCACCAAATAATCATTTTCCAGGTAATGTGTCTGAAATAATTAGTTAACTCTTTGATACTGAAATTGCAGAACAAAATACAATGAAAGTATGAAAATAAAGTCTTGTTTTAATCAGGGGTGAACCTACGCTTTTTACGTCATGGACAAATAAATAGCATAACCACTCAGCAAAAGGGACTCATACATAATTATGGATATTTTGATCATGCATACCTTGGAAGCAACACCTTTTATTTCGTATTTAAAACAAATTTGCTAAAGAACCACATTTAACAAACTACGAGCTATAACTTATACAATAAACTCATACCTGGTTGAGCATTTTTGATGTAGAAATGAGGCACCCAACATGCCAACAAGTACATATATGCATGCATAAATATTGAAGCAATGGTTAACATCGTCGCTTAAGTATATCCCTCACGCATCAAAATTAATTTTGCAATTGCACTAGTGGCCAGAAGGAGGGGGGGGGGGGGGCCCCCCCCCCCCCCCCCCCAACCACAACGTACCGATGTCGTCCAAGTTAACTTTTCGTTTCGAGGCAGGGGATACAGGGTAATCCAGAAGAACTGGAAAAAAGGTTGTGAAATTGCGTAAATTTGTTTATTTTTTGTTTAGTGACACTGTTATTCAAAATCAATACATACACATATATAACAAACATCAATTGTGACTGATAAACCTTTAACTACATACTAAATAATGCATTTATTGAAAATATTTATTACTGATAACAAGATTGTAACCGTGTTTTTAATAGCAGAAAGCGCAAAAAATATTAAATGATTGGTAAATGCTAAAAGATTTTGTGGTCTACTATAGTCTCATAAGGTAGAAATACCGTGTGTAATGCTCATTTCTTTCAAATTTAACTCGATATCCTTCATAAGAACCATTGTTTTCGACATTTATTCATTCTTTTAGGAATATTGAAACAACATTATTAATTGTGGTAAACCTTATCTGGCAGTACTTAAGAGTGCATCTTTGACTTTATTACTCGAGTGAATGCACCTTCAAACCGGTTTAACACCAACATGTCACAGTAATCAATACCATCTGTGTTAAGATGTCGGGAATGTGGCTAACGCCAAGCCAGCAGCCAATAGCTAGCAGCCAATAAGTGTTTGCGTTGACTTACGGAAATAGATACGACGAAATAGAGAAAATTGCCAAATACATTAAGTCAGCAGCCAATAAGGAATTTAATCATAACCGTATAAATTTTGCACTGAAAATATTTGAAATGCACCAGATTGTGGAAGTAAAAGGAAACATAAAACACATTTATTGGTGAACGCTGAATAAGAATTGGACGTAATTCAGTTTAATGCAATAAATAAAATGATGAAAGAATATCGATTAAGAAGACAACAAGTCTGGTTTGATATCAATAACATAGATCGCTGTATAGATGTATTTGTAACCACTAAACGAGGACTGGACATTCTGTATGATGCAATAAATGTAATATTAAATGAATATTAATGAAAATTAAATAAACATACAATCATGATCAATCTCTGTTTTGACGTACAGGCCACCACAGCCTAACCAATTGAAACCAAACATCACGGAACTTGGGTGGCTGTTACGACCAGAAGGAGGCGATGTGACGCCCCAAGACCGGGTACTGGCATGTAGGGGACATCCAGGGCTATCACCTAGCACCGCCCAATAACTTCCATCTTGGGGTGAGCTTGACCAAAATTGACCCCCAACGTCCAGGACCCCCTATTTGGGTAAAACAAGCACATGGACCTACTTTGGGTGGCTGTTACGACCAGAAGGAGGCGATGTGACGCCCCAAGACCGGGTACTGGCATGTAGGGGACATCCAGGGCTATCACCTAGCACCGCCCAATAACTTCCATCTTGGGGTGAGCTTGACCAAAATTGACCCCCAACGTCCAGGACCCCCTATTTGGGTAAAACAAGCACATGGACCTACTTTGGGTGGCTGTTACGACCAGAAGGAGGCGATGTGACGCCCCAAGACCGGGTACTGGCATGTAGGGGACATCCAGGGCTATCACCTAGCACCGCCCAATAACTTCCATCTTGGGGTGAGCTTGACCAAAATTGACCCCCAACGTCCAGGACCCCCTATTTGGGTAAAACAAGCACATGGACCTACTTTGGGTGGCTGTTACGACCAGAAGGAGGCGATGTGACGCCCCAAGACCGGGTACTGGCATGTAGGGGACATCCAGGGCTATCACCTAGCACCGCCCAATAACTTCCATCTTGGGGTGAGCTTGACCAAAATTGACCCCCAACGTCCAGGACCCCTATTTGGGTAAAACAAGCACATGGACCTACTTTGGGTGGCTGTTACGACCAGAAGGAGGCGATGTGACGCCCCAAGACCGGGTACTGGCATGTAGGGGACATCCAGGGCTATCACCTAGCACCGCCCAATAACTTCCATCTTGGGGTGAGCTTGACCAAAATTGACCCCCAACGTCCAGGACCCCCTATTTGGGTAAAACAAGCACATGGACCTACTTTGGGTGGCTGTTACGACCAGAAGGAGGCGATGTGACGCCCCAAGACCGGGTACTGGCATGTAGGGGACATCCAGGGCTATCACCTAGCACCGCCCAATAACTTCCATCTTGGGGTGAGCTTGACCAAAATTGACCCCCAACGTCCAGGACCCCCTATTTGGGTAAAACAAGCACATGGACCTACTTTGGGTGGCTGTTACGACCAGAAGGAGGCGATGTGACGCCCCAAGACCGGGTACTGGCATGTAGGGGACATCCAGGGCTATCACCTAGCACCGCCCAATAACTTCCATCTTGGGGTGAGCTTGACCAAAATTGACCCCCAACGTCCAGGACCCCCTATTTGGGTAAAACAAGCACATGGACCTACTTTGGGTGGCTGTTACGACCAGAAGGAGGCGATGTGACGCCCCAAGACCGGGTACTGGCATGTAGGGGACATCCAGGGCTATCACCTAGCACCGCCCAATAACTTCCATCTTGGGGTGAGCTTGACCAAAATTGACCCCCAACGTCCAGGACCCCCTATTTGGGTAAAACAAGCACATGGACCTACTTTGGGTGGCTGTTACGACCAGAAGGAGGCGATGTGACGCCCCAAGACCGGGTACTGGCATGTAGGGGACATCCAGGGCTATCACCTAGCACCGCCCAATAACTTCCATCTTGGGGTGAGCTTGACCAAAATTGACCCCCAACGTCCAGGACCCCCTATTTGGGTAAAACAAGCACATGGACCTACTTTGGGTGGCTGTTACGACCAGAAGGAGGCGATGTGACGCCCCAAGACCGGGTACTGGCATGTAGGGGACATCCAGGGCTATCACCTAGCACCGCCCAATAACTTCCATCTTGGGGTGAGCTTGACCAAAATTGACCCCCAACGTCCAGGACCCCCTATTTGGGTAAAACAAGCACATGGACCTACTTTGGGTGGCTGTTACGACCAGAAGGAGGCGATGTGACGCCCCAAGACCGGGTACTGGCATGTAGGGGACATCCAGGGCTATCACCTAGCACCGCCCAATAACTTCCATCTTGGGGTGAGCTTGACCAAAATTGACCCCCAACGTCCAGGACCCCCTATTTGGGTAAAACAAGCACATGGACCTACTTTGGGTGGCTGTTACGACCAGAAGGAGGCGATGTGACGCCCCAAGACCGGGTACTGGCATGTAGGGGACATCCAGGGCTATCACCTAGCACCGCCCAATAACTTCCATCTTGGGGTGAGCTTGACCAAAATTGACCCCCAACGTCCAGGACCCCCTATTTGGGTAAAACAAGCACATGGACCTACTTTGGGTGGCTGTTACGACCAGAAGGAGGCGATGTGACGCCCCAAGACCGGGTACTGGCATGTAGGGGACATCCAGGGCTATCACCTAGCACCGCCCAATAACTTCCATCTTGGGGTGAGCTTGACCAAAATTGACCCCCAACGTCCAGGACCCCCTATTTGGGTAAAACAAGCACATGGACCTACTTTGGGTGGCTGTTACGACCAGAAGGAGGCGATGTGACGCCCCAAGACCGGGTACTGGCATGTAGGGGACATCCAGGGCTATCACCTAGCACCGCCCAATAACTTCCATCTTGGGGTGAGCTTGACCAAAATTGACCCCCAACGTCCAGGACCCCCTATTTGGGTAAAACAAGCACATGGACCTACTTTGGGTGGCTGTTACGACCAGAAGGAGGCGATGTGACGCCCCAAGACCGGGTACTGGCATGTAGGGGACATCCAGGGCTATCACCTAGCACCGCCCAATAACTTCCATCTTGGGGTGAGCTTGACCAAAATTGACCCCCAACGTCCAGGACCCCCTATTTGGGTAAAACAAGCACATGGACCTACTTTGGGTGGCTGTTACGACCAGAAGGAGGCGATGTGACGCCCCAAGACCGGGTACTGGCATGTAGGGGACATCCAGGGCTATCACCTAGCACCGCCCAATAACTTCCATCTTGGGGTGAGCTTGACCAAAATTGACCCCCAACGTCCAGGACCCCCTATTTGGGTAAAACAAGCACATGGACCTACTTTGGGTGGCTGTTACGACCAGAAGGAGGCGATGTGACGCCCCAAGACCGGGTACTGGCATGTAGGGGACATCCAGGGCTATCACCTAGCACCGCCCAATAACTTCCATCTTGGGGTGAGCTTGACCAAAATTGACCCCCAACGTCCAGGACCCCCTATTTGGGTAAAACAAGCACATGGACCTACTTTGGGTGGCTGTTACGACCAGAAGGAGGCGATGTGACGCCCCAAGACCGGGTACTGGCATGTAGGGGACATCCAGGGCTATCACCTAGCACCGCCCAATAACTTCCATCTTGGGGTGAGCTTGACCAAAATTGACCCCCAACGTCCAGGACCCCCTATTTGGGTAAAACAAGCACATGGACCTACTTTGGGTGGCTGTTACGACCAGAAGGAGGCGATGTGACGCCCCAAGACCGGGTACTGGCATGTAGGGGACATCCAGGGCTATCACCTAGCACCGCCCAATAACTTCCATCTTGGGGTGAGCTTGACCAAAATTGACCCCCAACGTCCAGGACCCCCTATTTGGGTAAAACAAGCACATGGACCTACTTTGGGTGGCTGTTACGACCAGAAGGAGGCGATGTGACGCCCCAAGACCGGGTACTGGCATGTAGGGGACATCCAGGGCTATCACCTAGCACCGCCCAATAACTTCCATCTTGGGGTGAGCTTGACCAAAATTGACCCCCAACGTCCAGGACCCCCTATTTGGGTAAAACAAGCACATGGACCTACTTTGGGTGGCTGTTACGACCAGAAGGAGGCGATGTGACGCCCCAAGACCGGGTACTGGCATGTAGGGGACATCCAGGGCTATCACCTAGCACCGCCCAATAACTTCCATCTTGGGGTGAGCTTGACCAAAATTGACCCCCAACGTCCAGGACCCCCTATTTGGGTAAAACAAGCACATGGACCTACTTTGGGTGGCTGTTACGACCAGAAGGAGGCGATGTGACGCCCCAAGACCGGGTACTGGCATGTAGGGGACATCCAGGGCTATCACCTAGCACCGCCCAATAACTTCCATCTTGGGGTGAGCTTGACCAAAATTGACCCCCAACGTCCAGGACCCCCTATTTGGGTAAAACAAGCACATGGACCTACTTTGGGTGGCTGTTACGACCAGAAGGAGGCGATGTGACGCCCCAAGACCGGGTACTGGCATGTAGGGGACATCCAGGGCTATCACCTAGCACCGCCCAATAACTTCCATCTTGGGGTGAGCTTGACCAAAATTGACCCCCAACGTCCAGGACCCCCTATTTGGGTAAAACAAGCACATGGACCTACTTTGGGTGGCTGTTACGACCAGAAGGAGGCGATGTGACGCCCCAAGACCGGGTACTGGCATGTAGGGGACATCCAGGGCTATCACCTAGCACCGCCCAATAACTTCCATCTTGGGGTGAGCTTGACCAAAATTGACCCCCAACGTCCAGGACCCCCTATTTGGGTAAAACAAGCACATGGACCTACTTTGGGTGGCTGTTACGACCAGAAGGAGGCGATGTGACGCCCCAAGACCGGGTACTGGCATGTAGGGGACATCCAGGGCTATCACCTAGCACCGCCCAATAACTTCCATCTTGGGGTGAGCTTGACCAAAATTGACCCCCAACGTCCAGGACCCCCTATTTGGGTAAAACAAGCACATGGACCTACTTTGGGTGGCTGTTACGACCAGAAGGAGGCGATGTGACGCCCCAAGACCGGGTACTGGCATGTAGGGGACATCCAGGGCTATCACCTAGCACCGCCCAATAACTTCCATCTTGGGGTGAGCTTGACCAAAATTGACCCCCAACGTCCAGGACCCCCTATTTGGGTAAAACAAGCACATGGACCTACTTTGGGTGGCTGTTACGACCAGAAGGAGGCGATGTGACGCCCCAAGACCGGGTACTGGCATGTAGGGGACATCCAGGGCTATCACCTAGCACCGCCCAATAACTTCCATCTTGGGGTGAGCTTGACCAAAATTGACCCCCAACGTCCAGGACCCCCTATTTGGGTAAAACAAGCACATGGACCTACTTTGGGTGGCTGTTACGACCAGAAGGAGGCGATGTGACGCCCCAAGACCGGGTACTGGCATGTAGGGGACATCCAGGGCTATCACCTAGCACCGCCCAATAACTTCCATCTTGGGGTGAGCTTGACCAAAATTGACCCCCAACGTCCAGGACCCCCTATTTGGGTAAAACAAGCACATGGACCTACTTTGGGTGGCTGTTACGACCAGAAGGAGGCGATGTGACGCCCCAAGACCGGGTACTGGCATGTAGGGGACATCCAGGGCTATCACCTAGCACCGCCCAATAACTTCCATCTTGGGGTGAGCTTGACCAAAATTGACCCCCAACGTCCAGGACCCCCTATTTGGGTAAAACAAGCACATGGACCTACTTTGGGTGGCTGTTACGACCAGAAGGAGGCGATGTGACGCCCCAAGACCGGGTACTGGCATGTAGGGGACATCCAGGGCTATCACCTAGCACCGCCCAATAACTTCCATCTTGGGGTGAGCTTGACCAAAATTGACCCCCAACGTCCAGGACCCCCTATTTGGGTAAAACAAGCACATGGACCTACTTTGGGTGGCTGTTACGACCAGAAGGAGGCGATGTGACGCCCCAAGACCGGGTACTGGCATGTAGGGGACATCCAGGGCTATCACCTAGCACCGCCCAATAACTTCCATCTTGGGGTGAGCTTGACCAAAATTGACCCCCAACGTCCAGGACCCCCTATTTGGGTAAAACAAGCACATGGACCTACTTTGGGTGGCTGTTACGACCAGAAGGAGGCGATGTGACGCCCCAAGACCGGGTACTGGCATGTAGGGGACATCCAGGGCTATCACCTAGCACCGCCCAATAACTTCCATCTTGGGGTGAGCTTGACCAAAATTGACCCCCAACGTCCAGGACCCCCTATTTGGGTAAAACAAGCACATGGACCTACTTTGGGTGGCTGTTACGACCAGAAGGAGGCGATGTGACGCCCCAAGACCGGGTACTGGCATGTAGGGGACATCCAGGGCTATCACCTAGCACCGCCCAATAACTTCCATCTTGGGGTGAGCTTGACCAAAATTGACCCCCAACGTCCAGGACCCCCTATTTGGGTAAAACAAGCACATGGACCTACTTTGGGTGGCTGTTACGACCAGAAGGAGGCGATGTGACGCCCCAAGACCGGGTACTGGCATGTAGGGGACATCCAGGGCTATCACCTAGCACCGCCCAATAACTTCCATCTTGGGGTGAGCTTGACCAAAATTGACCCCCAACGTCCAGGACCCCCTATTTGGGTAAAACAAGCACATGGACCTACTTTGGGTGGCTGTTACGACCAGAAGGAGGCGATGTGACGCCCCAAGACCGGGTACTGGCATGTAGGGGACATCCAGGGCTATCACCTAGCACCGCCCAATAACTTCCATCTTGGGGTGAGCTTGACCAAAATTGACCCCCAACGTCCAGGACCCCCTATTTGGGTAAAACAAGCACATGGACCTACTTTGGGTGGCTGTTACGACCAGAAGGAGGCGATGTGACGCCCCAAGACCGGGTACTGGCATGTAGGGGACATCCAGGGCTATCACCTAGCACCGCCCAATAACTTCCATCTTGGGGTGAGCTTGACCAAAATTGACCCCCAACGTCCAGGACCCCCTATTTGGGTAAAACAAGCACATGGACCTACTTTGGGTGGCTGTTACGACCAGAAGGAGGCGATGTGATCGCTGGAGCTTATTTTTGAGTAGTCGAAGCATTGACACGTACATATAAAACAATGATTGGTAATGCCACTTTCCAAGGTTGGTGACCAAGGACAAAAAATAGAATATTTTTTCGATAAATGAAATTATTTGTAAATTATGTATTTCTATCTGTAGTTAAACTAAATCCTTGGCTAATTGCAAGTTGGTCAAAACTACCAAATGAAGGGGGAAGAAAAGGGGGAAGAAAAAGCATTTAAAAGGTGTATGTCGCTGAATTCCAGCTTTATGCAGATATTAGGGATGCAAACGAATATTCGAATATTTGAATATTCGATGGGTTTTTTTTGGTATTCGAATGTCAAAATCGGTATTCGAATATTCGATGGTGTTTTTTTTTGTTTAATAAATATAGTAATGAATATTTTGCCGACAACGCTGTTGTTGTTTTTAAGATTCGGTTGTCTTGTTTTTACGATTGGTCCATAATGCCAGAGGTGTGAATATGATGACAATACACTTAACACGCGTCATATCGTCGGGTCCTATAAAAAGTCCCCGTAACTTTACAATAACCGGCTGAAAGACACTTGACACAAAAAAATCAATTATTTTCGATAAATTGCGCTATCAATTAAAATTTCTAAAATAAACTAGTTCCCAAGTTGGTTTGGTTTTTCCAATTTTTTTAATTAGAGGTCAAGCCCAGAACGAGGATGCTCGTCGTACGGAAAGACCATCGATTGGCGCATAACGCCAATTGACCAGAAATCCATCTTAGTTCACGTTTTTTTACAAACATGAAGGCAGGGGAATATAAATTAAAAGTTCTTTGTGTTTTTCTTTGTTTATAAAGTATTACTTTTTATTTTTCTGAAATGAGGAATTTCAGAGGCTCAATTGGTGAAATTCAGGGTCCGCCGCGCTTAGTGGTTGCGACAAAGTAGAGCTGAAATGCCCCGTCTAGTACTTTAGCGAATATTGTAATAGTTTACAACAACTTTTACAAGGTATATTTGGTAATCAAATAATCGAATATTCGTTCGAAAGAATAACCGAATATTCGAATATCAATTTTGCCATTCGTTTGCATCCCTAGCAGATATCTTTTCTGCTTGTCAAGGGGGAATACTGCGTAGGAGATTGATTTACACCGGCTAGCAGACAACAGGTTTGAAGCCTAGACGCAGATTTGTATTTGAGGGTGTGTCCACCAATTTCGAATAAAAATTGCCCAAAATAAAATAAACAATAGAAAAGGAGTAGTTGTTTAGCAGAAACAGTCGCATTATATAGTTTTTAGAAACAGAAAATCCCCAAATTTACCTCAAATTCTTTATAGATTGAAATTTGGGATCCCCAAATCGCATCTAATGATCCCCAATATTAAAGCATCTTACTATGACCAAACTATTGAGTGCTAGCAGATGTCCGTATCATCGGAGGCTACACAGGGGTAACATTTAGGTTAGGATAAGAGGTACCTTAGAGTAAATAGTGGTAACTTTGAGGGGAACAAGGTTTTTTCGATAAGAAGTATTGTTGAGTATCGAATATGTTTACTTTTAGTTTGAAAGAGCTAACATAGCTTTTATTTTTAGGTTTATAAACTAGTGTCACAGATAATTATGTACATATTTTCATAAATTTAATTAATTATTTAAATTAAATAAAATAAATAGAATAATATTTTGTAAAGATATAAATGTGTAAGTATCATTTCCCGAATTTTGCCATTTGAAGCGGTAATTTATCAAAGCCTCTGTCATTAATAATCTTTCATCAAGTGTATACATATGTAGATATCACAAATCAGCATTGTAATCCGGGATATGACATCCATGGATCGCTAAAGATCATCGCCGTAGTCCCGGATAGTTCAAAGACTTTGACATTAATATACATACATGCATTATGACTTTCGTTATACATGGATATATATATATATATATATATATATATATATATATATATATATATATATATATATATATATATATATATATATATATATATATATATATAGATATATGTGTTTATGTCACATAAACCGTGTTGTAATCCAGGATATGACATCAATGAACGCTAAACGACATTTCCTACCCGGGATAGTTCATAGCGTATGTCTGTCATGTTTCTTATTGAACATCCATAAATAAGAAACAATATTTCCAAAAACAATCATAAACAAAAATAATTCTACACATATTTTTGTTTAGTTGGCCAACCATGTTGTTATTGAACTTAAAACGCCGCAATGCGATATCAAGACTTTAATATCTGCGGTCATTATTTATAGCTAATTATTTTCTTGTATGAATTAACCTAAAGCAATCGGGCAAAAACCATTTTTTCTATCTTAAGTTACAGTGACTTTTAATCTGACCCTGACCCCACCCCGTCAAAGGCAATCCTAAGCGAGCTTGTCACATAATGTACCGACACATCAACCTTCATTACACTTAAACTGATCAATAAATATCCATCATTTCTTACTTTAGTTTGGGGCGGAAACCATGCCTTAATTTTTAGTAACTGTTACCTTCACCTTGACCTCGCTCCCTTGAAAGCAATCTAGCTTAACACAAAAGTTATCTACACATTAATTGCATTATTATCTATCCACTTCTTACTTAAGTTATTGAGCGGAAATCGGTTTCTTCTATTTTAGTAAGAGTGACCTTTACATTTACCCCCTACTTAACAATCCCAAACTAGCTCTTAACATAGCTACGTACACAACAACTTTCATCACTATCCTTAATTTTTTACTTAAATCATTGGACAGAAACAATTTCAGTAACAGTGTCCTTGACCTTTATCCCCTCAAAAGCATTTTTAAGCTAGCTCTTTACATTTTCTATCTACACACCAACTTTCAAGACTAACCATCAATTCTCACTTAAGATATCGGGCGGAAACTTTTTATATTTTTACAGTGTTCTTCAGTTTTACCTCACCCCGCTCCTCAAAAGCAATCCCAAGCTAGCTTAACACATAAGCTACCTACAAACCAACTTTAACAACTATCAATCAATACATACTTTAGCAATTGTACGGAAACCAATTCCAGTAACAGTGACCTTGACCTTAAGCCTCTCAAAAGCAGTTCCAAGCTAGCTCTTCACATAATCTTCATAACTCCAACTTTCAGCACTATCCATCAATTCTTACTGAAGTTATTAGGCGGACACCATTTTTTCATTTTTTATTGTCAGTGCCCTTGGCCGAGACCCCATCCCCCATAAAACTGTTTCATACCCATAGAAATGATCATTTAAATTACTGATATTAGCCTCTTTATGGCATTTTTTTAAATTTCATGACTTAGAATGCACACGGATTAGTAGTATTCAATATGTTTGTCAAAGACCAGTTGATCCATTTTGAATTCACTTGTATTGAGCGACAACTGCCCTGTGAATCCCTTTCTGACTTGCTACTATGCCATGTGATTGATTTGTGAATCTACTTATTTTGCGCTTTCACACTAGCAAACTTAAAACATTCAATCAACTCCCTGTGACCGACATATTGAATACAATCTGCCATGTTTATTAACGTACAATAATATTTAATCTCATCCGTCACTTATTATTATAACTATCACATTAAACAAATCATTTTTTTACATCCTCAGTCTTGTTTTGAACAGGGAAAACCGAGACCCAATACTGCAAAGTTAGAGCGATACAGTGATCGTGAGGTTGTGCCTGGTGCAGGAGAAAGACTCAACCAACGTCGAATAGGACTTTACATTAACGAGCAGTTTCCTTCAGAAATAGAGGAACGTCGAAGATATTTATTCCCCGTCATGAAATGATTTTAATTGAATCCAAATTGCAGAGAAAAATGCAAAATAGTTCTCTTTAATCTATAATGTTGGGAATAAACGGAATGACACAGAAAGTGATACGCTCGTGTTGCCTAAAAGAACATATAACACACGGGAGGACCTTGAATTCACGACGCCTAACAGATATGCAACACTTTCTGCCAATATAAGTGACGTCCCAGTGAGAAACAAACCCCTTTTCAGGTATCTTCACGCCAATGAAGAGACTTAAGTGAAAGGCCCCCGCAACGATACAGACGAAAAATAGACTCACAGTTATTACCTCTCAAACCAAGAGTTTTGAGTTTAGAGGTAGATTTTCTCGACACGAATTCACTCTTGTAATGCTATTTTTAACGTTGATAGAGTCTGAATATAAGTACCTAGAAGTGTTATTTGCTAGAATTGGCTCTTTTTGTAAAGCTTAAGAATATAGTGCAAAGCAAGCTAAAAAAGCCACGTTAAGTTTGTTCACAAAAGCAAAACAATTATGTCTATATATTGCCTTACAAAATGATGTTTTAAAGAAAAATGAACAAACGATTACAGTATATGTATGTGAAGTGCGTAGCTACGGAAATAATCATATATTAGAAAAAGTACTGTTATTTTTTTAAGTATGTATTGAATATGTTAAGCAGTATACTAAAGTGTATGGTTTATTGCGATACCAAATGGAAATTGATACACAAACGATCAGTTATAGGTCAAAGCTAATAGTCCCACATTACCCATACTCAACTCCCAGTGTTGATATATTTTGGTATGCTTAGTAGATACATGTATATGCATGATGATAGAAAAAACTATGGATAAAACACATATAAAATATATCTGTAACTGTTGTATGATTAATATTTGGGATAATCATAAATTCCCAAGCACATTACGCCAATAAACGAGGTTTATGATTAATATTTTGGCTACTGAACTTGTTTCTGTAATTTTTCACATACATATTCAAAGGTCCGGTCAAATGAAACTATATGATTTATAAATAAATGATTGGTATTCTACTTTAAATACATTAAGAAAGTAGCTATAGACTGTATAAAAACGCTTCCAATTGGAAGAATATTTAGTAAAAAAACTGCATTTTTTGGAAATATTTAGTAAAGTTGAAAACAAAAAAATAATCGACTACAATCTGAAGTAGGAAGCTGGAATAATATACA
Organism: Mya arenaria; assembly: GCF_026914265.1. Lineage (NCBI taxonomy): Eukaryota > Metazoa > Mollusca > Bivalvia > Myida > Myidae > Mya > Mya arenaria. Next base: position 139,199 of record NC_069129.1, on the reverse strand, counting down.
ACTAAATGAAAGGAAATGTGGACATTGTGATAAAAACAGTATTGGTGAAGAATTCCATAATGTACTAGAATGTAGCTTTTTACAGAATACAGAATAAGATTTATCGAGAGAAAATTATAGAAATATCCTAATGGTTTGAAATTTAAAGAAATTATGAAAAACATTGAAAAAGATAATACAAAATCATATAAATATGTAAATTCATTAAGAGTGTAACACTATGTCCTCCTCCATAAGTAAATAATGTTTGAACAGAAATAATAAGTTTCAAAAATGTAGTAAGTATTAGAAACTCTGAAAAAATATATGTACTATTATGTCCAATATGTTTGTAATGCCTCATTTTGTTGTATTCTATCTTTTATCCATGCGCATTTTGTCCTGCATTTCAGATATTAGTGATTTTTAATAAACTTGGAAATTTCTTTCAGAACAATACATCTAGAAATAGTGGTTCTGGTAAAACAAACACGCCCATTCACATGTTACTTAAGCCATTAATTTATTATAATAAAATAATTAATTTCAATGCAATTGTATTGAATAATCACAATTAATACCTGTTACAGAAAGGGATTGTGATCAACAGAAGGAAATACTATTAGTCGATTATGTTTTAGAAAACAAATATAAACGACATAATTTATTATGTTATTCGGGACATGCATCAAAATAACTGTGCCTGTTTATCTTTCCCAGTCATATTACAAGACACAACCAGACCTAAGATAACCCGCCCACAAAATAGTCATTTAAAAATAGTCTGACTGGTTTTACTTAAAGTGCAGTGAGGCAAAAACCTTGTATAAAAATGTTTTGAATGTACTAAACTGTAACAAAAAATGATGATAACAGGCTTTTTATGTTAGACTACAGACTATCCTACTAGCGTTTGGTTAAGCGAAAACGTAGACAATATGAAAATAAAAATTAAGAAATAAAAAGGCTAAGATATTCTAAGCCTCGTGCTTGGATATAAATAACAAATGTTTGTATGGGAGATTTTGACAATTATTTTTCATCATTGCAAAATGATAAACCTTCTGCTGAAAACTATGAAGCAGGCGATTTTACAATCATGATTTTGAAAACTTAAATCGCAGGTTTGAGGAACTGGATAATTTTGGGCAGAAAATCATGACGTACTGAGCGATTCTCAATTTGGATTTCGCAAGGGTCGGTCTACATCAGATGCAGTTTTTGTTTTCAATGCAATTGTGCAAAATATGTTAATGATAAACAAAGATTGGATTTTTCCTTCATTGATATGAAACGCGCATTGATAGTGCTAGCTTAAATAGCTTCTGGTTAAAGTTATATACATGTAGATCAGGAGTTGATGGAAAAATGCTCGGAATTGATAAGAATATGTATGCAATTGTCAATTCATGTGTAAAAAATGAAGCTGTCCGAATATTTTGATTGTGCCGTCGGCCTTAAGCAATGGGAGCTAATGTCCCAAATACTATTGGCCCTTTTCATTGATAACTTTACGTTACATGAATATTGTGTTAAATGGGGCCTAGAAGTTATTTAAGATAAAACAAAGGTCTTGGCTTTTCGTATTAAGGAAACTACGTAACAATAAAAAATGGTTATACGACAATAAATACCTTTAAACGGTTGATATTTTTATTACCTTGGTCAAATTGTTTGACGCTTTGTAAGTATCACCTTGAATTATGGATGTGCAGTGTGGGGTTTTTCCATATCAAAAGAAGCGTATTCACTTAATATTTGGCAAACATATACAAGGGGTTAAAACGAGCTCATGCAATATGGCCGTTTCTGGTGAATTAGGTAGATATCCATTATATGTACATATATATGCTAGAATAATAAACTTTTGGTGAAAGACTATTTCAGATAGCATTATTATAAATAAGCTATACAATGATATGTTAGGCAGTCTTGCTAATCGTAATAATTGGTTTAATGATGTAAAGACTTTGTCAAATGTTGTTTTTTCGTATGAGTGGATAAACCAAAACTATGTTAATTTGACAAGTTTCATATTGTGTTTAAGAATAGAGTGCTCGATGAATTTAAACAGTTATGGTCTGAAAATGTTCACAATATATATATATACATATATATATATATAATATATATATATATATATATATATATATACATAGGGTATTACTGTTGTGAACATTTTCAGACCATAACTGTTTAAATTCATCGAGCACTCTATTCTTAAACACAATATGAAACTTGTCAAATTAACATAGTTTTGGTTTATCCACTCATACGAAAAAACAACATTTGACAAAGTCTTTACATCATTAAACCAATTATTACGATTAGAAGACTGCCTAACATATCATTGTATAGCTTATTTATAATAATGCTATCTGAAATAGTCTTTCACCAAAAGTTTATTATTCTAGCATATCTATGTACATATAATGGATATCTACCTAATTCACCAGAAACGGCCATATTGCATGAGCTCATTTTAACCCCTTGTATGTTTGCCAAATATTAAGTGAATACGCTTCTTTTGATATGGAAAAACCCCACACTGCACATCCATAATTCAAGGTGATACTTACAAAGCGTCAAACAATTTGACCAAGGTAATAAAAAATATCAACCGTTTAAAGGTATTTATTGTCGTATAACCATTTTTTATTGTTACGTAGTTTCCTTAATACGAAAAGCCAAGACCTTTGTTTTATCTTAAATAACTTCTAGGCCCCATTTAACACAATATTCATGTAACGTAAAGTTATCAATGAAAAGGGCCAATAGTATTTGGGACATTAGCTCCCATTGCTTAAGGCCGACGGCACAATCAAAATATTCGGACAGCTTCATTTTTTACACATGAATTGACAATTGCATACATATTCTTATCAATTCCGAGCATTTTTCCATCAACTCCTGATCTACATGTATATAACTTTAACCAGAAGCTATTTAAGCTAGCACTATCAATGCGCGTTTCATATCAATGAAGGAAAAATCCAATCTTTGTTTATCAATTAACATATTTTGCACAATTGCATTGAAAACAAAAACTGCATCTGATGTAGACCGACCCTTGCGAAATCCAAATTGAGAATCGCTCAGTACGTCATGATTTTCTGCCCAAAATTATCCAGTTCCTCAAACCTGCGATTTAAGTTTTCAAAATCATGATTGTAAAATCGCCTGCTTCATAGTTTTCAGCAGAAGGTTTATCATTTTGCAATGATGAAAAATAATTGTCAAAATCTCCCATACAAACATTTGTTATTTATATCCAAGCACGAGGCTTAGAATATCTTAGCCTTTTTATTTCTTAATTTTTATTTTCATATTGTCTACGTTTTCGCTTAACCAAACGCTAGTAGGATAGTCTGTAGTCTAACATAAAAAGCCTGTTATCATCATTTTTTGTTACAGTTTAGTACATTCAAACATTTTTATACAAGGTTTTTGCCTCACTGCACTTTAAGTAAAACCAGTCAGACTATTTTTAAATGACTATTTTGTGGGCGGGTTATCTTAGGTCTGGTTGTGTCTTGTAATATGACTGGGAAAGATAAACAGGCACAGTTATTTTGATGCATGTCCCGAATAACATAATAAATTATGTCGTTTATATTTGTTTTCTAAAACATAATCGACTAATAGTATTTCCTTCTGTTGATCACAATCCCTTTCTGTAACAGGTATTAATTGTGATTATTCAATACAATTGCATTGAAATTAATTATTTTATTATAATAAATTAATGGCTTAAGTAACATGTGAATGGGCGTGTTTGTTTTACCAGAACCACTATTTCTAGATGTATTGTTCTGAAAGAAATTTCCAAGTTTATTAAAAATCACTAATATCTGAAATGCAGGACAAAATGCGCATGGATAAAAGATAGAATACAACAAAATGAGGCATTACAAACATATTGGACATAATAGTACATATATTTTTTCAGAGTTTCTAATACTTACTACATTTTTGAAACTTATTATTTCTGTTCAAACATTATTTACTTATGGAGGAGGACATAGTGTTACACTCTTAATGAATTTACATATTTATATGATTTTGTATTATCTTTTTCAATGTTTTTCATAATTTCTTTAAATTTCAAACCATTAGGATATTTCTATAATTTTCTCTCGATAAATCTTATTCTGTATTCTGTAAAAAGCTACATTCTAGTACATTATGGAATTCTTCACCAATACTGTTTTTATCACAATGTCCACATTTCCTTTCATTTAGTTGTATATTATTCCAGCTTCCTACTTCAGATTGTAGTCGATTATTTTTTTGTTTTCAACTTTACTAAATATTTCCAAAAAATGCAGTTTTTTTACTAAATATTCTTCCAATTGGAAGCTTTTTTATACAGTCTATAGCTACTTTCTTAATGTATTTAAAGTAGAATACCAATCATTTATTTATAAATCATATAGTTTCATTTGACCGGACCTTTGAATATGTATGTGAAAAATTACAGAAACAAGTTCAGTAGCCAAAATATTAATCATAAACCTCGTTTATTGGCGTAATGTGCTTGGGAATTTATGATTATCCCAAATATTAATCATACAACAGTTTCCAGATATTTTATATGTGTTTTATCCATAGTTTTTTCTATCATCATGCATATACATGTATCTACTAAGCATACCAAAATATATCAACACTGGGAGTTGAGTATGGGTAATGTGGGACTATTAGCTTTGACCTATAACTGATCGTTTGTGTATCAATTTCCATTTGGTATCGCAATAAACCATACACTTTAGTATACTGCTTAACATATTCAATACATACTTAAAAAAATAACAGTACTTTTTCTAATATATGATTATTTCCGTAGCTACGCACTTCACATACATATACTGTAATCGTTTGTTCATTTTTCTTTAAAACATCATTTTGTAAGGCAATATATAGACATAATTGTTTTGCTTTTGTGAACAAACTTAACGTGGCTTTTTTAGCTTGCTTTGCACTATATTCTTAAGCTTTACAAAAAGAGCCAATTCTAGCAAATAACACTTCTAGGTACTTATATTCAGACTCTATCAACGTTAAAAATAGCATTACAAGAGTGAATTCGTGTCGAGAAAATCTACCTCTAAACTCAAAACTCTTGGTTTGAGAGGTAATAACTGTGAGTCTATTTTTCGTCTGTATCGTTGCGGGGGCCTTTCACTTAAGTCTCTTCATTGGCGTGAAGATACCTGAAAAGGGGTTTGTTTCTCACTGGGACGTCACTTATATTGGCAGAAAGTGTTGCATATCTGTTAGGCGTCGTGAATTCAAGGTCCTCCCGTGTGTTATATGTTCTTTTAGGCAACACGAGCGTATCACTTTCTGTGTCATTCCGTTTATTCCCAAATATAGATTAAAGAGAACTATTTTGCATTTTTCTCTGCAATTTGGATTCAATTAAAATCATTTCATGACGGGGAATAAATATCTTCGACGTTCCTCTATTTCTGAAGGAAACTGCTCGTTAATGTAAAGTCCTATTCGACGTTGGTTGAGTCTTTCTCCTGCACCAGGCACAACCTCACGATCACTGTATCGCTCTAACTTTGCAGTATTGGGTCTCGGTTTTCCCTGTTCAAAACAAGACTGAGGATGTAAAAAAATGATTTGTTTAATGTGATAGTTATAATAATAAGTGACGGATGAGATTAAATATTATTGTACGTTAATAAACATGGCAGATTGTATTCAATATGTCGGTCACAGGGAGTTGATTGAATGTTTTAAGTTTGCTAGTGTGAAAGCGCAAAATAAGTAGATTCACAAATCAATCACATGGCATAGTAGCAAGTCAGAAAGGGATTCACAGGGCAGTTGTCGCTCAATACAAGTGAATTCAAAATGGATCAACTGGTCTTTGACAAACATATTGAATACTACTAATCCGTGTGCATTCTAAGTCATGAAATTTAAAAAAATGCCATAAAGAGGCTAATATCAGTAATTTAAATGATCATTTCTATGGGTATGAAACAGTTTTATGGGGGATGGGGTCTCGGCCAAGGGCACTGACAATAAAAAATGAAAAAATGGTGTCCGCCTAATAACTTCAGTAAGAATTGATGGATAGTGCTGAAAGTTGGAGTTATGAAGATTATGTGAAGAGCTAGCTTGGAACTGCTTTTGAGAGGCTTAAGGTCAAGGTCACTGTTACTGGAATTGGTTTCCGTACAATTGCTAAAGTATGTATTGATTGATAGTTGTTAAAGTTGGTTTGTAGGTAGCTTATGTGTTAAGCTAGCTTGGGATTGCTTTTGAGGAGCGGGGTGAGGTAAAACTGAAGAACACTGTAAAAATAAAAAAGTTTCCGCCCGATATCTTAAGTGAGAATTGATGGTTAGTCTTGAAAGTTGGTGTGTAGATAGAAAATGTAAAGAGCTAGCTTAAAAATGCTTTTGAGGGGATAAAGGTCAAGGACACTGTTACTGAAATTGTTTCTGTCCAATGATTTAAGTAAAAAATTAAGGATAGTGATGAAAGTTGTTGTGTACGTAGCTATGTTAAGAGCTAGTTTGGGATTGTTAAGTAGGGGGTAAATGTAAAGGTCACTCTTACTAAAAAAGAAGAAACCGATTTCCGCTCAATAACTTAAGTAAGAAGTGGATAGATAATAATGCAATTAATGTGTAGATAACTTTTGTGTTAAGCTAGTTGCTTTCAAGGGAGCGAGGTCAAGGTGAAGGTAACAGTTACTAAAAATTAAGGCATGGTTTCCGCCCCAAACTAAAGTAAGAAATGATGGATATTTATTGATCAGTTTAAGTGTAATGAAGGTTGATGTGTCGGTACATTATGTGACAAGCTCGCTTAGGATTGCCTTTGACGGGGTGGGGTCAGGGTCAGATTAAAAGTCACTGTAACTTAAGATAGAAAAAATGGTTTTTGCCCGATTGCTTTAGGTTAATTCATACAAGAAAATAATTAGCTATAAATAATGACCGCAGATATTAAAGTCTTGATATCGCATTGCGGCGTTTTAAGTTCAATAACAACATGGTTGGCCAACTAAACAAAAATATGTGTAGAATTATTTTTGTTTATGATTGTTTTTGGAAATATTGTTTCTTATTTATGGATGTTCAATAAGAAACATGACAGACATACGCTATGAACTATCCCGGGTAGGAAATGTCGTTTAGCGTTCATTGATGTCATATCCTGGATTACAACACGGTTTATGTGACATAAACACATATATCTATATATATATATATATATATATATATATATATATATATATATATATATATATATATATATATATATATATATATATATATATCCATGTATAACGAAAGTCATAATGCATGTATGTATATTAATGTCAAAGTCTTTGAACTATCCGGGACTACGGCGATGATCTTTAGCGATCCATGATGTCATATCCCGGATTACAATGCTGATTTGTGATATCTACATATGTATACACTTGATGAAAGATTATTAATGACAGAGGCTTTGATAAATTACCGCTTCAAATGGCAAAATTCGGGAAATGATACTTACACATTTATAGCTTTACAAAATATTATTCTATTTATTTTATTTAATTTAAATAATTAATTAAATTTATGAAAATATGTACATAATTATCTGTGACACTAGTTTATAAACCTAAAAATAAAAGCTATGTTAGCTCATTCAAACTAAAAGTAAACATATTCGATACTCAACAATACTTCTTATCGAAAAACCTTGTTCCCCTCAAAGTTACCACTATTTACTCTAAGGTACCTCTTATCCTAACCTAAATGTTACCCCTGTGTAGCCTCCGATGATACGGACATCTGCTAGCACTCAATAGTTTGGTCATAGTAAGATGCTTTAATATTGGGGATCATTAGATGCGATTTGGGGATCCCAAATTTCAATCTATAAAGAATTTGAGGTAAATTTGGGGATTTTCTGTTTCTAAAAAATATAATGCGACTGTTTCTGCTAAACAACTACTCTTTTGCTATTGTTTATTTTATTTTGGGCAATTTTTATTCGAAATTGGTGGACACACCCTCAAATACAAATCTGCGTCTAGGCTTCAAACCTGTTGTCTGCTAGCCGGTGTAAATCAATCTCCTACGCAGTATTCCCCCTTGACAAGCAGAAAAGATATCTGCTAGGGATGCAAACGAATGGCAAAATTGATATTCGAATATTCGGTTATTCTTTCGAACGAATATTCGATTATTTGATTACCAAATATACCTTGTAAAAGTTGTTGTAAACTATTACAATATTCGCTAAAGTACTAGACGGGGCATTTCAGCTCTACTTTGTCGCAACCACTAAGCGCGGCGGACCCTGAATTTCACCAATTGAGCCTCTGAAATTCCTCATTTCAGAAAAATAAAAAGTAATACTTTATAAACAAAGAAAAACACAAAGAACTTTTAATTTATATTCCCTGCCTTCATGTTTGTAAAAAACGTGAACTAAGATGGATTTCTGGTCAATTGGCGTTATGCGCCAATCGATGGTCTTTCCGTACGACGAGCATCCTCGTTCTGGGCTTGACCTCTAATTAAAAAAAATGGAAAAACCAAACCAACTTGGGAATTAGTTTATTTTAGAAATTTTAATTGATAGAGGCAATTTATCGAAAATAATTGATTTTTTTGTGTCAAGTGTCTTTCAGCCGGTTATTGTAAAGTTACGGGGACTTTTTATAGGACCCGACGATATGACGCGTGTTAAGTGTATTGTCATCATATTCACACCTCTGGCATTATGGACCAATCGTAAAAACAAGACAACCGAATCTTAAAAACAACAACAGCGTTGTAGGCAAAATATTCATTACTATATTTATTAAACAAAAAAAACACCTAACCGATTTTGACATTCGAATACCAAAAAAACCCATCGAATATTCAAATATTCGAATATTCGTTTGCATCCCTAATATCTGCATAAAGCTGGAATTCAGCGACATACACCTTTCAAATGCTTTTTCTTCCCCCTTTTCTTCCCCCTTCATTTGGTAGTTTTGACCAACTTGCAATTAGCCAAAGGATTTAGTTTAACTACAGATAGAAATACATAATTTACAAATAATTTCATTTATCGAAAAAATATTCTATTTTTGTCCTTGGTCACCAACTTGGAAGTGGCATTACCAATCATTGTTTTATATGTACGTGTCAATGCTTCGACTACTCAAAAATAGCTCCAGCGATCACATCGCCTCCTTCTGGTCGTAACAGCCACCCAAAGTAGGTCCATGTGCTTGTTTTACCCAAATAGGGGGTCCTGGACGTTGGGGGTCAATTTTGGTCAAGCTCACCCCAAGATGGAAGTTATTGGGCGGTGCTAGGTGATAGCCCTGGATGTCCCCTACATGCCAGTACCCGGTCTTGGGGCGTCACATCGCCTCCTTCTGGTCGTAACAGCCACCCAAAGTAGGTCCATGTGCTTGTTTTACCCAAATAGGGGGTCCTGGACGTTGGGGGTCAATTTTGGTCAAGCTCACCCCAAGATGGAAGTTATTGGGCGGTGCTAGGTGATAGCCCTGGATGTCCCCTACATGCCAGTACCCGGTCTTGGGGCGTCACATCGCCTCCTTCTGGTCGTAACAGCCACCCAAAGTAGGTCCATGTGCTTGTTTTACCCAAATAGGGGTCCTGGACGTTGGGGGTCAATTTTGGTCAAGCTCACCCCAAGATGGAAGTTATTGGGCGGTGCTAGGTGATAGCCCTGGATGTCCCCTACATGCCAGTACCCGGTCTTGGGGCGTCACATCGCCTCCTTCTGGTCGTAACAGCCACCCAAAGTAGGTCCATGTGCTTGTTTTACCCAAATAGGGGGTCCTGGACGTTGGGGGTCAATTTTGGTCAAGCTCACCCCAAGATGGAAGTTATTGGGCGGTGCTAGGTGATAGCCCTGGATGTCCCCTACATGCCAGTACCCGGTCTTGGGGCGTCACATCGCCTCCTTCTGGTCGTAACAGCCACCCAAAGTAGGTCCATGTGCTTGTTTTACCCAAATAGGGGGTCCTGGACGTTGGGGGTCAATTTTGGTCAAGCTCACCCCAAGATGGAAGTTATTGGGCGGTGCTAGGTGATAGCCCTGGATGTCCCCTACATGCCAGTACCCGGTCTTGGGGCGTCACATCGCCTCCTTCTGGTCGTAACAGCCACCCAAAGTAGGTCCATGTGCTTGTTTTACCCAAATAGGGGGTCCTGGACGTTGGGGGTCAATTTTGGTCAAGCTCACCCCAAGATGGAAGTTATTGGGCGGTGCTAGGTGATAGCCCTGGATGTCCCCTACATGCCAGTACCCGGTCTTGGGGCGTCACATCGCCTCCTTCTGGTCGTAACAGCCACCCAAAGTAGGTCCATGTGCTTGTTTTACCCAAATAGGGGGTCCTGGACGTTGGGGGTCAATTTTGGTCAAGCTCACCCCAAGATGGAAGTTATTGGGCGGTGCTAGGTGATAGCCCTGGATGTCCCCTACATGCCAGTACCCGGTCTTGGGGCGTCACATCGCCTCCTTCTGGTCGTAACAGCCACCCAAAGTAGGTCCATGTGCTTGTTTTACCCAAATAGGGGGTCCTGGACGTTGGGGGTCAATTTTGGTCAAGCTCACCCCAAGATGGAAGTTATTGGGCGGTGCTAGGTGATAGCCCTGGATGTCCCCTACATGCCAGTACCCGGTCTTGGGGCGTCACATCGCCTCCTTCTGGTCGTAACAGCCACCCAAAGTAGGTCCATGTGCTTGTTTTACCCAAATAGGGGGTCCTGGACGTTGGGGGTCAATTTTGGTCAAGCTCACCCCAAGATGGAAGTTATTGGGCGGTGCTAGGTGATAGCCCTGGATGTCCCCTACATGCCAGTACCCGGTCTTGGGGCGTCACATCGCCTCCTTCTGGTCGTAACAGCCACCCAAAGTAGGTCCATGTGCTTGTTTTACCCAAATAGGGGGTCCTGGACGTTGGGGGTCAATTTTGGTCAAGCTCACCCCAAGATGGAAGTTATTGGGCGGTGCTAGGTGATAGCCCTGGATGTCCCCTACATGCCAGTACCCGGTCTTGGGGCGTCACATCGCCTCCTTCTGGTCGTAACAGCCACCCAAAGTAGGTCCATGTGCTTGTTTTACCCAAATAGGGGGTCCTGGACGTTGGGGGTCAATTTTGGTCAAGCTCACCCCAAGATGGAAGTTATTGGGCGGTGCTAGGTGATAGCCCTGGATGTCCCCTACATGCCAGTACCCGGTCTTGGGGCGTCACATCGCCTCCTTCTGGTCGTAACAGCCACCCAAAGTAGGTCCATGTGCTTGTTTTACCCAAATAGGGGGTCCTGGACGTTGGGGGTCAATTTTGGTCAAGCTCACCCCAAGATGGAAGTTATTGGGCGGTGCTAGGTGATAGCCCTGGATGTCCCCTACATGCCAGTACCCGGTCTTGGGGCGTCACATCGCCTCCTTCTGGTCGTAACAGCCACCCAAAGTAGGTCCATGTGCTTGTTTTACCCAAATAGGGGGTCCTGGACGTTGGGGGTCAATTTTGGTCAAGCTCACCCCAAGATGGAAGTTATTGGGCGGTGCTAGGTGATAGCCCTGGATGTCCCCTACATGCCAGTACCCGGTCTTGGGGCGTCACATCGCCTCCTTCTGGTCGTAACAGCCACCCAAAGTAGGTCCATGTGCTTGTTTTACCCAAATAGGGGGTCCTGGACGTTGGGGGTCAATTTTGGTCAAGCTCACCCCAAGATGGAAGTTATTGGGCGGTGCTAGGTGATAGCCCTGGATGTCCCCTACATGCCAGTACCCGGTCTTGGGGCGTCACATCGCCTCCTTCTGGTCGTAACAGCCACCCAAAGTAGGTCCATGTGCTTGTTTTACCCAAATAGGGGGTCCTGGACGTTGGGGGTCAATTTTGGTCAAGCTCACCCCAAGATGGAAGTTATTGGGCGGTGCTAGGTGATAGCCCTGGATGTCCCCTACATGCCAGTACCCGGTCTTGGGGCGTCACATCGCCTCCTTCTGGTCGTAACAGCCACCCAAAGTAGGTCCATGTGCTTGTTTTACCCAAATAGGGGGTCCTGGACGTTGGGGGTCAATTTTGGTCAAGCTCACCCCAAGATGGAAGTTATTGGGCGGTGCTAGGTGATAGCCCTGGATGTCCCCTACATGCCAGTACCCGGTCTTGGGGCGTCACATCGCCTCCTTCTGGTCGTAACAGCCACCCAAAGTAGGTCCATGTGCTTGTTTTACCCAAATAGGGGGTCCTGGACGTTGGGGGTCAATTTTGGTCAAGCTCACCCCAAGATGGAAGTTATTGGGCGGTGCTAGGTGATAGCCCTGGATGTCCCCTACATGCCAGTACCCGGTCTTGGGGCGTCACATCGCCTCCTTCTGGTCGTAACAGCCACCCAAAGTAGGTCCATGTGCTTGTTTTACCCAAATAGGGGGTCCTGGACGTTGGGGGTCAATTTTGGTCAAGCTCACCCCAAGATGGAAGTTATTGGGCGGTGCTAGGTGATAGCCCTGGATGTCCCCTACATGCCAGTACCCGGTCTTGGGGCGTCACATCGCCTCCTTCTGGTCGTAACAGCCACCCAAAGTAGGTCCATGTGCTTGTTTTACCCAAATAGGGGGTCCTGGACGTTGGGGGTCAATTTTGGTCAAGCTCACCCCAAGATGGAAGTTATTGGGCGGTGCTAGGTGATAGCCCTGGATGTCCCCTACATGCCAGTACCCGGTCTTGGGGCGTCACATCGCCTCCTTCTGGTCGTAACAGCCACCCAAAGTAGGTCCATGTGCTTGTTTTACCCAAATAGGGGGTCCTGGACGTTGGGGGTCAATTTTGGTCAAGCTCACCCCAAGATGGAAGTTATTGGGCGGTGCTAGGTGATAGCCCTGGATGTCCCCTACATGCCAGTACCCGGTCTTGGGGCGTCACATCGCCTCCTTCTGGTCGTAACAGCCACCCAAAGTAGGTCCATGTGCTTGTTTTACCCAAATAGGGGGTCCTGGACGTTGGGGGTCAATTTTGGTCAAGCTCACCCCAAGATGGAAGTTATTGGGCGGTGCTAGGTGATAGCCCTGGATGTCCCCTACATGCCAGTACCCGGTCTTGGGGCGTCACATCGCCTCCTTCTGGTCGTAACAGCCACCCAAAGTAGGTCCATGTGCTTGTTTTACCCAAATAGGGGGTCCTGGACGTTGGGGGTCAATTTTGGTCAAGCTCACCCCAAGATGGAAGTTATTGGGCGGTGCTAGGTGATAGCCCTGGATGTCCCCTACATGCCAGTACCCGGTCTTGGGGCGTCACATCGCCTCCTTCTGGTCGTAACAGCCACCCAAAGTAGGTCCATGTGCTTGTTTTACCCAAATAGGGGGTCCTGGACGTTGGGGGTCAATTTTGGTCAAGCTCACCCCAAGATGGAAGTTATTGGGCGGTGCTAGGTGATAGCCCTGGATGTCCCCTACATGCCAGTACCCGGTCTTGGGGCGTCACATCGCCTCCTTCTGGTCGTAACAGCCACCCAAAGTAGGTCCATGTGCTTGTTTTACCCAAATAGGGGGTCCTGGACGTTGGGGGTCAATTTTGGTCAAGCTCACCCCAAGATGGAAGTTATTGGGCGGTGCTAGGTGATAGCCCTGGATGTCCCCTACATGCCAGTACCCGGTCTTGGGGCGTCACATCGCCTCCTTCTGGTCGTAACAGCCACCCAAAGTAGGTCCATGTGCTTGTTTTACCCAAATAGGGGGTCCTGGACGTTGGGGGTCAATTTTGGTCAAGCTCACCCCAAGATGGAAGTTATTGGGCGGTGCTAGGTGATAGCCCTGGATGTCCCCTACATGCCAGTACCCGGTCTTGGGGCGTCACATCGCCTCCTTCTGGTCGTAACAGCCACCCAAAGTAGGTCCATGTGCTTGTTTTACCCAAATAGGGGGTCCTGGACGTTGGGGGTCAATTTTGGTCAAGCTCACCCCAAGATGGAAGTTATTGGGCGGTGCTAGGTGATAGCCCTGGATGTCCCCTACATGCCAGTACCCGGTCTTGGGGCGTCACATCGCCTCCTTCTGGTCGTAACAGCCACCCAAAGTAGGTCCATGTGCTTGTTTTACCCAAATAGGGGGTCCTGGACGTTGGGGGTCAATTTTGGTCAAGCTCACCCCAAGATGGAAGTTATTGGGCGGTGCTAGGTGATAGCCCTGGATGTCCCCTACATGCCAGTACCCGGTCTTGGGGCGTCACATCGCCTCCTTCTGGTCGTAACAGCCACCCAAAGTAGGTCCATGTGCTTGTTTTACCCAAATAGGGGGTCCTGGACGTTGGGGGTCAATTTTGGTCAAGCTCACCCCAAGATGGAAGTTATTGGGCGGTGCTAGGTGATAGCCCTGGATGTCCCCTACATGCCAGTACCCGGTCTTGGGGCGTCACATCGCCTCCTTCTGGTCGTAACAGCCACCCAAAGTAGGTCCATGTGCTTGTTTTACCCAAATAGGGGGTCCTGGACGTTGGGGGTCAATTTTGGTCAAGCTCACCCCAAGATGGAAGTTATTGGGCGGTGCTAGGTGATAGCCCTGGATGTCCCCTACATGCCAGTACCCGGTCTTGGGGCGTCACATCGCCTCCTTCTGGTCGTAACAGCCACCCAAAGTAGGTCCATGTGCTTGTTTTACCCAAATAGGGGGTCCTGGACGTTGGGGGTCAATTTTGGTCAAGCTCACCCCAAGATGGAAGTTATTGGGCGGTGCTAGGTGATAGCCCTGGATGTCCCCTACATGCCAGTACCCGGTCTTGGGGCGTCACATCGCCTCCTTCTGGTCGTAACAGCCACCCAAAGTAGGTCCATGTGCTTGTTTTACCCAAATAGGGGGTCCTGGACGTTGGGGGTCAATTTTGGTCAAGCTCACCCCAAGATGGAAGTTATTGGGCGGTGCTAGGTGATAGCCCTGGATGTCCCCTACATGCCAGTACCCGGTCTTGGGGCGTCACATCGCCTCCTTCTGGTCGTAACAGCCACCCAAAGTAGGTCCATGTGCTTGTTTTACCCAAATAGGGGGTCCTGGACGTTGGGGGTCAATTTTGGTCAAGCTCACCCCAAGATGGAAGTTATTGGGCGGTGCTAGGTGATAGCCCTGGATGTCCCCTACATGCCAGTACCCGGTCTTGGGGCGTCACATCGCCTCCTTCTGGTCGTAACAGCCACCCAAAGTAGGTCCATGTGCTTGTTTTACCCAAATAGGGGGTCCTGGACGTTGGGGGTCAATTTTGGTCAAGCTCACCCCAAGATGGAAGTTATTGGGCGGTGCTAGGTGATAGCCCTGGATGTCCCCTACATGCCAGTACCCGGTCTTGGGGCGTCACATCGCCTCCTTCTGGTCGTAACAGCCACCCAAAGTAGGTCCATGTGCTTGTTTTACCCAAATAGGGGGTCCTGGACGTTGGGGGTCAATTTTGGTCAAGCTCACCCCAAGATGGAAGTTATTGGGCGGTGCTAGGTGATAGCCCTGGATGTCCCCTACATGCCAGTACCCGGTCTTGGGGCGTCACATCGCCTCCTTCTGGTCGTAACAGCCACCCAAAGTAGGTCCATGTGCTTGTTTTACCCAAATAGGGGGTCCTGGACGTTGGGGGTCAATTTTGGTCAAGCTCACCCCAAGATGGAAGTTATTGGGCGGTGCTAGGTGATAGCCCTGGATGTCCCCTACATGCCAGTACCCGGTCTTGGGGCGTCACATCGCCTCCTTCTGGTCGTAACAGCCACCCAAAGTAGGTCCATGTGCTTGTTTTACCCAAATAGGGGGTCCTGGACGTTGGGGGTCAATTTTGGTCAAGCTCACCCCAAGATGGAAGTTATTGGGCGGTGCTAGGTGATAGCCCTGGATGTCCCCTACATGCCAGTACCCGGTCTTGGGGCGTCACATCGCCTCCTTCTGGTCGTAACAGCCACCCAAAGTAGGTCCATGTGCTTGTTTTACCCAAATAGGGGGTCCTGGACGTTGGGGGTCAATTTTGGTCAAGCTCACCCCAAGATGGAAGTTATTGGGCGGTGCTAGGTGATAGCCCTGGATGTCCCCTACATGCCAGTACCCGGTCTTGGGGCGTCACATCGCCTCCTTCTGGTCGTAACAGCCACCCAAAGTAGGTCCATGTGCCTTGTTTTACCCAAATAGGGGGTCCTGGACGTTGGGGGTCAATTTTGGTCAAGCTCACCCCAAGATGGAAGTTATTGGGCGGTGCTAGGTGATAGCCCTGGATGTCCCCTACATGCCAGTACCCGGTCTTGGGGCGTCACATCGCCTCCTTCTGGTCGTAACAGCCACCCAAAGTAGGTCCATGTGCTTGTTTTACCCAAATAGGGGGTCCTGGGACGTTGGGGGTCAATTTTGGTCAAGCTCACCCCAAGATGGAAGTTATTGGGCGGTGCTAGGTGATAGCCCTGGATGTCCCCTACATGCCAGTACCCGGTCTTGGGGCGTCACATCGCCTCCTTCTGGTCGTAACAGCCACCCAAAGTAGGTCCATGTGCTTGTTTTACCCAAATAGGGGGTCCTGGACGTTGGGGGTCAATTTTGGTCAAGCTCACCCCAAGATGGAAGTTATTGGGCGGTGCTAGGTGATAGCCCTGGATGTCCCCTACATGCCAGTACCCGGTCTTGGGGCGTCACATCGCCTCCTTCTGGTCGTAACAGCCACCCAAAGTAGGTCCATGTGCTTGTTTTACCCAAATAGGGGGTCCTGGACGTTGGGGGTCAATTTTGGTCAAGCTCACCCCAAGATGGAAGTTATTGGGCGGTGCTAGGTGATAGCCCTGGATGTCCCCTACATGCCAGTACCCCGGTCTTGGGGCGTCACATCGCCTCCTTCTGGTCGTAACAGCCACCCAAAAGTAGGTCCATGTGCTTGTTTTACCCAAATAGGGGTCCTGGACGTTGGGGGTCAATTTTGGTCAAGCTCACCCCAAGATGGAAGTTATTGGGCGGTGCTAGGTGATAGCCCTGGATGTCCCCTACATGCCAGTACCCGGTCTTGGGGCGTCACATCGCCTCCTTCTGGTCGTAACAGCCACCCAAAGTAGGTCCATGTGCTTGTTTTACCCAAATAGGGGGTCCTGGACGTTGGGGGTCAATTTTGGTCAAGCTCACCCCAAGATGGAAGTTATTGGGCGGTGCTAGGTGATAGCCCTGGATGTCCCCTACATGCCAGTACCCGGTCTTGGGGCGTCACATCGCCTCCTTCTGGTCGTAACAGCCACCCAAAGTAGGTCCATGTGCTTGTTTTACCCAAATAGGGGGTCCTGGACGTTGGGGGTCAATTTTGGTCAAGCTCACCCCAAGATGGAAGTTATTGGGCGGTGCTAGGTGATAGCCCTGGATGTCCCCTACATGCCAGTACCCGGTCTTGGGGCGTCACATCGCCTCCTTCTGGTCGTAACAGCCACCCAAAGTAGGTCCATGTGCTTGTTTTACCCAAATAGGGGGTCCTGGACGTTGGGGGTCAATTTTGGTCAAGCTCACCCCAAGATGGAAGTTATTGGGCGGTGCTAGGTGATAGCCCTGGATGTCCCCTACATGCCAGTACCCGGTCTTGGGGCGTCCACATCGCCTCCTTCTGGTCGTAACAGCCACCCAAAGTAGGTCCATGTGCTTGTTTTACCCAAATAGGGGGGTCCTGGACGTTGGGGGTCAATTTTGGTCAAGCTCACCCCAAGATGGAAGTTATTGGGCGGTGCTAGGTGATAGCCCTGGATGTCCCCTACATGCCAGTACCCGGTCTTGGGGCGTCACATCGCCTCCTTCTGGTCGTAACAGCCACCCAAAGTAGGTCCATGTGCTTGTTTTACCCAAAT
This sequence comes from Mya arenaria, assembly GCF_026914265.1. Taxonomy (NCBI): domain Eukaryota; kingdom Metazoa; phylum Mollusca; class Bivalvia; order Myida; family Myidae; genus Mya; species Mya arenaria. The sequence continues at coordinate 121,398 of NC_069129.1, read as the reverse complement.
AGGGGGTCCTGGACGTTGGGGGTCAATTTTGGTCAAGCTCACCCCAAGATGGAAGTTATTGGGCGGTGCTAGGTGATAGCCCTGGATGTCCCCTACATGCCAGTACCCGGTCTTGGGGCGTCACATCGCCTCCTTCTGGTCGTAACAGCCACCCAAAGTAGGTCCATGTGCTTGTTTTACCCAAATAGGGAGGTCCTGGACGTTGGGGGTCAATTTTGGTCAAGCTCACCCCAAGATGGAAGTTATTGGGCGGTGCTAGGTGATAGCCCTGGATGTCCCCTACATGCCAGTACCCGGTCTTGGGGCGTCACATCGCCTCCTTCTGGTCGTAACAGCCACCCAAAGTAGGTCCATGTGCTTGTTTTACCCAAATAGGGGGTCCTGGACGTTGGGGGTCAATTTTGGTCAAGCTCACCCCAAGATGGAAGTTATTGGGCGGTGCTAGGTGATAGCCCTGGATGTCCCCTACATGCCAGTACCCGGTCTTGGGGCGTCACATCGCCTCCTTCTGGTCGTAACAGCCACCCAAAGTAGGTCCATGTGCTTGTTTTACCCAAATAGGGGGTCCTGGACGTTGGGGGTCAATTTGGTCAAGCTCACCCCAAGATGGAAGTTATTGGGCGGTGCTAGGTGATAGCCCTGGATGTCCCCTACATGCCAGTACCCGGTCTTGGGGCGTCACATCGCCTCCTTCTGGTCGTAACAGCCACCCAAAGTAGGTCCATGTGCTTGTTTTACCCAAATAGGGGGTCCTGGACGTTGGGGGTCAATTTTGGTCAAGCTCACCCCAAGATGGAAGTTATTGGGCGGTGCTAGGTGATAGCCCTGGATGTCCCCTACATGCCAGTACCCGGTCTTGGGGCGTCACATCGCCTCCTTCTGGTCGTAACAGCCACCCAAAGTAGGTCCATGTGCTTGTTTTACCCAAATAGGGGGTCCTGGACGTTGGGGGTCAATTTTGGTCAAGCTCACCCCAAGATGGAAGTTATTGGGCGGTGCTAGGTGATAGCCCTGGATGTCCCCTACATGCCAGTACCCGGTCCTTGGGGCGTCACATCGCCTCCTTCTGGTCGTAACAGCCACCCAAAGTAGGTCCATGTGCTTGTTTTACCCAAATAGGGGGTCCTGGACGTTGGGGGTCAATTTTGGTCAAGCTCACCCCAAGATGGAAGTTATTGGGCGGTGCTAGGTGATAGCCCTGGATGTCCCCTACATGCCAGTACCCGGTCTTGGGGCGTCACATCGCCTCCTTCTGGTCGTAACAGCCACCCAAAGTAGGTCCATGTGCTTGTTTTACCCAAATAGGGGGTCCTGGACGTTGGGGGTCAATTTTGGTCAAGCTCACCCCAAGATGGAAGTTATTGGGCGGTGCTAGGTGATAGCCCTGGATGTCCCCTACATGCCAGTACCCGGTCTTGGGGCGTCACATCGCCTCCTTCTGGTCGTAACAGCCACCCAAAGTAGGTCCATGTGCTTGTTTTACCCAAATAGGGGGTCCTGGACGTTGGGGGTCAATTTTGGTCAAGCTCACCCCAAGATGGAAGTTATTGGGCGGTGCTAGGTGATAGCCCTGGATGTCCCCTACATGCCAGTACCCGGTCTTGGGGCGTCACATCGCCTCCTTCTGGTCGTAACAGCCACCCAAAGTAGGTCCATGTGCTTGTTTTACCCAAATAGGGGGTCCTGGACGTTGGGGGTCAATTTTGGTCAAGCTCACCCCAAGATGGAAGTTATTGGGCGGTGCTAGGTGATAGCCCTGGATGTCCCCTACATGCCAGTACCCGGTCTTGGGGCGTCACATCGCCTCCTTCTGGTCGTAACAGCCACCCAAAGTAGGTCCATGTGCTTGTTTTACCCAAATAGGGGGTCCTGGACGTTGGGGGTCAATTTTGGTCAAGCTCACCCCAAGATGGAAGTTATTGGGCGGTGCTAGGTGATAGCCCTGGATGTCCCCTACATGCCAGTACCCGGTCTTGGGGCGTCACATCGCCTCCTTCTGGTCGTAACAGCCACCCAAAGTAGGTCCATGTGCTTGTTTTACCCAAATAGGGGGTCCTGGACGTTGGGGGTCAATTTTGGTCAAGCTCACCCCAAGATGGAAGTTATTGGGCGGTGCTAGGTGATAGCCCTGGATGTCCCCTACATGCCAGTACCCGGTCTTGGGGCGTCACATCGCCTCCTTCTGGTCGTAACAGCCACCCAAGTTCCGTGATGTTTGGTTTCAATTGGTTAGGCTGTGGTGGCTTGTACGTCAAAACAGAGATTGATCATGATTGTATGTTTATTTAATTTTTCATTAATATTCATTTAATATTACATTTATTGCATCATACAGAATGTCCAGTCCTCGTTTAGTGGTTACAAATACATCTATACAGCGATCTATGTTATTGATATCAAACCAGACTTGTTGTCTTCTTTAATCGATATTCTTTCATCATTTTATTTATTGCATTAAACTGAATTACGTCCAATTCTTATTCAGCGTTCACCAATAAATGTGTTTTATGTTTCCTTTTACTTCCACAATCTGGTGCATTTCAAGAATTTTCAGTGCAAAATTTATTACGGTTATGATTAAATTCCTTATTGGCTGCTGACTTAATGTATTTGGCAATTTTCTCTATTTCGTCGTATCTATTTCCGTAAGTCAACGCAAACACTTATTGGCTGCTAGCTATTGGCTGCTGGCTTGGCGGTAGTCAGAAGTTTCTTTAAAAATCGCGCTGCTGTAAAGTGATTGTTTACATTTTACGACATACATGGAGACAAAACGTCCAATGTGAAACGGTGAATGTCTTGTATAACGATCATCGAAGTTACGTCCCTCCTTCTTTTAAGAAGTGTTGATGATCCCATGAAAACAAGTTTCAATATTGTTTTAAGCGGAAGTATTTTTATAGATAAGAACCAACCCTTATTATTGAAAATCAAAACACTTGAAACTGATGTGATCACCATCGTGCGTCATGAGCATTGATTAAGATTCCAAGTCAAGTCTGCCAATAGTTATAGTGGCAAATACAGAGTAAACATTGTCACCAATACCGTTCAAACCAGAATTCTTGGTTAGTGATAATTGATAAGAAGTATTAAACATATATTATCAAAATATAGTCTGAGAAAACATTATCCTCGTCGTTTAAGAATTGCAATTCTGTTAATGTACATAACAATTTACAATAACGTTACAAAATTAGTCGTACAAGTGCAACTTATAAACTATTTAGCGATACAGATACAACGATACAGATGCAAAGAAACACCGATTCAACGATACAGATTGAACGGTACAGACACAATGGTACAACGATACAGATGCAACGATACAACAATACAGATACCGCGATACCCTGAACGATTCAGATACAACGAAAAAACGATACAGATTCAACGATACAGATACAAAGACAAATCGATACAGATTCAACGATACAGATACAAAGACAAATCGATACAGATTCAACGATACAGATACAAAGACAAATCGATACAGATTCATCGATACAACAATACAGATACTACAATACCCTGAACGATTCAGATACAACGAAAAAACGATAGAGGTACAACGATACAGATACTAAGACAAATCGATACAGATTCAACGATACAGATACAACTATACAGATATTATGTTAGAACGATGCAATGCTACAGATACAACGATACAGATTCAACGATACAGATTCAACTATACAGATACTATGATAGAACGATACATATACTACGATACAACGATACATATATTTAATAAAAACGATGCAACGATACATATACTACGATACAACGATACATATATTTAATAAAAACGATGCAACGATACATATACTACGATACAACGATACATATACTTAATAAAAACGATGCAACGATACATATACTACGATACAACGATACATATACTACGATACAACGATACATATACTTAATAAAAACGATACAACGATACATATACTACGATACAACGATACATATATTTAATAAAAACGATGCAACGATACATATACTACGATACAACGATACATATACTTAATAAAAACGATGCAACGATACATATACTACGATACAACGATACATATACTTAATAAAAACGATGCAACGATACATATACTACGATACAACGATACATATACTACGATGCAACGATACATATACTACGATACAACGATACATATACTTAATAAAAACGATACAACGATACATATACTACGATACAACGATACATATATTTAATAAAAACGATGCAACGATACATATACTACGATACAACGATACATATATTTAATAAAAACGATGCAACGATACATATACTACGATACAACGATACATATATTTAATAAAAACGATGCAACGATATAGATACTACGATACAACGATATACTTACAAAGATACTTCCTTATCTACTAATTTGTCTTTCCTATGATGTGTCGCGGGCGCGGGCGCGGGCGTGGCCATTCTCGACTGTTTAACCTCTAGTCTTTGGCTGATTTGATAAACACTTCAATGGGCGAGATAACTGATGACGGATGTGCATAGAGAATGTTTATGTCGTCGTATACAAAACCAAACATATGTTTCACAATCCCCTTGTTCTGGTACTCGTTTAATAATTTAGTGTCTTCTGCATGGTGACCTAGATTCATTAAAATAAATATTTTCCCTATAATACTTTAAATCATTTCTTTTTTCATTTGTTTGGAGGGAGACATGATATCAAAAGAGACATTTGAAACCGATACTGCAAACATCCGGGGAAGGGAATACATCATCTTATTCAGAATTATATCGTCACGACTTGAAAATGTCAATGTCAAGCGTGTTTGCGATCTGTAAATTTGCACTTCTGTATATCAAGGAAATTTGACAGATTTGTTTGTCGATTCATGCCTCACCAGCACACTATATCGACAACCACACCATAATTCCTTTGATGGCCGGCACTTATACAGACACATAATATTTTGCCATTTGCAAACTGTTTTGAAATATGCCTGTGCATTTAAATATTTGTGTGCATAAGAATATTCAGTCTACGGACAATCTAAAACCAGGGTGTGAACAAGCAAGATCGATCTAAAATCCTACCGTTCAGATCTTTTTCAATTTCCCCTTTCTTGAGGTATGGAGTTATTTTCGAGATATTTCCCGATTCGGAAGCACTTGTTTCCCACTCAGGAAGCAACACCAACCAGTCAGTGAAAACAGCTAAACAGTGGGTCAGGATCTGGAAACGAAGCAGTTTTGTACTACCGCTGTTACTACTGAATAGTACCGTACAAACAGAATATGGTTGAGCCAGAGTATATCAAGTATGAGAAAGTATTGTTCTGAAATATAAAATATTTCAGAACGGATCAGAATATTATTTTATTTTTTTACAGTTTTTATAACAAATATACCAAAATAACAACTAAACTATGCAATGAGCGTCTTTTAAGGAATAAATTGCGGGACATATGTTATTATCGGGGTATGAACGCAGTTGGGCTGGTTAAAGCGTGTCGAGTCGAACACCAATAGTTTATTATTTCTTTCAAGAACTGTTATAAAAATACTTCATTTCATTGAAGAAAACCTTACACAAATTCTATCTGATTCATTCTGTAAACAGAACGACCCTACCGTAACCGGAAACAGATTACGACACAGTAACGCGGGAAAAGAATCAATCACTTCAAATCACCTTTAAACGTACAATTTAAACACTAAATTTACTTTCTAACAAGTTTTTCGGAGCCTGCTAACACAAAACAAACGATAAGAAGATGAACAATTTTCAATCTAAATGTACAAATGCATATAAATATAAGATGATTCACTATCCGAACATATCCGAAGATGTTGCGTTCATCGAAAAATATTCGCAATTGCCGCAGCCAGGGGGGGGGGGGGGGGTCACTGCGTTGTGCTTCTCATGTATTTCCCCCAAACGCAGTCTAAACAGTACCAGCCGTAGACGCACTGGTGGGATCGCCAGCTTTTCTCCAGTAGTAATAACTCGCAACTTACTATCCACGTACCCCATGTGCTCTCCGCGCAACACTCATGCACCAGCCACGCGGTAGCCGACATTTCTTCGCGGACCAGAAATGTTGCATGTCCATTTTTTCTTCACGTAGGAAGGCTACGCGCGGGTCAGGTAGCTTCAAATTACTTGCGAAGTACGCGCTGGCCAACCGCGGAGGACCCGTACAACCCCAAATTCTTGACGTGAACCACTACGCCTATGCGAGTCGGATGAAACCATAGCCTTACACGCTAGATGCTACAATTTCTAGGCAACTGTAGGTCAATTGCAGCAAAAATTATAATCACACTATAACGTAGAAGCAAGTGTTTTTACAGCATCTTCATGAAACTTTGCTGGTGTGTTTGTCTTGTTAGGATGATATGACTCAGTATGCTCTTATTGGTTAGTATGAGGTTCGGTATCGCAATTCGGTTAAGCCCCAGTGACTGACCTTTCTAAGCACGATTGACCACGCTATTGTGATGTTGCCTCGTAATGTATTGTCTTGTGACGAAGTTTGTTTAGAGGCAACATTTAACGTTTATTACAGTATGAAGTCTACACTGACTCTCTCCTCGAATAACGATGACTACATGTGTTTACAATAATTTATAAAACAATCGTTTGTTCATTCCGTGTCGAATGATTTCCTTATCGTACGTGAAATCTAATTCCAAGAATTATTCGCCAGTAAGACAGAGAAGAAAAATAGATAGAGAAAATAACTCTGAAATGATCAAATAAGGACCTCTCCTGGGACCACTTATCTGCAATTTGCCGCGGCGGCCGAAGTAAACGCAGCCTTCTGAATATGCGCAAGTTTCCGTGAAGAAAGTAATGGGATATTTTGTTACTTTAAGTCAGCTAAATGGGTAATAAATATAACCATCTCCCATTCGCCCACACGTTTTTTTAGCAACATTAAAGGTTTTGGAGCACTTGGACCTGTTTGAATTCAGACATCACAATTAGCCTTTCTCTGTAAATACTACCGTTCATGAATTGCTGTTGTCTATCAGACATGCACAGATCGAAATCTGAGTAATGTCTAAAGGTTATAACAAATGCGATATGCATTTACGAAACTAAACGGGACTGGAATGTCGGCTTATTTATTTTGTAAATGCATTATAGTTACCGTTTAACCGACTTAGTGTTTTACATTATATTTTGGCTACTGACACAGTCTCTGTCTTAATTTACCGATTCATCTGATTAAAACTATAACGTCTGACTGCGAATTTAGGCGGATAGAGAAAACGAATCCCATGTTGTCATATAACCCAATGTTAAAACTATAATGTCGATAGGATATTTCGACATTGAAAGGGTGATTAATAAACACCAAAGTTATACATGTATAGCCTTACTTTCACCTTTCCAAAAAGTGTTTTTGAAAAAAAAAGTGATATAAAAGATGTTTTTCTTGTCCATCTGAAGACCTACACTCTAAAACCACGGATGTAAATACAATGTACATGTATATCGGAATGGATGTGTAAAACAGTTCAAGTCTTCGCCACAGTTTCCTCAAAATTTCAGCAACTCGTTAACCACATGACTCTGGTATGATATTTGCGTTTACTGTTTCTAACTATATTGCAGCAGGACATTATGTTTTGTCAAGAATCATGTAACTTTGAGTTATTACCATCCAAATTGGAATACTCAGCACTATGCCAAAATAAATCGGCACATTTAGAAACTTCCATCGCATTGAACAACATTTAGTTTTTAACACTTATGCCAGTAGCTTTTCATTGTGATCACCTCGTCTGAGACATTGATAGTTAAACGCCATGGCATTTGGCTTTAAAATATTATTCAGGTTAATTAAATTATTTTTATAGACATAATTTATTAAAAGTGAAGAGCACTTATGACCTTTTATAGTAATATGCAAGCACATATCAAAATAATTTATATAAAATCAATACCACGTGAAGGTGTTATCGAATGTGGAATTTTAACTTCATTTATAATTTTACAACGATTTTGAAACAATTATATTAATCGCTCTGGTTGGCACGCTGTATTCGAGAGCGTGTTCCTATGGTGTGGGCGGAAGTGGAGTACCCGGAAAAAGCCAACTTGTCCCACTTGGTGACGACACACCTGCCTTGTTTTTGTGCATCTTCACCTTATTTGATTGATATAACTATGTGTTCTGTATTTTGATATTATCAGTTATAGAGGAAAAATTTAGAACAAGACGACTGAGGTTGATGACGCACCGTGACTATAGGGTAGAAACCGTATATGGGATATACACGTACAAAACGAGAAAGTGTGGCGTTGGCAGTTCTGCATTTAACCATCTGAAACCAACGAACATTCTATGTATATAAAATATTACCATTTTAATGTTATCTTATTCTAACTGTCTTGTGAAACCGATACTCGTGCGAGACTCGTGTTAGACCCATGCGAGACTCATGTAAGACTCACACGAGACTCATGCAAGACATATGCGAGGCTCATGTGAGACGCACACGAGACTCATGCAAGACTCATGTAAGGCTTATGCGAGGCTCATGTAAGACTTATGTGAGACTCACACGAGACGCTTACGAGACTCATGTAAGACTCATGTAAAACTTATGCAAGACTCATGTAAGACTCATGTAAGACTCATGCAAGACTCATGTAAGACTCATGCGAGACCCATGTAAGACTCATGCGAGACTCATGTAAGGTTCATGTAAGACTAATGTAAGAAAAATGCGAGACTCATGTAAGAATCATGCAAGACTCATGCGAGACTCATGTAAGACTCACGTTAGGTTCATACGAGACTTATTTAAACTTATGCGAGACTAATGTAAGACTCAAGCGAGACTCATGCGAGACTCATGTAAGACTCATGTAAGATTTATGCGAGGTTCATGGTAGACTCATGTGAGACTCACACGAGACGCACACGAGACTCAAGCAAGACTAATGTAAGACTTATGCATGGCTCATGTAAGACTTATGTTAGACTCATGCAAGACTCATGTAAGACTCATGCGAGACCCATGTTAACTTATGTAAGACTAATGTAAGACTCATGCGAGACTAATGCAAGACTCATGCGAAACTCATGCGAGACTCATGTAAGGCTAATGTAAAACTCATGCGAGACTCATGTAAGAATCATGCAAGACTCATGCGAGACCCATGTTAACTTATGTGAGACTAATGTAAGACTCATGCGAGACTAATGCAAGATTCATGCGAAACTCATGCGAGACTCATGTAAGGCTCATGTAAGACTCATACGAGACTCATGTAAGGCTCATGTAAGGTTCATGCGAGACTTATGTAAACTTTTGCGAGGCTCATGTAAGATTCAAGCGAGACTCGTGCAAGACTCATGTAAAACTCATGCGATACTAATGCGAGACTTATGCAAGACTCATGCGAGACTCATGCAAGACTTATGCAAGACTTATGCGAGGCTCATGTCAGACTCATGCGAGGTTCATGCAAGAATCATGCAAGACTCACGCGTGATTCATGCGAGACAGAGAAGATGGTTTTGGTGCACCAAGGAATCCTTTCATTTCGGAATCTTAAATGAACAAAGCTAATGATGATTGACGATCTCTGGGAGATTGACGTTCAGACTGATTGATGGACAGGAGGCATTATGTATCCATTAGCACGCGGAAAGGCGCAAACATTTAGCACCACTTACAAACCATTACAATACATCAGCTTTATTAAATCAACGCAAACAGACAATGTTAATGTGGTAAGTCAGGGAACGCCACTCCCAAACTGTATTTGCCATAAAATGCTTATATAAGTGAGAGAAAATCCACGAAGATAACTACATATGTAATGTGTACATCTTTCTTGACAACAACATTTATATAAGTCTAAGAAATAGCTGACTAGGGATGGTGAAATACTATATAACGATCAACGATGTCTTGCCTTTTCGGTATAAGAGGTTGAACATTAATACGCATGGGAAACATACATTTCGAACGTGTGTGATAAATGATTACTTTTATATTTGCGTTCACACATATCCAAAGTTCATTTATCGGCCAAGAAACGCGAACGGCTGTTAGACAAAGAATGGATTGGTGCACTTACACCAGCCAGGATGCACTGCATGGCTATATAAGTCATATTATGAGATGAAAAACAGAGATTTAAAGTTTTATATAAAGTTGGTTTGAAATTTGAGACTCACTTTGGAGCTTGTTTGAAAACTACTTGCCATGATTGCATACAATTTTAGCAAGACTTAACCCAATCTTTTACCGATTCAAATTTTGGTGATTTTGAAATGAAAATCATTGTAAATCAATAAGATTTAATGAACTATTTGGGTATATTTAAAATTGCAGTTCTCATAGCTATTCTCCTCGGCGCACATATGAGTTTGTCTAATGGAACGACTTTAAATAATGGACTCTTACAATCTGCCCTGTGGTGCTCCGAGCATGAGAAGGTATATAGCAGAGCAGGGTCTGGCCCGCTTGCTGCCGCCGACCTGGCTCGATGGTGAATCACCGGTGTAGAAGGTGCGCCAGTGAAGCGTGTTTTTGCGTTAAATGAAAAATAAACCCCAAGATTTAAGGTAGAGGAAGTGACATTTGTTTTGAACGCCATTCAAATTGCCATAGGTAGAAACTGTATCTGTTCTTTGGATATTATAAGTATATTCCATGGCCGAGAGTGTAAGATAGGTTCATCCCGACCCGTGCGTAGGGTGTTGCGAAAACGAGGTTTACCGGGATGAAACTTTCTCCAACCTCAGATTAGTAGATGCAAAAAAATAACCATGCTAGAATATAAGTATCTTCCATGGCCGAGAGTGTAAGATAGGTTCATTCCGACCCGAGCGTAGGGTGTTTTGCGGAAATGAGGTTTATCGAGTTTGCGCAAAACACCCTGCGCGAGGGTCGGGATGAACCTTTCTTACACGAGCGGCTATGGTAGATGCTTTTTCTCCCACCTCAGGTAAACAAAATTAAGTAAAAATGTATTTTTTCGCTGGAACTATTTTGTGCTTAGTGAAAATAATTGCGTATGGATATGCGATAATTCGTGGTTGTCATGGATATTCGCGCAGTGATTCAGAGTATGTAAATTGTCTGATTGTTCTTTAAATAGTTTTAAGAAGAGTGAAGCATTATTTCTTTAAAGGTGCGTGAAACCTGTTTTCTGGTGACATTTGAAGCGAGGATTAATTAATTAGCGTTCTAAATATTGCCACAAGACAAGGTTTCCATGTCTCGCTTCAAACAGACGCTGGCAAGATAAGAATTTCTAGCATGGTTAAATTAATGGATCTATTTATCTGAGGTGGGAGAAATTCTTATCTTTGCCCGTGGGCCCGTATGGAACTCCTTTTTAATGGTCATCACATTGTAATTACCTCCCTTGTTGAAGACTGTAGTCTGTAGCATCATAGAAACCTTGTCTTGTGGCAATATTAAGAATGCTCATTAATGATTTCCCACTTCAAATGTCACCATAAAAAGTTTTCACGCACATTTCAAGAAATAATGCTTCACTTTCCTCATAACTATTTAAAGACCGATTCGACTATTAGCATAATCTGGATCACTGTGCGCATATCCATACGGATTTATTTTCACTACGCACAAAAGAGTACCAGCAAGAATACATTTTCACGGAATTTGGGACATTAAACAAGATCACGGTATTTGGGACATTAAACAAGATCACGGTATTTGGGACATTAAACAAGATCACGGTATTTGGGACATTAAACAAGATCACGGTATTTGGGACATTAAACAAGATCACGGTATTTGGGACATTAAACAAGATCACGGTATTTGGACCGTTAAACAAGATCACGGTATTTGGGCCGTTAAACAAGATCAGGGTATTTGGGCCGTTAAACAAGATCACGGTATTTGGGCCGTTAAACAAGATCAGGGTATTTGGGCCGTTAAACAAGATCACGGTATTTGGGCCGTTAAACAAGATCACGGTATTTGGGCCGTTAAACAAGATCAGGGTATTTGGGCCGTTAAACAAGATCACGGTATTTGAGCCGTTAAACAAGATCACGGTATTTGGGCCGTTAAACAAGATCAGGGTATTTGGGCCGTTAAACAAGATCAGGGTATTTGGGCCGTTAAACAAGATCACGGTATTTGGGCCGTTAAACAAGATCACGGTATTTGGGCCGTTAAACAAGGTCACGGTATTTGGGCCGTTAAACAAGATCACGGTATTTGGGCCGTTAAACAAGATCAGGGTATTTGGGGCTTTAAACAGGATTCTGTGTATGTGTGTCAACGATTGCACACTAGTTATACACTCGGCCTATCCCTGTACTCCCCACTGCGATAGTGACTACCAAAGAACTCATTTAAGTGTTCTGAAATGGCAAAAAAAACAAGGCTGATATGTGGAATCGGGTTTATTAAATCATTTTACTAACAAAAACAACTTTTATTTCAAAGGCATGACACCCACACAACACACTCCACTTTACACACCTCAAACACAACAAGGAAAATGTGTTTTGGCTAAACTATTGATCATGGAAGTTGTATATCTTTGTCACGTTTGCGCTTTTTGTGCTTGACCTTTTTCTGTCAACAAAGAGCGTCTCTGATTGAAAAATAATACATGTATACAGTCTTATGAGTTACAATCTAATCGATAATACTTTATTTCGAAACAAATATTTGCTATTATACTTTGTGGCCAATTTAAAAAATGAGTCCAACCAAACCACATTTTGCTTTTATACATAGCTTGTTAAAACACCAGGTAATTTGAGTAAGTTTAACAACGGTAAAAGTGCAGCAATATATTTATATTAGTGACATTAACAAATAATACAAATGAAATTTCTGTATTGTTCTTTGCGACAACCCATCTACAGATAGGTATTAATTAAACATTCTTTCTTCTAAGCATTTTCAAAACAAGCATCCTCAACAACAAATGTCTGAAATAAAGTTTATCAACGAACATTGGCCTACAGTCAAATATTGAACGTTTGATAAATTGAAGTTGGGAACTATCATCATCTTTATTTAGTATTCGAAATTATACTGCGTCCAATGAAATGACAGAATTTTTCAAATCTGCGCCGTGCATTTATTTTGGTACATTGGCGGTCTTGATGAAGTGTAAATTACACCTTACTTATTTTGAAACATATATATATATATATACATTTCTCTGAAAGTGAAAGTTTCTTTGAAATGTCGCAACTTCCACTTTAATGCATTAACTAATTGAACAACGACAAACAGAATTAGGTTACGTAGTAAATACGACTTAGTAAATATGACGTAAGCGGGAAGTATTACGTCATACGTCCGTATTACTGAAATATGCATTGCGGAGCTCGCGGTTTAACATGACTTTAACGCCATTGCGCTTAAAACGCTTATTTCAAGATTATGTTTATGTAAAATATCCTTCATTGGTGCGAAATTCTAAAAATTGTCAAAAATAATATTAAGACCTCGATGTCTGCCTGTCGCCTTTCATACACTAACGCTATATTTACAGCCAGCTCAAACTGTTAGATCAGATCCTGCGGGAATATGGAATGTTTAAAAATGATAAGAAATTGCACACATGTAACTCATCGGAGTGGAAAACTGGAAAAGTGTTTAGGACCAAAAACACAACAAATCTCATATGTAACAAACATATCACAAATGGGCTATTGTGACTTAACAATACATTCTTTATGTAAAATAAACGATAATACATGAGAAATATGACATGAATGCAGCTATCAGGTACATGTACATCAATGATTTGCATGCATACAGTACTACAGTGTATGAACTGTGATCGTGTATCGTCTCATGCTGGATTTAATGCATTATGCAACAATGCTATATAGGTATCAGCACACATAACTTCCACTTGATTGTAAGACAATTGGGTAATTAGGAACTGCATAATGATTCTGGAAGATTCGGAATTTTACACTAATCCATAATTACGACATTCCAGATCAAAACGTAGTACTTATAACCCTTTCATTATATATGTTTCTGGTTTATAGCAATTTAAGAACATATGATTACATAATTAATGTCATTTTAATGACGTACTATTGCGTTTTATGACATAATTTAAAGGAATGCAGTATTGCACTGGAGTGGAACTACCATTGCAATCTCCTACGCAGTGATCTCCCCTGGCAAGCAAACCCGATCTCGCCACCACATTCGAAACCATTCGGCCATTTTCCCTCGAAAGCAACCTCGGATGTATGGTTTACAATATCATTTTTTTTATATTTAACTACACGGAAAGTAGATCGCGTAGTAATTTCATTTTAGCAGTTACACTTAATGATTTTACTCTTGAAAATCTAATTGTTAATTCAATAACACACTTCACTGACAATCAGTTTAAACTTAGATATACATTTTTACGTTGAAACAATACAGAAAATGAATACTATTACTTAAAATTTTAAGAAATATCAAAAATGGCCGCGGTGTTCGGAATGCGTGGGTTGTGCTACAGTACGTTGCAATATACATGGCGTGTGCATATTTCCACCATGCACTCTATATGGCCGACTTATCCTCGCACTTTTCGTACACATGCTTTTTCAGATTTAAATTTCTGAGTAGCTTTAATATCTATGTAGGAACTAGAAGCTTTACTGGTCAGTTAAGGGTAAATGTATTTCATTTTGCAGTTTTATGTTTCTATTCGACTTGTGACATTCCCTAAATATGTTACTGGAATTCTTGATCTTCCGGTATTTGGCAGTACGCTTCTTGATGAAATAGCCCCACTATGTAACTCTTCGAAAAAAGGCTTTCATTATTGTTTGTGACGAATATATCATCTCAAGGCTTACCATAGTTGCTACAGCCGCGGTATTAAAGTAAAAGGGTGTTTCGACACGCATGTTTGCATTGCTCGATCTTCGACTGTGCCTGTGGGAGCATTCGGACAAGCGTTTAACGTTCGGCGTATTACGTCTAGTATGGCAGCATAACGCTTTAACGTTCGGCGTATTACGTCTGGCAGCATATAGCTTTAACGTTCGGCGTATTACGTCTAGCAGCATATAGCTTTAACGTTCGGCGTATTACGTCTGGCAGCATATAGCTCTAACGTTCGGCGTATTACGTCTGGCAGCATATAGCTTAAACGTTCGGCATATAACGTCTGGCAGCATATAGCTTTGTACCAGCTTTGACATAAATGTTCTCAGACTTTTTCTACAGGACTGAGTGGACTATAGAACTGCATGTGTGTGTTTTCCTGCTATAGAACTGAGTGAAATGTTGTTGTTTTTAGAATGCTGTTTAAAACGAAAACACTTATTAAACCAAGTTTTCTTTATCTTGTCAGCTGCTAAATGGACACGTACTGGAAATAAGTTTGCACCGAAACATGTCCTTTTTGCGCAAATTTTGGAATTCATCATTTTAATTCACTAGCATTTAATGTAAAACTAGTTCGCACCATTCACCGAACAACAGCTCCTTGTATCATTAAAACAGTTCATATATGTCCAAAAGTGACAAGTTCAGTTATTCACTTGACAAAATGCGATGGACAAGGTTGTCCAGTTTAGCGTCTAAACGTTTAGTATTTTGCAGCCTTTGCCTCTCACGAGTTAAACGTTCACATATTTCACTACTGGGCTTGCCTCTGTAGTTTTATTGCATTATTGAATGGTAGTCTTGCACGTAAAGCAGTAGTTACCAACTATATCGGATACCACTCATAGAACGGTTTTATAATTGACCGATCTAAACTGTTTTACCTAACACATGTTTTGCATTGTATGCTGACAATGCAAATACACATATTTCATAAACGTAACATAAGAGACGACTGTCTCATACATGTATTTCACGCATACTATTCTATTTTCGTGTTTCACATTCTGTTTAACGATATTGACTACACCAAATACTTTTCAATACCCGACACGTATTCAACATCATGTGAAAAAGCGATTGCTTTTGGATGCGATGCACGATATAAACAGCAAATGTGTTGTCATACCAATGAACGCCGAAACCTTCTATTGATTACGACGTTCGTTAGAATTAAAACGATAATGCATAATGGACTAGTTTCGTTTTTTGATAAAAGTTCCTCTATTAATAAACTTTTATTCGCATATCTACGTTCGAGCTTTACTTCAGTGTTTTAAAACTGAAAATCGATCGCAAGACTTACTCTAAATGTTTCTAAGGCAACATAAACGCAATCATTCGGACTGATCAACGGCTAACAAAAAGTCAAGTACTACTATAAAGTTACTTAGAATCCATAATTGAGCATAGTTACGATATATATACAACACACATCACTGTTGGTTACGTTGTGCTATCACCACACAGCCGTACAGCATACAGTATAATTACATTAGCTTCCCATAAACCATTCAACATGAGCTACATGCACTGAATGACTGTCTGCTTTGGTATGACTATTCCGTGTGTTCACCTAGAACATCAAGGGGAAACGTTTTAGCAGCTGTGTATAATTAACTCGCACTCTCACTGCAAGACTCGAACAGATTTGCTGACTGTGGCCTCTCTACTTCGGAGATGGGCGAGCTGGGGCAGCTTGCCCTAACCATTGTTTTGATCTCTTTCAGTTGATCATGCATAGATGTCATCAGCTGCTCAATGTTCCGTATACGTGATTTCATATTATCATGGTCGTCACGAACTGTTTCTACAATACCATAAACCTCGTTCACGTTTTGGTTGATTTCTACTGGTCCAACTAATGATTCACCAACTTGGGTTCTAAGATACCGCGCGTGACTCATTTTGCGTACAGCACGCAGGAGACGTCGGCGGTGAATTATAATTCTATCGTCGGAGGCATCAACCCCTTCGCGCCTCATGCGACACAGGATGAGAAACTCGGTGACAACCTTTGCTGCGGAGTTTTTGTAGAGTTTATCAAAGCTTATCTGTTGCACAAACGTGTGGACATATTTTTCTCCTCTGCTCTGTTCGAGCTTTCTAGTCAAAACCGCGACACAGAGGGCCATAAGCCCGACACCCATCATTCCCGTGAAGATGGCGAGAACACGACCGCAAGTTGTACGAGGGACGATATCTCCATAGCCCAGGGTCAGGAACGTCACACACGTCATCCAGATGGCTTGCATAAAGAATGTCGACTGATGAGCTTCGAGTGCATAGTGTTCACACATTCTTAGAGAGTAACTGTTGACAAGCAAGACTATGCCCATGATAGATATCAGGCAACATCCCGGCCACTGGCTCATCAGCGCTTTAAATACGAATTGGGCGTTTATGTTCACATTGCTCATGGCGCCGAGACTTTGTACCGTTGTATCACAGAACAATGCACTGTGCACGACCAGAAACCTCATCAAGAGGTAGATCCTCGCAAACATTAGAATGGAAAATAGGGAGTTTATCGGTAGACCTTCTACCGTGAAAGCATGAAGATCGTCAACAGAAGAGACATACATTGGAAGCCTCGCTGTCGTCGTAAATGGCAGAGGATGGATGGAACATATCACAAGTTCCGCGACTAGTTTTGCAAAGTCCTTCCATGTCGTAACGAGTTTCCAATTGCTCAGACCTCGGCTAATTAACCTGAGTTTAATGCCTATCACATGGTACATAACGATGGCCACCAGCACTCCAATTGTCGTTATGGACGTTATCACACGGAGGTAAATGGAAATGGTCGCCGCAGTCGAGTAGACCTTCGCAAACTGGCATTCCGTGTCAATTATCACAATTATGATACCAATAATGGCCAACAAGAAAGCCATATCGGATACTCTTGTCCGCCGGCCTATCAACTCCTTGCGCACGCGCAAACGGTATCCGAGATTCCTGACGTCGAGAACGCTTTCGCGCTTGCTGGGAGGCATGATGAGATTTTGAGTGCTGACGTTGTCTGAGCTTGCGTATGTGGGGTACTGCCAATGTCCGGTTTTTAGCGGCAAATCTGGGGAGTCCATAGTCGGTACTGAGCAAATGGGAAAATTCTGAAAATATAGATAAGGAAATATCTTACAATTAACTGTCATTGTCCATTATCTGTTGGCATTTCTGGGGAGTCCTTAGTTCGTACCGAGCAAAACATATAAATAAGGAAAATATATGTTTAACGTCTGTTTAAGCGACAACGCTTTGGATCCATACTCGGTTCTGAAAACACGGGAAACTTATAAGTTGACCGTATTGCCCTCGAAGAAGCTACTTTGGGATAGATCTTACGCGACACTTAAAATTGCACAGGTAAGATATCAATTCTGCTTGAATAGCACTTTTATTTGGTCATTCCATTCCATCGCTGTCAGAGTGAACGACATGGTTAAGCTCACAGTAGCCTCATCCTTGACCAAGGCAGTGTATATTTCTTACCAGTTGTGTAATTAATGAAGAAAGGCAATGACATGTTTTCTGAAATACGTGAAACGTTACACATAGTATGTGTATTTCTAACAGTTTTTGGATAACTTTGAACTCAAAACTAAAAAACTGGTCCGAAATATAGCTGAAGGGAGAACGTCGGGCCAAGCTTATTTACTATGACACGACTTATTTCATAATCGTTTCTAAAGGTTTCACCACCGATGAAATAAGTTTTACCACTTTACGGCCATTCAGGGTCATGCGATAGAAGAAGGTGATACAGTTTTACCACTTAACGGCCATTCAGGGTCATGCGATAGAAGAAGGTGTTACCACTTTACGGCCATTCAAGGTCATGCGATAGAAGCAGGTAATACAGTTTTACCACTTAACGGCCATTCAGGGTCATGCGATAGAAGCAGGTGATAGAGTTTTACCACTTTACGGCCATTCAAGGTCATGCGATAGAAGCAGGTGATACAGTATTACCACTTTACGGCCATTCAAGGTCATGCGATAGAAGCAGGTGATACAGAATTACCACTTTACGGCCATTCAAGGTCATGCGATAGAAGCAGGTGATATAGTATTACCACTTTACGGCCATTCAAGGTCATGCGATAGAAGCAGGTGATACATTATTACCACTTTACGGCCATTCAAGGTCATGCGATAGAAGCAGGTGATATAGTATTACCACTTTACGGCCATTCAAGGTCATGCGATAGAAGCAGGTGATATAGTATTACCACTTTACGGCCATTCAAGGTCATGCGATAGAAGCAGGTGATACAGTATTACCACTTTACGGCCATTCAAGGTCATGCGATAGAAGCAGGTGATACAGAATTACCACTTTACGGCCATTCAAGGTCATGCGATAGAAGCTTGTGATACAGTATTACCACTTTACGGCCATTCAAGGTCATGCGATAGAAGCAGGTGATACATTATTACCACTTTACGGCCATTCAAGGTCATGCGATAGAAGCAGGTGATACAGTATTACCACTTTACGGCCATTCAAGGTCATGCGATAGAAGCAGGTGATACAGTATTACCACTTTACGGCCATTCAAGGTCATGTGATAGAAGCAGGTGATACAGTTTTACACCTTTACGGCCATTCAGGGTCATGCGATAGAAGCAGGTGATATAGTTTTACCACTTTACGGCCATTCAAGGTCATGCGATAGAAGCAGGTGATATAGTATTACCACTTTACGGCCATTCAAGGTCATGCGATAGTAGCAGGTGATACAGTATTACCACTTTACGGCCATTCAAGGTCATGCGATAGAAGCAGGTGATACAGTATTACCACTTTACGGCCATTCAAGGTCATGCGATAGAAGCAGGTGATATAGTATTACCACTTTACGGCCATTCAAGGTCATGCGATAGAAGCAGGTGATATAGTATTACCACTTTACGGCCATTCAAGGTCATGCGATAGAAGCAGGTGATATAGTATTACCACTTTACGGCCATTCAAGGTCATGCGATAGAAGCAGGTGATATAGTATTACCACTTTACGGCCATTCAAGGTCATGCGATAGTAACAGGTGATATAGTATTACCACTTTACGGCCATTCAAGGTCATGCGATAGAAGCAGGTGATACAGTATTACCACTTTACGGCCATTCAAGGTCATGCGATAGAAGCAGGTGATACAGTATTATCACTTTACGGCCATTCAAGGTCATGCGATAGAAGCAGGTGATACAGAATTACCACTTTACGGCCATTCAAGGTCATGCGATAGAAGCAGGTGATACAGTATTACCACTTTACGGCCATTCAGGGTCATGCGGTAGAAGCAGGTGATACAGAATTACCACTTTACGGCCATTCAAGGTCATGTGATAGAAGCAGGTGATACAGTTTTACCACTTAACGGCCATTCAGGATCATGCGGTAGAAGCAGGTGATACAGTTTTACCACTTTACGGCCATTCAAGGTCATGCGATAGAAGAAGGTGATACAGTTTTACCACTTTACGGCCATTCAGGGTCATGCGATAGAAGAAGGTGTTACCACTTTACGGCCATTCAAGGTCATGCGATAGAAGCAGGTAATACAGTTTTACCACTTAACGGCCATTCAGGGTCATGCGATAGAAGAAGGTGATACAGTTTTACCACTTAACGGCCATTCAGGGTCATGCGATAGAAGAAGATGTTACCACTTTACGGCCATTCAGGGTCATGCGATAGAAGCAGGTAATACAGTTTTACCACTTTACGGCCATTCAGGGTCATGCGATAGAAGAAGGTGATACAGTTTTACCACTTAACGGCCATTCAGGGTCATGCGGTAGAAGAAAGCGAGCTTAATACTGCGCTTGGCGGCGTCGGTGTAATGCCAATGTGCAATAGCAACCAGACCAAGAACGCTGTTTGTATCCTACCAACGGCATATTACTCTGATATACTATAATTACACCAACCCAGGTCCCATTGGATTAAGACAATGCACAAGGAATGAATAGTTTGGTTGGGAAGTACGTACGGTGTGTTTAAATCACATTTGATAGAACTATGCGGATTACATAAATTTGTCATTTTTTATTTGAATGGACGCATAAAATAATCCAAAGTTGTCGTCGGAATCAACGCTATATTGTTACGTATTTAACAGAGGCCTGTTCCGCGTGAAAATAGGCTAGAGAACCTTCGTTATGCAGGAATTTCAAATTCGCAGCTATCTCCGTATTACCTAAGGTGCAACTCCAATCAAACGTCTAATCTAGCGTCAAAATTGCACCTCGTTAATTATTCATGAGTTCGAGGCTTCTGCAGTCTATCGCCCAGGGTATTCAATGGAGTTATATGTTGTGACCAGAATGGTTACCAATGTATGAACACAGTAGTGAGAAATGATGACTTCCTTACATTCCATGCCTCCCACGATCGGCGAAATTGGTATCCTAGTTTCGAAAATAATATAATCCCAGGGACAAGAAACATACATAAATAACCACGTTGTGGACGAATTACGCTATGCCATTATACAACCGCCACACAAGCCTTATCGCCAGCTAAAAAGTTTATGATGAATACCGCAATAATGAGTCTTTAACATTTCCTTTCTGACATTTGGACAATTAACTTGTTGTGTTACTTGATCGTCAAAATACATCGATAGGTCACCTTTAAAAACTACAGTTTGACGACATGCCATGGTCTAACTCCCACCAAAGCCATTCAAGTAGTTTTGTTATCTAGTATATAAAAAAGAAAGAAAAGAGAAAAATGTCAACTAAATACAAACTTACCGGTTAAATGTAAAAGTCCATAAGTTGAGGTATAATGTTGAGGCAGCTACGGTCATTCTTTCACTTGGCTAATTTCACTCATTGTCTGAAAGTAGGAAAACAATTAACCAATTATAATAGCAAGATTTCTGTTTAGATTATTAATCAAATGATATGTACAAAGAAGGATAGGCCTTCAACAGCTTTAATTAATGGCAGAAATTAAGACTGAAGAACTGTTTCTCTTGCTAAAACAGTAGACAATTGTGCGGGGAACGCTTAAGTTCAGCATTATGAATAATTCTCGTGGATATTGCTAAAATTTCATCTCACTTCATTTATATTTACTAATATATTTTACGTCTCATTGGAAAAGGAGTGAAATATAACACAATAATTATATCAATCAGTATCTATGTTGACAGTATTTCGTTTCAAATACTTGATTTAATCACCAAACATTCGCTTAAATATTCGAAACAATATTTCCACCAATCTTGAGGACCTTAGTTGGAATGTTCACTTCTTTAATCAAAGTTTCTACTCCGTTTACCCGGCCATCAACCCCGCCCATTGATGTGCTTTCGGGATGACACGCGATAAGGTCATTTGCCTGTCAAGCAGTAATGAAATATCACGAAAACGGTATTCCCAGTGGGATTATAAACAAGGAGAACAGGGTTTCTTCATAGCAAAATGAGCCACTGACACTCAAAACTAGGTCTGGTATTTGGAAAACGGACTATCTGATTAGTCGAAATGGCATGAAGATTACTACAAAATAACTGGATAATGGATGTTGTTCATTTATAAATCATAACAAATTCGTTGTGAAAGAAGAAAAAATGCTTCGAATGTTGAAAGAGTACTATTTGTTCATGGCATGGTTTCGTCATGGTTACAATTTTATCTGTTCATATTAGTTATTGTATGATTTTAGCTGGAACCCTAAGCTACAACTTCAAGTTCAAAATACAATACACAATACAATATATACACATGTAAAGCAAACATAGATTTTGAGTGATTAACCTTTAACTACTTACTAAATTATGTATTTATGGAACTATAAATTCCTGATAACAACATTGTAACCGTGTATTTAAGAGCTGAAAACCCTAAAATATTAAATGATTGGTGTTCAAAAAGCTATCGCCACATAAAGTAGAAATACCGTGTTTTCTGCACCTTTATTTCAAATTAAACTCGGTATCCTTCATAATAACTATTGTTTCGACATTTATTCATCCTTTTTGGTATATCAAAACATTTATATTAATTGTGGTAAATCTTATTTTGGTAGTATGGGTGCATCTTTAAGCTTATTATGTTACTAAATCTGTCCAACAAGTTGCTTTCCTCATTCGTGTTGAACCTATGGGCGTGCTTGCAGAACGATTAATGGCCGGGAACATCATACGTGTATTCATCGAAAAGTTAATATTTAATAAGGGTATAGTACTGATTTAGTTTACAGGACTCACGATGCGTTCCGTTTTGAATTCTAACAAAGACGACATTATACGACCAATTAAATGTATTGACCTGTAATAGTTGGAAGGAATAATAGGATTCCTAGAGTGGAACGGCTATGTAGATTTTTGTTATGAACATAATATAACCGCGGTTGAAGATTAATATCATGTTTTGTTTTTGTGCAAATAATATGAAGATTTAAGAAATGTTTACGTCATCTATCCGAATGAAATTCAACTCAAAATGCATTTTATAGTAAACTTTCGACAAAATATGTTAAAGAAGTATTTGATTCTGTTCATGTTTTAACCAAAAAATACAAAAAATAACATACATTTGTGCCTTACCCACTATCATCCACAACTGTACTGCTCATAGTATTTATGTGAAATGGCATTACCCACTATCATCCAGACAACTGAACTGCTCATAGTGTTTATGTGAAATGGCATTACCCACTATCATCCAGACAACTGTACTGCTCATAGTGTTCATGTGAAATGGCATTACCCACTATCATCCAGACAACTGTACTGCTCATAGTGTTCACGTGAAATGGCATTACCCACTATCATCCAGACAACTGTACTGCTCATAGTGTTTATGTGAAATGGCATTACCCACTATCATCCAGACAACTGTACTGCTCATAGTGTTTATGTGAAATGGCATTACCCACTATCATCCAGACAACTGTACTGCTCATAGTGTTCATGTGAAATGGCATTACCCACTATCATCCAGACAACTGTACTGCTCATAGTGTTTATGTGAAATGGCATTACCCACAATCATCCAGACAACTGTACTGCTCATAGTGTTTATGTGAAATGGCATTACCCACTATCATCCAGACAACTGTACTGCTCATAGTGTTTATGTGAAATGGCATTACCCACTATCATCCAGACAACTGTACTGCTCATAGTGTTTATGTGAAATGGCATGGCTTACTATTGTTGCTGTGAATGCTTTCGTGAATTTATATACTTGTACTTTAAGCCGTCGGCCTTTCTCCACTAAAACAATAATTGAATTGAATTAATGCACTCAAAGGGTGAATGCCAACATGTTCTAAGTGAGATTTAATAAAGAAGCAGATAGAGCCGTTTCGTTTTAAGCCTTTGAACCACTCATAACCCTTATTTCCCAAAGGGGATATTGACATTGCCAGACTTAGGCTGAACCTAGTATTTTAAAACAAGATTTGACAAGTACAACTGAGCACATTGTTTTTGTCGCTCTAAAACAATCCGAACAGTGCGCTGGAGCCTTCAATATAACCGTTTTATATTTTACCCCAACAAAGATTTGTTTCAGAGGAACAACATCCGACTGCTCAATTTAATTTGAATTCGCGATTGAAATGCATTTGGATCTAACAATGTATGATAAACATTTACCGCTTCGCATTTTTGTTACAAATTATCTTAATGTCACATAATATGCATACAAACTATTGTGAACTGCTTTATTCCTGTTAGATTACGAACACTGTATATATGTATATAGATGTATCGGTTAACGGGCATACAACCTAAAATGATTTATCATAAGTGGCCTAACAAATGTTCGTGGAATACATAAACTGTTATATTTCTTCCCCACAAAGCACAATGTCCCTTTACAGATTCACGTTACAGTTTTCCTAACAATATAGGAAGCAACAAAAATTAAAAAAGTGGTTTGCAATCAAACATTGCTATCAATCAGTGACAGACTTAACGAAGATATACATAACAGACTTGGCGTCGGCAGTCAATTCTGATTAGTTGCATTTCACGATTTGGCCACCGCGGGAAACAATAAAGGTGCTCACACCCAATACAATGTCTTGCGTAGATACAAATCGGCTCTTGCGAAGACATTGTCGAAACAATTTACCAATCTCTCGGCTTGCAATTGAAAACAACTCACTTTCGTAATACAGCACGTTGAAATAAATTATGGTTATATGTTTTAAGAGGTTTGCCAATGACTACTCCGGTCCATATTCACTAGCGCCTTGAGTCTTTGAGATTAAAACTAAGACAAAGATTTTAATTGTAAAAATGTTCTTACAGGAGCAAAGAGGGCAAAAACTGCTGTACCGTCTACACGCAAACGTTTACCTATCAGGCACACATCTTCTTTCAAAATTAGTCACATAAATATTTTGAAACATTGAAGAATGCCCTTTTTTAAACGTGAGTCAGAATCTCAGATTCAAGACAATAGTGAATATGGCCTCTGATGTGTTAAGTGTGTGCCAAAACTCGTATATCAACATGATAGCTGTTTAGTTTCCTACAAAAGCAAACGAATGCGAAAAAATGGAGGGTGAGAGTGATGGAGTGGTACAGGTGTCCGCCTCTCTTTCAAGAGAGTTAAATCCCCGCAAGCGGTACTTTCTCATAGGCTCTCTAAAAGGACTCCAGTTCTAGTTTCTGCCCAGGAAACGAACACGAGCTTGATTCTCTTAACTGTCACTTTTCTTCACAGTTGGTCGTGAAGAAATATCTATAAACTACATAAAAACATTTGAAGTGAGTTACGAAACCTGCTATGTCAGCATGTGCAAGGTATATACTAGATGGCAGTCATTATTTGTTTTCTTATTAGTTTTATCAGGTTAATGCATACTTTGGTAAGATTTACCTTTTACGTTTTTACTTTATTCAGAATTGTCGGGACAAGAGTGATGTTTGTGAACGTACACGGGTTTAAACCGCCATTAAATTTACATTTTACTGACCGTTCCAAGGCGGTACCTAAGTACTATGTACTGTGCTGTTTGTGGAGTTTGGTGCTGTTCTTCCATGTTTCTTGTACGTGATATTTTGTTTTTGTGTTCTATGTTTTGGCGTTAACCCAGTGTCATTAAACCGGGTTTATGTTTAATTGTTTGGCTACTGAGCTTGTTTCTTGTTTTACATGGATTGTCAACATTGACAATGTCAAAGTAAATGCTTGCCTGCTTTTACTGTCTATACACTCTCTTATTAAAAGGATATATCTGGGTGCGTAACCAAAGCGCTAGCATAAATGGGACTGAAGTTGGTAGTGCAGCAATAAAGCAAAAAAGTAATGCAAAACTAACAGAATGCAATAACTGCCTTATAAGAGTATTATAAATTATCTTCTAGCTGCTTTTTTTAATAAATGACATGAATAATATTCAACGACAGTATTTTGACATGCTTTTTAAGTAGAAACTATAAAAAAAGCATTTCTTGATTTTATTGGATTTTGAGGAATAAAAAGTTGTCTGTTTGTGTATGACCGGACAATTAAATAGATGCACAAGTAGTATTTATTACCTGTCGTTTCTATACTGTTGGGATACGGTTGAGGCAAAGCACTTTTTGAATTTTAATTGTGATACCACATATATGTATATAATACTTTTCAAGTAAACGAACAAGTGAACAAATTCTATATGGAATTATAAAAACGCAATAGTTTCACGGTTACAAACCACCAAAAATAGTCACATCGCTTTCGTTAGACTTGACCTACATTTCGATGACTCTTATACACTAATGAGCAATCTATATGTGTTGTATAAGTACGCTAATGAGCAATTTATATGTGTTGTAAAGTACTAGTCTGTCTTTAAATACTCTGAGCAAGTCGAGCCGCATACCGTTATGGAAATATACTAGTTACTTCAAAGCTAAGCCTGCGTCTTGTTGTAATGTAAACAAAATGTAAAAAATATGTTTTGTTCTGTTGTTATAACATTTACAAGTAATATCAAATTGTCCACGATTTAATTGAATCAATAAAGTCGATTTTGTATTAAGAGATGAGCCATAGAATATTGATGAATTAGATTGCCCTTTGACAATTACGGAAAATCTGATAACTGAATCGAATTTAAAAAGACACAAGCGTCCTGACATGCAGAAATGTTGATTTTATTGACACTATAAGAAGTGTATTTTTCCCTATCTAGTCGAGATGAGATTTTAATTATAAATGTGACATCATATTTTTCCTGGATGTTGGTGTAAGGATGTCATGGATCCAATTATAAAGAAAGTCGATGTGATTTGAGCTTTAGAGACATAACTTAAGTAAATATTACAGCAAAACTACAAATGAACTTGCATCTACTTTACAGAATAGAGTTAACAAATAGTATGAACTGAGACAACTTATTTATTTCATCGCAATTCGGGTTTAGAAGTAATCGTAGCGCCACTGATTTTATTTTCAAATTATATACTATTTTTCAAAATGTTATGATTAATCAATCGAAATTAAATTGTGCATTTTAGACTTTAAAAGGGCATCTATTACTGATATCCATGGAACACTTTGGATTAAACTTATGTAATCTGGTATGAGTTGCGAAACGCTGAATATTATTTAATTTGTTCATAAGTATTTTAGATTCTGTCTTAAAGATTGTAATTGTATGTCACTTTCTGAGCCTTTCGGTATTGATCTTGGCATTGAACAGGGCGAACCCGTCCCACCGTTTTTGTTATGTATTATTCAAATTATATAATATATGTAAACAAATAGCCTTAAACGTTTTGGCTAAGATAATGAAAGAACCATGTTCACTTATGTGCAACATGTATATTGAACGATGTAATATGTGCATTGATAGGAATGTCAATACCATTTTTTTTATTTTTATAAATATCATTGGCTATGGGAACCGTTTCTATTATTTTAATGTTAGTCATAAAGTAAAAACAATGGGTCAAGTTGTTGTCTCATCAGTGAAGATGGAGTATTTTATTTACAGAGTTTTCAATTTGAATATAAGTACAATAACTATTGAGAATGCAACCTACATTTTCAGCCTATGAAACGGCTCATCTGCCTGTTTTACTACTACAATTTATCGGTAAGAATTTCAATCTTCCGCGGGATTTTCAAGCTACGACTACTCAAAATATTTGTAAGCATATACACGTTGTGCATTATTTTATTTAAATTCCTTCAGAATGTATTTATATGCTTGTTCTTCTTCAGCCCTTGAAATAAATCTGATACTTTTACGGCATTAAAAGTGTTTTGTTTGGTTTTAATACATTCTCTTGTTATTTATGATATATATATGCGCGAATAATTGTCGTTGTGGTATCTGTTTAAATTAAAATTTAAAAAAGTGAATCTTCAGTATAACAACAATCTGGAAAAATAAAAGCAACCGCTGATTTCAGTGAATTGTAATTTTAATTTCATGATAATCGATTGTTAAACATTTAATCCCAATACGGCGATGAGGCAAACGTTTCGTATACTGCGGTCAAGTACACCATTGCATGAACATTATTATTTTAAATCAAATTTACTCAGTCAGTGTTTCGTAGGCTGTTGTTCAAATAATTTAATTAATTTTACAATGTATTTTTGCCGTCCTTTTCAAGAATTACTTTCAATCGAATTGGTCATGGAAATACACTAATTCTAGATAATGGGTTGATTGCGTATCGACCAATCAAAATGGTTACATTCTAAGCCAGTTAGTTTACAATAAGTAAAATATTACTTATTGTATACTTAATATTACTAAGATTGTATCCATATAGGATAAAAACACCATTTGTCCCGATTAATATCATCCTCACGTGATTTGAAAATTGAGAGAGGTGGGCTCTGTCGGACCGTATTTGGTACAAAAACGAATATGGTACAAATGTACCATATTCGGTCGAATATGGTACAAATGTACCATATTCGGACCGAATATGGTACAATTTTCGACCGAATATGGTACAAACATTGTACCATATTCGGTTGGAATAAGTTTTTCTATGCTCGCCAAAACGTATTTGGTACATACCAAAAAAACTCATAAAATGAAAATGGCCTACGTATATGGTACATAAATTATGTATTTCTTAATAAATGAAATAGTCTGCCAATGTGTAAACTTTTTTTCAAACTCAAATACATTGTATTAACCTAATATTGGAAGTGACAAAAGTATCATCATCATCATCATCATCATCATCATCATCGTCGTCGTCGTCGTCGTCGTCGTCGTCGTCGTAACTAGCAGTAACAGAAACAGCTAACCTAACCACACTTTACATGGATTTTGCTGGTTGTGTAACTGTTTCGCCGGCTAGCTCAGTCGGTTGCGCGTCAGATTGGCACGCAGGCGGCCTGGGTTCGATTCCCGGGCGGGCCAGATACTTTCGTGGAGATTGGTCACGAAATGATTTCTACGGCC
Source organism: Mya arenaria (assembly GCF_026914265.1). Lineage (NCBI taxonomy): Eukaryota > Metazoa > Mollusca > Bivalvia > Myida > Myidae > Mya > Mya arenaria. The sequence goes on along the minus strand of NC_069129.1, from coordinate 92,126 downwards.
ATTCTTACCCTACCGCTGTTTCAAGTAGGGCAGTTGTCAATTACTGGCGAATGTATCTGCTTAGTACTGGTTACTAAGTACTAGTACTCTAAGACTAGAGACGTGCTTGCTCCAGGTAACTCTGTAAAAGTTTGAGGATTATCGCATTTTGGTTATGTTCATAGAGTGTGAACTTGTAAGGGTAAAGGTAGGCGAGCAAATCCATGAAGCGCGCCAGCGCTTCTTGGAAAATTTGATCGTTTAATACCCCTCGGTATTAATGCTTATATTTTAATACATTTTAATAATAATTGGTAGGTTTTGTCCAGATATGATTGCTTTAAGCAAACGTCGTTGCAGGAATGTCGACGTCGCATTCGATTGGTCGAATGACGTCGCGTCAGCCATATTAATGATTTCGTGCATTGTTTGGGTCAATCTAAAACTTCTGACAAGAAGATATTGCATGAGAAAATCCGAAAAATAAACAAGAAATTGGGCCGAAAAAATAACTAACGAAATTCATATTTCATGCATTTGCAGTTGTTTTACGATAGAATTTCTTCGATATAATTCAATATCCTTTGGTCAGTAGTTTTAGATTGACCCAAACAATTCACAAGATCATTAATAGCAATTTTCAAATTTTTAAAACTTTTTTTTTCGAAAGTGTATTTTCACCAAAATCCGATTTAAGAGATTTTGAGCTCTTTTAAATGAATATATCTCTCCAAAAATAAGGATGTTTGACTGGCTGCTTTAGACAGGTGTGACTGTATTCCTAAACATTAGGCGAAAAGAAAAAAATTGTCTGGTTCCGGTGACCCGACCCTACCTATTTTTTTCGCCCGACCCTAAACTTTTTTTTATTTGAATACGAAAAAATTGGTCCGATTTTTTACTCAATATTCAAGAGAATTGTAAAGAACGTTTTTAAAGCGTTCATGTAAACATTCTAAAAATAAAACAAAACTTAATAATTTTAGTTTAAGTTTTGAATCTATAATATGTTGTCTTGATTAAGGGAAAGTAAATTTTGAAAATAGAAATACATTGATCTTGTGGCAAGGTTCGAATCAAAACCTCATATTTTTAAATAAATGTACGAATTTGCACAGCACTAAAGCATAAGGTCAATGAGTTTGCAAACACCTAGAATTTACATTCGGCCGGATATTGGACTAGATACTAGTAACAGAAATCCTGTTAGCGTTCGTTTCCTATTAACAAGAGCGGGCAGAAACAGCGGTCTTATTTCGGCAATAAAAGAAATCATCAAGGGGCCAAAATGGGCAAACGCATGGCTGCGTTTGCGTGTTAGTGGAATCGGTTGGTATGATATCATAGATGTCATGTACAGACATTACAGGTGAAATATACATGTATATCGGTGTTTGGAAACCTGTTATGTTATTTTTGTGATTGATGATTATGTTCTTCTACCGGAAATTTGTTGTCATTTGCTCATTTAATGGTAACTTTTTACGAAGCACATTTGGGATATTTTGGCTGCTACTAAAATGAATGTATATATGTATATTATGTCTGGTCAAAATGCTACAGTTGGATTAAAATTTAAATGCTGTTCTATGTTCTTCAATATTACTTTGAAAAATCCTGTCAGTATACCAATAAATGAAAAAAGTACAAGTTTGTTGAATCTCTTGAATGAAACAAATTATAAAATACAAAATGTAAAATGAATATGTGATGATGATGATGACAAAACATTTGTGATGATGATGATGGTAAAAAAATTGTGATGATGATGGTGGTGGTGATGATGATGACAGTGGTTATGATGATTGGGGTTTGATGATTGTGGTGATGATGATGATGATAATGATGATGATGATGACGGTAATTTTGATCGTCGTCATCATCATCAAAACTTTTGTCATCATCATGACGATGATGATGATAATGGCGTTAATGGTGACGATGATGATGTAATTGATGATGATGACAATGGTGATGATGATTGGGGTTTGATGATTGTGATGATGATAACTGCGATGTTTATCGGCCGATGATAATGATTATAATGATGATGATGAAAAAAGTTTTTTATTATGTTGACGCCAATGATTACCGGCCGCCGATGATGATGATTATGATGATGATGATGATGCTGATGATGATGATGATGATGATGATGATGATGATGATGATGATGATGATGACGATGATGATTATTTTCATGATGGTATTGATGACGTTGATGCAAATTGTAGTTATGATGATGATGATGATGATGATGATGACGATGATGATGATGACGATGACGATGATGAGTGTGTACCATATTCGGAACGAATGTGGTACATTTTTCATCCGAATATGGTACAAGTTTGTACCATATTTGGTCAGGCATTTTACCCCAAAACTGCAGATACGTATATGGTACAATTAGACAGTTGTACCATATTCGGCCGAATATGGTACAAATTTGTACCATATTCGTTTTTGTACCAAATACGGTCCGACAGGGCTCTAATATTATCAGTGAAGATCGTAAATGTAAACTATGTACTCAGATTATTGTTGAAACCGAATACCATTTTCTTTGCTGTTCTGCTTACAGATTTACGTTGAATACATTTTATACAATTACGCTCGGTTAAAGCATTTGTTAAAATGTCAAGGTAATAAACAGTATTGTCAGATACGTTTCCTATGATTTCGAAAGTTCCGATAAAGAGGACTCCTAATATATCTGATTCGTTATCTTGTGTTTTCTTGAATTGCTCATTAATATCATATTTAGCTACCATTAGCTTGGTTTCAAGGCTTAATATTGTTGTGTATTACATTTTCATTATAGTGTGTATAAGTTTGTGATGGCCAAATAGATGATCATACCATTAGTAAATAGCCTAAGCTAGGATGCCGATTTGCCAAAAAAACTTTTTACTTAGCTAGTTTTGTCTCCCGTGACACAATTCGACGGAGGGCTGATCTGAGTTTCTGCTTCATCTGACGTCAATCATCAGGCGGTATAACAATTTACCGAAACTAATGGTCCATCAAGTGCGAACATCACAGACATTGCGACATATCTAGATCAGAGAGAGCGTCGTGGAGGACTCAGCAATTACAGCACACGAAATTCGATTAGTAAAGAGGATTAAAAGGCATTTAACAGGATCCTTCGGGTCTTCTTTATTGCTTATATCTATTACTATTAGAATTAGGCGTATTCAGGTTTCTTCGAAATAAATTGACAGTTTCGCTTTATAAGTCTAGTAAATTTCAGACAAATATTTCATATACAACATATGTCGCCTAAGAATTATAGCTGCACACATTAAATTACAATTACGTTCCATTTGGGATGAATGAAACGTTATCGAGCCAAAGCCGAAAACAGATGCCACAAATATCAGGCTACACCACAATGTTGTTAAGAGCATTTTATTTTCATTGCTTATTTCTGTACCCTGCAATAACATCTATAAGATCAAAAGAGGTAAATGATGAAATGTGGCAGAAATATAGAAGTCATTACCATAAATAAGTACCAACCAATATGACTCACACAAAAACTGTCTGATCTTCCACGATTATAGGATATCGAGGTTACTCAGTAGTTACAGCTGTTCTGTGAACAAAGGTCAGCAATCTTTAGTCTTATAAGTGTGCAATCTGTTTGCGAAAGTGAATTTTGTTAACAAAATATATATCAAATAGACCGACATAAGACTGGCACATTTCTCTAGGCATCTATTATATATAGAAGCCAACAAGATGCAATGCCTTGCATGCACTAAACGATTGACTCTGGCATATTACTACAAACCCGAATTGCATAGATAAGCTGACTTAGTTTAGATGCACAAGCACTGGAACTCAACATTTAACATGTATCAGAACGTGGTGGCCTAACAGTAATTCAAGGAAAACAAACACTAATCCTTCTACCCAGCCTTTCAATACGCCGCTCGACAAATTCATTAACAGCTTTCCTAACAAGATAGGAAACAAGCACAACATCGCTTTATGCAAGACAAATATTTACAAAGGTCGGGCGTTTGTTTGCAATAATTCAACATTGCTATCTATCAGTGACAGACCTAATGAAGATATACGTGCCAGACTTGGCTTCGGCAATCAATCCCAATTACTTGCAATTTACTGTTTGGCACTATGGGAAAAAATAAAGGCGCTCCCACTAAATGCAGCAACTTGCATGGATACTAAGCATCCCTAGCGTTAACGTTGTGAAACTAGTTTACACTCTTTTAAACTCATTTTTTACACAACACTTTGCCTTAAAACACGATACGCGTGTTTTCTTAAACATTTGTATATTACTTCAGGTCATCTTTCTGATTTAGAATACAACCCCTGTAAGTGTTATATACTGGCAGGTATAGTGTAGTGTTACATACTGATACTAGCGTGTAATATCACATATTAACAAGTATCGTACATTGTTACATACTGATACTAGCGTGTAATATCACATATTAACAAGTATCGTACATTGTTACATACTGATACTAGCGTGTAATATCACATATTAACAAGTATCGTACATTGTTACATATTGGAAAGCATAATTTAGTGTAACATACTGACAAATATTGTGTAATGTTACGCACTGGCAACTAGAAAATTTACAAACGCTGAAAAAATCTCAGATCGATCCTGTAAACGTCTATACAATCGTCTTAACTAATCGAATTCTATTTTCTGTAATTACTGTTTACCCACCACGCATGCTTTCTTTAATCTCGATCTGTCGCAATGTCTGCGATTCGCACTTCATGGGATATTTGTCTCCGTTATCTGTAATACTGCCGCTGATTGGCGTCAAATGAGGCAGAAACTCGCCTTGATTCGTGTCATGCCAGATTATGAAACGATCTGAACTCATACAACAAATATGAATAACCCAATAGAGCAAATGATGTCTTAAAAAGGAAAAAAACAGCTATCGAAGCTCAGGTCAACCGCAACAGAAGAAAGATGGCCATTTGTTGCGGTTTGCAGTCGCAAACCTATCACAGAGAGAAATGTTGTTTTACGAAATGCTTTCTGTAAATAAAAGCAAAGTCTTCTTACACCAACAGTGAGGCAGAAAAGTATGATTTGTTTTCGTAATGTGAATGATAAGACTCCCGGAGAGCATTTGGTTCACGTGCAATACGTGTTTAAACACAAATATGAATTCCGACAAGGTACTAGGTCTCACCCATATCGCAACGGAAAAGGAACAAAACAAAGAAACGACTACTTGTACATCAATTCAATTGACCAATTGACACACAAATACAGCAGTTCTATATTCTTGAAACATGCAATGATTTTCAATACAGTGTTTATGAAAACTAGTGTTATAACATGCGGACAATTACTTCCCGATTTTTGATGTAGTGCATAAGGCATTTCGAGTTTGGTGTGTTTCACGTGACGGGTGTTTTGAGGTATGTAAATTCGACGGTTTATACCTAAAACTGCTAACTCAAGTACATGCATTGTAGTCATTTTCAAATAGCATTCTAATGACAGTCATCTTGTTCATCTCTTGGACTATTTTGAATCGCCACCGTTTTATTCAGCGCTAAATCTCAACGCTGGAAATGGAACTGATGTCGCACAACTCCGTTTGAGAACTTGAGCATCTATTTGAACACAAATTCAATTACCTATAAGTATCGACTCTGGCAAAATGTCACCTGAAGTATGTCTTGTCTGGATAATGAAAGCAGATCATACATGCGGTTCGTCAAATGTTTTCACTAGTTTTTGTATGAACAGAACAGAACAGACAGTTTATTCGACTCATACAAGTGAACTTCGTCGTATACATACGATTATGTTTAACCTTATTCATGCTTTGCGGTGGAGTATCATGTTTCAGTAGAAGAATTATAAATTATCACTTTGTGATTGGTTGTTTCATTTAAAAATAGAAAAGCAACATTATATTTCAAATGTGGATGGTCAAGTCACATTTAACAGTTAATCAATAGCACCAAAGAAACTCGCGCGAAAGTTGACTGAAATACTTAATAAAGCCTTACATTGATTTTTTTCGAATGGTGTCAATTTTATGTGTAAATCACAGGTATGAAGCTAACAATGATTGTTAAATGAAATTTGGAACCTTCAAAATAAACATAGCTTATTGCACAAAAGAAAAAAGTAACGTAGCAGCTATACCACATACAGGAATCGCACACGAGCTGTATGAACTTTTATGGTCAGGTATTATTACGAGTCTACAAGACTCGCACAAGTACCAGTCTACATGACTTGCACAAGAACCAGTTTACAGGACTCGCACAAGTACCAGTCTACAGGACTCGCATAAGTACCAGTCTACAGGACTCGCACAAGTACCAGTCTACAAGACTCGCACAAGTACCAGTCTACATGACTTGCACAAGAACCAGTTTACAGGACTCGCACAAGTACCAGTCTACAGGACTCGCATAAGTACCAGTCTACAGGACTCGCATAAGAACAAGTCTACATGACTCGCACAAGTACCAGTCTACAGGACTCGCATAAGTACCAGTCTGCAGGAATCGCACAAGTACCAGTCTACAGGACTCGCACACGTACCAGTCTACAGAACTCGCACAAGTACCAGTCCACAGGACTCGCACAATTACCAGTCTACAGGACTCGCAGAAGAACCAGTCTACAGGACTCGCACAAGTACCAGTCAACAGGACTCGCATAAGTACCAGTCTACAGGACTCATACAAGTACCCGTCTACAGGACTCGTACAAGTACCAGTCTACAGGACTCGCACCAGTACCAGTCTACAGGACTCGCATAAGAACAAGTTTACAGGACTCGCACAACTACCAGTCTTCAGGACTCGCACAAGTACCAGTCTACAGGACTCGCACAAGTACCATTCTTCAGGACTCGCACAAGTACCAGTCTACAGGAATCGCACAAGTACCAGTCTTCAGGACCCGCACAAGTACCAGTCTTCAGGACCCGCACAAGTACCAGTCTACAGGAATCGCACAAGTACCAGTCTTCAGGACTCGCACAAGTACCAGTCTACAGGACTCGCACAAGTACCAGTCTACAGGAATCGCACAAGTACCAGTCTTCAGGACTCGCACAAGTACCAGTCTTCAGGACTCGCATAAGTACCAGTCTTCAGGACTCGCACAAGTACCAGTCTACAGAATTCGCACAAGTACCAGTCTACAGGACTCGCACAAGTACCAGTCTACAGGAATCGCACAAGTACCAGTCTTCAGGACTCGCACAAGTACCAGTTTTCAGGACTCGCACAAGTACCAGTCTTCAGGACTTGCTTAAGTATCAGTCTTCAGGACTCGCACAAGTACCAGTCTTCAGGACTCGCATAAGTACCAGTCTTCAGGACTCGCACAAGTCCCAGTCTACAGAACTCGCACAAGTACCAGTCTACAGGAATCGTACTAGTGCCAGTCTACAGGAATCGCACACGCACTGTCTGATCTTCTATGGGTTTGGATTATAGAGGTTTTGTTAGTTGTGTTGAGATAGAAATGCACGCACACATTTTGTACCTGTTGCCAAACGAAAACCTATTTGACTGAAGGCCTAAAACACAGAATGTTCACAATCGAAAATACAATTTATGTTAATTCGTTTAAATTTAAAACAGCTTTTTGTTTATTTCTTGTGCTATACTTATTCTAAATTACAGAGAACATGCCCACCATCCCCTTCCTTAATGTCAATATAAGCACGAAAGAAATGATCATTTGAGATTCTTTGAAACGTTCTATTTTGTAACCGTAACGTAACCAATACATGGAGGAATGATGCGTTGATGTGTTCATTAGAACGAGTAAAGAATAGTAGTCGCATATCTCCGTGTCGTAAAGTTCCGTATGTTATGGAGAAAACCGTATGTTTTACATGCACACATGCAAAGAACAAAATGCAATTAAACAGTTACAGCATACAGGGTATATAACTGCAAATTTCAGTTGGCTCAAGATGCGAGTCACGTGAGGCTACCAATTGACGTCATAAGATTAGAACGTTATGTGACATTGGGTTCCAGCCAAGGGCTTTTTCACGAGCGATAATGCCACAGTACAGTCAGTCCCAACCTCGTTAGCTAAAAGGCTATATTTTATCAATTACTTTCCGAAGTTTTATGTCGCCAAGAGGTGTTTTTACAATTTCCGCAAATAAATTGGTATCATCAGAAATTCTGTGACAGGTTATTCCATTATCGTATGACCGCTTCGATAACAAGCCTGGTAATTAAGCCATGTACCTGGATGTTTAATTGGATTGGGTTTACATCACAGGGAATTAAGAGGCTTCGGATGATTACAACTTAGAACGAAAACAAGAAAAACTATTATGATGGGACCCATCAAGTTCTTCAGATTCTTAATGCTGTACAAGTCCCTCTTAATATAAATGAATTAGTATGATAGCTGTGTTAATTAGGTATCTGTAGTTTTCCCGCAAACTCATAATTAATGATACCTTGGAAGGCTGACAGGCTGAAGGAGCCACAGTTATTAATTTTTACACATTAATAATTTCGTCATGTCAGCCAATAATTAATTGTAAACCTAGGAAATCCAAATTTTGCAGTATATTCGGTATTCATCTTTTTTCTCTCCTTTTTAAGATGTATGAAAGTTTCAAAGCGATTGGCATTATACTTGTATAACATATTCCCTAAGCAGGACAGTTACTTTCCCTGACGTATTGTAAACGCTAAGACCATGAGAACATCGTTGGTATCGACCTATCCGTAGCAGCACATTTTTCATGGATTGAATACTTATGCATTTATAATATCCAACTTTATAACTGCAAAATACGACTTATTCGAAATTAACCATACATTTCTCCATCCTTATAATGTTCCTACTCTGTACCAGCATTTTGCCTCTTCCTAGATTCCCCGGGCTCTTAAGTGTTTCAAGAATCAGATTGGCTCTTTTGTTTTTCTGTACTATTACATGTCTCTTGAAGTTGATTGGATCTACTTTTGTCTTTAAGCAATACACTTGACTGGCTGGTCAAGTGGATTACTCAACAGATCCTACAAATACATGATATATCACCGCATTCCAAGAATCAAAGTTCCAACACTCCGACAGATAAAAATTAAGTTCAATGTATGTAGCATAGTGTAAGACTCCGTGAAAAAAGTTTCCCCTTTTACCATCCGACAATATTCGATTGTATGTAAAAACAAACACTATAAGCGACTATTGGTCACCATTGACATGACTGTGATACGATTTTCCTACGATTTCTATGTATATGTTACAGTTCAATTTTGGCTCTATTTTCTGTATATTGTCAATTTTGGACTTATTTCTGTGTTTTTGCCTACGAAAATGATTAGTGAAATTTGAAAAATCCTTGTTTGTCATTGAACGACACAAAAATGCAAACACCAAGTATATGTTACCTGTTACCATATAACCTTGGGGTGTGATTTGTTTTTACTACGGACAACAAGGAAGCGTTTGGGGATAGGAAAATGACCATAGAATACTCACTGGAGCTATTTTTTGGTGCATTTATCAGAGACGATTTAGCATACGTAGAATTATTGAACATTTAACATTTAATTAAGTTTTTAAAGGGGGCACTACGCAATAAGCATTTTTATCGTGCTATAAGTAACCGATCGACGTGTGACTAAACGTCACTGTAACGATAGCAACTGAGATAGTCAAGTTGACGGTAGTATAGCTAGGACAAGTATGTTAAAATTTCAACACGAATCTGTCACAGGCCGGAAAAGTTTGTATCTGCTTGAGGCCTGACAATCGTATAAGTCTGTAGGAAGGAAGTTTGTATGGCATTACACTTCTTATTTTTCAGTGTACAGATTACAACTGGTTCATAGACTGAGGTGGTAAACCACCGCTTAGGCACGAGCGCACTATCTTTGTTCATATTGTTGCCAAGATATTGGTGTTTTTCGACACAATTAACCTGACACTGACCTTTATGCATGACTACAAAATACGGTAATCACGACGAAGATATTTGTTTCAATGAACGACTCGGAGATTCTCGGTCATTCTCATGAAAAGGGTAAATTAAACGAATTTGGAAATGAATACTCGGTGACATCATTTTTTATCACATGACAGTGAATCAAAGTATGGTTATAACATATCAGATCATTGGCTACTTTCCATCTTAATTTTGAAGCTAAATGGTTTTGTGATTCAAAGAACAGACTGAACATGCTGGATCTACATGGTCAAAGTTTTTTGTTTACATGTTTACCGCATTGTTTGAACACCGGATGTGGTCACTATATCGAATACTCAGCGGTTACCTTTAACAAATCATTTTCTTTTAAGAAACGTAACTTTTTTTCTAACATTGTTAAATATCCAGTACAATGTTCTCCCTATATATGGCGTTGGGGTAGTCAAGCACTAGTGTTTTTTGATAACAAATTGTTCAATACTGTAAAGGAAATTGTTGCAGTATCTTATTATTTGATATTGTATATACGCTTACATTCGTGTTGACATATCTGTATTTATCTTTTTCAGTGCTTCTCAAATGCTGTTTTTTGATCGTCACTTACAATTTCTACATTGGCGTTGCAAACCCGTACTAGAGAGCACAAGGGATAACGGGATGGTAACATAATTATCTAGGTCCCACCTTCATATCTGCCCAAACCCGTACTAGAGAGCATAAGGGAGTACAGGATGGTAACATATTTATCTAGGTCCCAACTTCATATCTGCCCAAACCCGTACTAGAGAGCATAAGGGAGTACGGGATGGTAACATATTTATCTAGGTCCCACCTTCATATCTGCCCAAACCCGTACTAGAGAGCATAAGGGAGTACAGGGTGGTGGCATATTTATCTAGGTACCACCTGCATATCTGCCCAAACCCGTACTAGAGAGCATAAGGGAGTACGGGATGGTGGCATATTTATATAGGTCCCACCTGCATATCTGCCCAAACCCGTACTAGAGAGCATAAGGGAGTACGGGATGGTAACATATTTATCTAGGTCCCACCTGCATATCTGCCCAAACCCGTACTAGAGAGCACAAGGGAGTACAGGGTGGTGGCATATTTATCTAGGTCCCACCTGCATATCTGCTCAAACCCGTACTAGAGAGCACAAGGGAGTACAGGGTGTTGGCATATTTATCTAGGTCCCACCTGCATATCTGCCCAAACCCGTACTAGAGAGCACAAAGGAGTACAGGGTGGTGGCATATTTATCTAGGTCCCACCTGCATATCTGCTCAAACCCGTACTAGAGAGCACAAGGGTGTACAGGGTGGTGGCATATTTATCTAGGTACCACCTTCATACCTGTACAAACCCGTATTAGAGAGCACAAGGGAGTACGGGATGGTAACATATTTACCTAGGTCCCACCTTCATACCTGTACAAACCCGTACTAGAGAGCACAAGGGAGTACGGGATGGTTACATAATTATCTAGGTCCAACCTTCATATCTGCCCAAACCCGTACTAGAGAGCACAAGGGAGTACGGGATGGTAACATAATTATCTAGGTCCCACCTTCATACCTGTACAAACCCGTACTAGAGAGCACAAGGGATAACGGGATGGTTACATAATTATCTAGGTCCCACTTTCATACCTGTTCAAACCCGTACTAGAGAGCACAAGGGAGTACGGGATGGTAACATAAATATCTAGGTCCCACCTTCATACCTATTCAAACCCGTACAAGAGAGCACAAGGGAGTACGGGATGGTAACATAATTATCTAGGTCCCACCTTCATACCTGTACAAACCCGTACTAAAGAGCACAAGGGAGTACGGGATGGTAACATAATTATCTAGGTCCCACCTTCATACCTGTACAAACCCGTACTAGAGAGCACAAGGGAGTACGGGATGGTAACATAATTATCTAGGTCCCACTTGCATATCTGCCCAAACCCGTACTAGAGAGCACAAATGAGTACGGGATGGTAACATAATTTTCTAGGTCCCACCTTCATATCTGCTCAAACCCGTACTAGAGAGCACAAGGGAGTACGGGATGGTAACATATTTATCTAGGTCCCACCTTCATACCTGTACAAACCCGTACTAGAGAGCACAAGGGAGTACGGGACGGTAACATATTTATCTAGGTCCCACCTGCATATCTGTACAAACCCGTACTAGAGAGCACAAGGGAGTACGGGATGGGAACATATTTATCTAGGTCCCACCTTCATACCTCTACAAACCCTTACTAGAGAGCACAAGGGAGTACGAGATGGGACCATATTTATCTGGGTCCCACCTTCATACCTGTACAAACCCGTATTAGAGAGCACAAGGGAGTACGGGATGGGAACATATTTATCTAGGTCCCACCTGTTTATCTGTACAAACCCTTATTAGAGAGCACAAGGGAGTACGGGATGGGAACATATTTATCTAGGTCCCACCTGTATATCTGTACAAACCCGTACTAGAGAGCACAAGGGAGTACAGGGTGGTGGCATATTTATCTAGGTCCCACCTGCATATCTGCCCAAACCCGTACTAGGGAGCACAAGGGAGTACGGGATCGGAACATATTTATCTAGGTCCCACCTTCATATCTGCCCAAACCCGTACAAGAGAGCACAAGAGAGTACGGGATGGTTACATATTTATCTAGGTCCCACCTTCATACCTGTACAAACCCGTACTAGAGAGCACAAGGGATAACGGGATGGTTACATATTTATCTAGGTCCCGCCTTCATATCTGCCCAAACCCGTACTAGAGAGCACAAGGGAGTACGGGATGGGAACATATTTATCTAGGTCCCACCTTCATATCTGTACAAACCCGTATTAGAGAGCACAAGGGAGTACAGGGTGGTGGCATATTTATCTAGGTACCACCTGCATATCTGCCCAAACCCGTACTAGAGAGCATAATGGAGTACGGGATGGTGGCATATTTATCTAGGTACCACCTGCATATCTGCCCAAACCCGCACTAGAGAGCACAGGGGAGTACAGGGTGGTGGCATGTTTATCTAGGTCCCACTTGCATATCCGCCAAAACCCGTACTAGAGAGCACAAGGGAGTACAGGGTGGTGGCATATTTATCTAGGTCCCACCTGCATATCTGCCCAAACCCGTACTAGAGGGCACAAGGGTGTACAGGTTGGTGGCATATTTATCTAGGTCCCACCTGCATATCTGCCCAAACCCGTACTAGAGACCACAAGGGAGTACAGGGTGGTGGCATATTTATCTAGATCCGACCTGCATATCTGCCCAAACCCGTACTAGAGAGCACAAGGGAGTACAGGGTGTTGGCATATTTATCTAGGTCCCACATGCATATCTGCCCAAACCCGTATTAGAGAGCACAAGGGAGTACAGGGTGGTGGCATATTTATCTAGGTCCCACATGCATATCTGCCCAAACCCGTACTAGAGAGCACAGGGGAGTACAGGGTGGTGGCATATTTATCTAGGTCCCACATGCATATCTGCCCAAACCCGTACTAGAGAGCACAGGGGAGTACAGGGTGGTGGCATATTTTTCTAGGTCCCACCTGCATATCTGCCTAACCGTCATATTGCTGTCCTTGACATTCGTATTTGCGCCATAGAAACATGTATGGAAATCAGGACCATGACCTCACCATTCAACAATATAACCACGCTCACCATTTATCTGTATATTCTGGTGCCATTGCCGTGACAGCGAGAGCTAGGAATCCCCTAAACAATTCAATAATGGTTGTTAATTAAAGCAGTACTTGGCTAATGAATGCTGACAAGATATCGATGGCTTGAACCGATGCTGTCTTGAACATTACCTGAACGTTTAAACTGAGTTGATAGTTTATCATCGATATCATTTAAATCCGTCCCCGGGTTTATTCAATTTGTCAGGAAGCATATTTCAGTTTACTATATTTTCAAATATAGTTTGAAAGAGACAAAGCGGATACAAAAATGACCTTTTAAACCAAATTACCCGTTAAATCAAATTTACTGTTGAACCAAATTACATATCGGACCAAATGATGACCTGTTGAACCGTATTATATGGCGGACAATATTACCTGTTGAACGAAATTACATGGCGGACAATATTACCTGCCGAACGAAATTACATGGCGGACAATATAACCTGCCGAACGAAATACATGGCGGACAATATAACCTGCCGAACGAAATTACATGGCGGACAATATTACCTGCCGAACGAAATTACATGGCGGACAATATTACCTGCCGAACGAAATTACATGGCGGACAATATAACCTGCCGAACGAAATTACATGGCGGACAATATTACCTGCCGAACGAAATTACATGGCGGACAATATTACCTGCCGAACGAAATACATGGCGGACAATATAACCTGCCGAACGAAATTACATGGCGGACAATATAACCTGCCGAACGAAATTACATGGCGGACAATATTACCTGCCGAACGAAATACATGGCGGACAATATAACCTGCCGAACGAAATTACATGGCGGACAATATAACCTGCCGAACGAAATTACATGGCGGACAATATAACCTGCCGAACGAAATTACATGGCGGACAATATAACCTGCCGAACGAAATTACATGGCGGACAATATAATCTGCCGAACGAGATTACATGGCGGACAATATAACCTGCCGAACGAAATTACATGGCGGACAATATTACCTGCCGAACGAAATTACATGGCGGACAATATAACCTGCCGAACGAAATTACATGGCGGACAATATTACCTGCCGAACGAAATTACATGGCGGACAATATAACCTGCCGAGCGAAATTACATGGCGGACAATATTACCTGTTGAACGAAATTACATGGCGGACAATATTACCTGCCGAACGAAATTACATGGCGGACAATATTACCTGCCGAACGAAATTACATGGCGGACAATATAACCTGCCGAACGAAATTACATGGCGGACAATATTACCTGTTGAACGAAATTACATGGCGGACAATATTACCTGTTGAACGAAATTACATGGCGGACAATATAACCTGCCGAACGAAATTACATGGCGGACAATATAACCTGTTGAACGAAATTACATGGCGGACAATATAACCTGCCGAACGAAATTACATGGCGGACAATATTACCTGTTGAACGAAATTACATGGCGGACAATATAACCTGCCGAACGAAATTACATGGCGGACAATATAACCTGCCGAACGAAATTACATGGCGGACAATATAACCTGCCGAACGAAATTACATGGCGGACAATATAATCTGCCGAACGAAATTACATGGCGGACAATATAATCTGCCGAACGAGATTACATGTCGGACAATATAACCTGCTGAACGAAATTACATGGCGGACAATATTACCTGCCGAACGAAATTACATGGCGGACAATATAACCTGCCGAACGAAATTACATGGCGGACAATATTACCTGTTGAACGAAATTACATGGCGGACAATATTACCTGCCGAACGAAATTACATGGCGGACAATATTACCTGCCGAACGAAATTACATGGCGGACAATATAACCTGCCGAACGAAATTACATGGCGGACAATATTACCTGTTGAACGAAATTACATGGCGGACAATATTACCTGTTGAACGAAATTACATGGCGGACAATATAACCTGCCGAACGAAATTACATGGCGGACAATATAACCTGTTGAACGAAATTACATGGCGGACAATATAACCTGCCGAACGAAATTACATGGCGGACAATATTACCTGTTGAACGAAATTACATGGCGGACAATATAACCTGCCGAACGAAATTACATGGCGGACAATATAACCTGCCGAACGAAATTACATGGCGGACAATATAACCTGCCGAACGAAATTACATGGCGGACAATATAATCTGCCGAACGAAATTACATGGCGGACAATATAATCTGCCGAACGAGATTACATGTCGGACAATATAACCTGCTGAACGAAATTACATGGCGGACAATATTACCTGCCGAACGAAATTACATGGCGGACAATATAACCTGCCGAACGAAATTACATGGCGGACAATATTACCTGCCGAACGAAATTACATGGCGGACAATATAACCTGCCGAGCGAAATTACATGGCGGACAATATTACCTGTTGAACGAAATTACATGGCGGACAATATAACCTGCCGAACGAAATTTCATGGCGGACAATATTACCTGCCGAACGAAATTACATGGCGGACAATATAACCTGCCGAACGAAATTACATGGCGGACAATATTACCTGTTGAACGAAATTACATGGCGGACAATATTACCTGTTGAACGAAATTACATGGCGGACAATATAACCTGCCGAACGAAATTACATGGCGGACAATATAACCTGTTGAACGAAATTACATGGCGGACAATATAACCTGCCAAACGAAATTACATGGCGGACAATATTACCTGTTGAACGAAATTACATGGCGGACAATATAATCTGCCGAACGAAATTACATGGCGGACAATATAACCTGCCGAACGAAATTACATGGCGGACAATATAACCTGCCGAACGAAATTACATGGCGGACAATATAACCTGCCGAACGAAATTACATGGCGGACAATATAACCTGCCGAACGAAATTACATGGCGGACAATATAACCTGCCGAACGAAATTACATGGCGGACAATATAACCTGCCGAACGAAATTACATGGCGGACAATATAACCTGCCGAACGAAATTACATGGCGGACAATATAACCTGCCGAACGAAATTACATGGCGGACAATATTACCTGCCGAACGAAATTACATGGCGGACAATTTTACCTGCCGAACGAAATTACATGGCGGACAATATTACCTGCCGAACGAAATTACATGGCGGACAATATTACCTGCTGAACGAAATTACATGGCGGACAATATTATCTGTTGAACGAAATTACATGGCGGACAATATTACCTGTTGAACGAAATTACATGGCGGACAATATTACCTGTTGAACATAATTACATGGCGGACAATATTACCTGTTGAACATAATTACATGGCGGACAATATTACCTGTTGAACGAAATTACATATCGGACAATATTACCTGTTGAACAAAACTAAATATGGAACCAAGTTGCCTGTTGAACCGATTTAAATATCGGACAAAATTACCCGTTCAACCCAATGAAATATCGGACCTAATGATGTGTTCAACCAAGCTATATATGAAACTCACTTACCTGTTGAACCGATTTACATATCGGACTAAACTACCTGTTGACCCAAATTGAACATATAACGCCAATGCATGAGTTAATCTGTAAACAGAACTACACATTTGTTGTAGCCAAGTCCTGCATGCAATATTAAGCTGTACTTCCCGTACACGTACCTGTGCGTGTGCCTACCTGTACATGTAAAAGTTGCAGTATAGATGATTCTTCATTTTGTGACAATTATGTGACACTTGTTCACGAATCTTACAATGGAAGCCTGTACGGTAGTGTCCTATAAGAATGTTCACCAAGGAGGGTGACGAGGAGAAGACACGAAACACATTCTCTTTCTGCATGTATAACGTATCACACTCAGAAGTGAAGTCATCTTTGATAAAAGCGGTTGTACGACAATGCGTGTACGTCTACATGTACGTATGTGCCCGCGTGAGTACTTTTTTCATCAAGTTGTAAAGACATGTACCGTTGAACGAGTAAAATAATTTATGCGAGTATCAGCGAGTACAGTACACTATTAATGTAATACTCAAAACATACACATGCATATCAACCATAAACTTTGAGTGGTAAATCTTTAACTAAATTTACGGAGACTATTAATTACTGATAACAAGATTGTAATTTTGTATTTAATGGCTGAACATCAAGAAATATTAAATTATTGGTGAGTGCTAAAAGACTTACTGTGATCTACTTTCTTTCGCATATCATTCTGTGTACTTTGAAGTATCGGCTTATGCAATATTCAAAGGTAAAGAAACTATAACAGTACGTAACGTAAATAAACTAATACAAAATACAATCCTGCACGTGAGAACACATTAGATTGAGACTGAGACACCACCACCAACGCCTCTGTGCACCGCCTAAAGTGCAATTTTATCTACAAGTAGGCTCACAGTGAAACACTCATATACCATAATAAAATCTAAATCATCTCGTAATTCCTTGAGATAGTTGTTCACTATCTAATATGCGCTTCGAGTACAAGAAAGAAATCGTTGCAATTAACAATTAGACAACGTTGCATAAATAAACTAAAACAAAACACGCCCTGCACGTGACAACACATGCTCACTTCGAAATATGATTGAGACTGGAGCAACACCACCAACGCCTCCCTGCACCGCCTTTAGTGCAGTTCTATTTATAATAACTAGGCTCAAAGTGAAACACTCAAATACTACTTAGTTCTCTAGATTCGCAATAAAAACATACTCATGTCGTTATTTATTTAGATATTGGTTCATGAGTTATTATGTATTTCAGGTATATGAAGAGTACGTTAGCAATTACCAGTTATTTAGTGTAAACATTGATTATTGGCATTCACCAAGTGAATAGTTTCGTGCAATAAATAACTGACACACCACAAATAACGTCATGCACCCGACAGAAGGTCAAATAGCTAATCCGAAAGCACTAGAAAACACAGATTTGTGTTTTTATCCATAGCTATTTTAAGGACAAGAAGCAACAATTTCCTCAAGTGATAAAATAAAATATACAGCTTGCATAAGCATCATGTTATACAGTGTTCTTTGAATGTCTCAACTTTCAACAGCTATTCAAATATAAACACAAAAATGGCATCTACCATGTTTTCATTATATTATCATCAGATTTTGACAGCAATATAAACATATGGTGGATATGTTGTTCCTGCATCACAGTTTGAAGAATCAGGCTTGTTTTATTGTGTTAAACCTAGCAATAGATCTCACATCATGAACACTCACTCAAGCAAAGTCATCCGTAAACTTTGCCTCTCACTTTGGGAATATATTCCTACTCACACTAAAAAAAATAACCTTATGGTTAAAAACTCTAACGCGAATTTATACATCGATTAATTAACTTAATTTAATTAACTTTAAAGGCGTCATGTCATCTGCAAAGTGTACAATCCGAAGACAATAATATCATCAAATGATAAAATCATAATAATGAGCATATAATTGTGGCGTCAGAAAATAGAGCTTATCAATGTCCATCAGATCATTGGGTTTTTTAAGTATACATATATCTATGTAAGGCTCTAACGGCACAAAGTACAATGTTTCATAAGCAATTCCAGCAAAAATCGTTATATAACAGAATGAATTTAAGAAATACGCTTACCTTATAAAAATATCAGAGATCCTTCGATGGGAGGATATTAACACATGTGACCACTTAGTTTCCATTAGCATATACGTCAATCAATCGTATATGTGTTTAGTCTTGACTCTATCACTCTTACATTCTCGATACGGCAATAATCTCTCAAACAGTTTCATGTATGATTTCTCATTGTACCATTATAAAGGCTCTTAGTTATAGCATCGTTCCCTTCAGGAATAAGTTTTAGATACTACATTCCTCTACTGACATAATTCCATAAGTATTTTCATTTGAAAACGAACAAATGTGAAATACCTTTGCAGACACAATGAGAACACTTAGTAAAGTCATTCACCCTGGTACAACTCCACTTCACCTGCATGGCAGACACAGTACCAACACTCGAACACAAACATTGGTATCCATACCATCAGCTACCCTCAGTCAAACAGCTAATTCACCTGTTTCTTCAAGTCACCCGCTATATGCACTCTTACATGTCAATTCCCAACAAATTATTAGCACGCCATTTTATCAAGTGTAATGACGGTATATACGCAAAAAGTCCTGCAAATTCTCTACATTCTCGTCTTAAGTGGAGAAACATTCTCGTTGTACAGTAGCATTTAAATGGAATTAAAGATGACAAAAATGTGATCATCCGTACCACCTACGACTGTGCATAATTAAAGTTTAATGAAGCGAGATTAATATAATGAACTTTTTATGGGGTTTAGTCGTTAAAACATAGCTTACGTACTCTATGAATTTTTCAAGACCTCTCCACGAACAAATCAATAGAAAGTGTCTCTTAGTCTGAATTTCGAAACCAATAATTGGAAGTTCTCATCACAAAGCGGCATCCTAATGAACCTTTAGTGCTGCATCATCAGTTCCTTGCCTTGTCAGTTGTTGAGTCGCGTTGATATACAATCAGATAACAGTAAATCACGTATCAAGGAAACACATTGTGAGATTACGCAAATGCCATCCACAAATCCCTTTCTTATCAGTTTGAGTTCATAGATGTTTGTTTGAATCAAATTGGTTTCCTTCTAACTGAGCCAAAATCAAAAGAATGGAAATGACGTATGGACACGATTTCCCAGTGATATATTGTGCTGATTTGGCCACCATTTTTGATTAATTACCCATGATGATTTTTTGTTTTACAGACTACGTGTGATATTTAATTTTGTTGTGATACATTGATTAGGTATGGCATTATTGATGTGTACCACGGCGGTTATTTCATTCCTAGGTATGGCATCATTGATGTGTACCACGGCGGTTATTTCATTCCTAGGTATGGCATTATTGATGTGTACCACGGCGGTAATTTCATTCCTAGGTATGGCATCATTGATGTGTACCACGGCGGTTATTTCATTCCTAGGTATGGCATTATTGATGTGTACCACGGCGGTTATTTCATTCCTAGGTATGGCATTATTGATGTGTACCACGGCGGTTATTTCATTCCTTATTCACAATATAGTCCCAATTTCTTTTAACTCGATTGAGACCAAAAGTAGCTTATATATCGGAAAAAGCTCATTTAGCTAATGTTTCTTGTTAACATATACCCGACTTTAAATGAAGATTCTTGTATTTTGTAGCTTATGCATAAGCTGCCTAGTCCGAACTCTGGGTAGAAATCAGATTTGTTGTCCATTTTTGAGAGTTGATGAGAGTTACCATCCGTCGTCGGCAACTACGGTGTTTTATTCCGTTATACTTGGGACAGTTGACTGACAATTGATCTCATTTTAATGAATATGCATGAAGCAGATAGACAACTCTTCTTCAAATTAACTCGCATGTTACAATGCAATATGTTTAATAACATTGTTGTGTCAGTAGCCTCCATGGCCGACTGCTCTTAACTTCTGACAAATGTTATTGGACCCGGCTCAATTCCGACTTGGTCAGAATATTATTCAACGGCTAAATGTCTGGTACCTTGCGGAACCAATGGAACTGCCTCAGTAATTATTCATGACTACGAGATTGTCCTAACCAAGTCGCCCACAGTACACAACATAGCATAGCGTTGAAGTGTATCGGAGGTATCCGACCATGAACACCCTCGTGGTTAACTAATCTAAAATCTCTTTGATGAGAGGCGGATACATTTTCCGCTGATCTTCTCTCTGCAATACACTTATTATTAAAAGATATAACATTGGCGTTCAAATGAATGTTTTGTCCAGTTGCAGTAAACTTCCTTGTTTCGACTTCTTATTGCGAAAGAGCAACACTATTTTCCAAAAGGAAGGGTCTAGCAAATCGACTGTTTGGTTAACTGTTGCTGTATCAATTACAAAATAAATACTTTTCTTTTGTACGGTTGAAGTCAATACCTCAAAAACATATAAAGTAATGGAGAGAAGTAAAAAAGTGTTAATATAACCAAAGGGCTTTTAATCTATAAATACAATTCACCAAATAATGATTTTGTTGCGCAGGACTTAAACTCAACAAAGTCAATATGTGTATAAAGTTTGAAGTCAATATCTACAACAAACATACGGAGGTATGCGGAGAAAAAAGAAAGTAAGCTAAGGGCAATAACTCTTAACTGCCCATACACAAAATTATGTTTCTTATCCACAGAACTTCTTTAAATCACAGATAATATGTGTATGAAGTTTAAAGTCAATTCCTTAAAGACATATTTAAAATCTAGACACGTCCAAGTAAAAAATAAGTAGAACACTAATCAAAGAAATATCCATACACCTTTGCATAGCAACTATGTCTGACCCAGTCAATAAGTGTATGGAGTTTAAAGTCAATACCTCGAAACATATGGTGATATGGAGGGAGGTAACACAATAAGAAAACAAATCATAAAGGAGCAATAACTCTTCTAATACCATTCACAAAGTACCTCAAAACCATATTGAGTTATGAAAAAATGGAGTTGACGCGATGTCCCTGGACGAACGAACCGACGGACAGGACATGGTGATTCTTATCGCGATGTCCCAGGACGAACGAACCGACGGACAGGACATGGTGATTCTTATCGCGATGTCCCTGGACGAACGAACCGACGGACAGGACATGGTGATTCTTATCGCGATGTCCCAGGACGAACGGAACAAGGTGATTCGTTTATAACTCACTCTAAATAGCACTAATTAATATGGGTTTTCTGTTAATAAAGCAATGTACATTACATGGCCAAACACAGAAGCCTTCAATTTATCCAAGATCCTGTTTAAATCAACGTCAATGGAATCAACCCGACATGCCTAGCTTATAGGCCATGTTTACCATTTCAAGACAGATGAAATTATCATGAGATAATATTCCGTTTGAACTATTTTCTGTTATATGCTTTCGATGCAATATCGAGTTTTGTCAGTGAAAATAACACTACTTTGATCATAAATTATAGTTACTTCCCTTTGATCAAAGTTGGGTACCTTACTTATGAAAAAACAAATAATGAGCCAATTGTTCAGAACAATATTAAAGTTTACAACATTATTAAGGTCATCGTTGTTAACTTTCAAATGGTTACTGCTCTGGAAATTTAATATGCTTGTGATCTGCTTTAATTCTAACAAGAGTGGATACAACTGTTTCAGCTGTATGTTTGAATATGTGAGCACGTCATCGATTATTTCAAATTAAAAAGTTAACAACCATGCAGCTTATTACATTGTTGACTTTAAAGTTTAACAAAGTTCAATACAAGTGGCGCAATATGCCATAATAATATTTTAATATTTCATTTGTTTTCTTGGATCTGAACCAGCTAAGAACTGGCGTTGTTTGAACAAAATAAGTGAAAACGAAACAACAAATGCACGAACACCAATTAATTAATGTATATTTTGAAGTTGTCGGACTTCTTGATATTAACTGTCAGGAAAAATTTACACAACAGACACAACAGACAATCAATGAACACAAATGCCCAACCCATCGTTTGACAATATGAACAACGAATCGTGGTCTTCAAAACATGTTTTCTCTTTGTGGGACACCATCATACAAACGGTGGTGCTTCAACGGCACCAAGCTGTTGTTCTGACAGCGGCTTATATCCCCACAAACAAACTCAAACGGATTTGAACGTGATTTAATACAAACGATGTTTTGTTCACTTGACCTTCCAGCATCCCCACTCAAAACAATTAATGTCCCATAGCGACCACTTGAATTTATGCGCTGTGATACTAATTCGAGTCATTTTTGGGAGGAGTATAGCTGTTTGAATCATCAAACTAATATGAAAAGACTTACTCTTCAATATTGAGAAAACAATGTTTTAGAATGATAAACAAGCAACATTGATGAATAACTAGTTTTGCAGGTGCTTGTAATGACTGTCAGGTGCTTGTAATGACTTTGTCAGGTGCTTGTAATGACTGTCAGGTGCTTGTAATGACTTTGTCAGGTGCTTGTAATGACTTTGTCAGGTGCTTGTAATGACTGTCAGGTGCTTGTAATGACTTTGTCAGGTGCTTGTAATGACTTTGTCAGGTGCTTGTAATGACTTTGTCAGGTGCTTGTAATGACTTTGTCAGGTGCTTGTAATGACTGTCAGGTGCTTGTAATGAATTTGTCAGGTGCTTGTAATGACTTTGTCAGGTGCTTGTAATGACTGTCATGTGCTTGTAATGACTTTGTCAGGTGCTTGTAATGACTTTGTCAGGTGCTTGTTATGACTTTGTCAGGTGCTTGTAATGACTTTGTCAGGTGCTTGTAATGACTTTGTCAGGTGCTTGTAATGACTTTGTCAGGTGCTTGAGTGGGGTCTCTTAAGCGAATGTACTTTGAGCAAAAACAAAACAAAAATAAATGAAACTATCATTAAATCTCAGAAAATAAGCATAACAAGAACACAGACAAGTTTTGTTTTAGTGTGAGGTCGTTTTTCAATGAAATTTGCACATATTCTCTGACGTTTTAGCACTCTTCGTTGACAGCGAACTTTCCGAACGCAGTTTAGCAACGATCCGTGTATAATTAGCGCTTTCAAATGTGTGAAAACGAACATATTTTGAGGGTTCAACGCAAACAGTTGTAACTCCGTTTGTTATTTGAGCTACAATTGTCTTGCACTGACCTCTCGATATGTGCATCGTATATTATACGACTATACCCCCAGCAGTGCTATTGAAAAAGTGTCTTCTTACGGTAGTAAGCTGACCGTGTACGAGAATTTCGAGTAATCCCCCACTAGCCGATACATTGTATCTTGAAAGGCCATGATAATAATCCAATGTTTATCTTTCGGAAAAAATATTTCTATTAATTTTATCTATTTATAAATCTTTTAATTTATTAATGCATTTATATGCTCACTAATATTATGCAATACACTTATCGCCGTATAAGTCAGACGCAGTTACTCATTTTTTCTTCCAAAGTGTCCTCTTACAGACGTAAGAAACCGTTTCGCGAGGACGAACACCAATTTTATCGTAGCGAAACGGCTTCATACGTCTGTAAGAGGAAACTTTTGAAGAAAAACACGTACTGATCTATTACATACGTGGGCTGAACATGCATTTGATTGAGTGAGGGACCAATAACAGACTGAGGACTATGCTTATAAAAGTTGTCCTATATAAGGCATTGCGACCATATTATCAGTCGATTTTCCTTTATATCGTTTTTGTTTTGTTTTAATTTAAAATAAGAATTTATCCACCATTGTGAACAACATTTTGGGTGCTGTTAAAAGTAGCAGACCTACAGATTGACCGATTTGACACTATTTTCTTCATTTTTTTGTGGTCTCAGAATCAGCTGATTTCGATATCAAATGTTTTCAAATAAGTCATATAGGATAACACACAATAAAACGGATCTCATTTTTTTGGAAAACTGTCGAAATATTTCTAAATGCGTTAGTTACGCATTTAACCATAAGATAACAACTATCGAGCGAAAATATTAAATACTGCGACCTGATTTTTTATCAACATTCTTAAATCACCGGTTTTCAGACATTAACACAAAATTTGGCTCATTCCATGACAAAAAATTGAAAAGTTGTCAAAACGGTCGATTTGTGAGGGTGTAGGGTGTGTGGGTTGGGGGCGTATTTACCTTTGCCATCGGGCAATAATACCCATTGGGTGAGCACTGTTCTTGTCAAGGGGGTTAAGTCAAGTTATTAGTTGAAATGCCAAAGGGGTTTAAGTATTCGCTAATCTACACTAATACCATTAAGTCCTAGCGGAATGGAGACGTCAATAAGGCATTCAGGTCCGTGACTTCAGTGCAACATGTGGGGGTGTAATTAACATGTGACTGCACTATTTGAAGTACGCATACTCGTATTATTTATATGACAGTTGTTAACCTCACCCTGATCGATACCTTGAACAAGGAAACTAATTATATCTTGAATATGTGCCTTACCCAACGTGGAAGTTTATTTGGTGCATACAAGACTTGTTTCTGCGTTCTTGTGAATCTTCTATGTATGTATTTACCCGATAATACAATGAAATCAATCGGGTATGTGATAACAGAATGCCGGATAATGCTTTGTTTCACATAACAGCATCTAAACTGTTCGTGTGTCTTGGTATTGTCCATAAATGCTATATTATAATGAAAAGCACCCGCCTTTTACAAAATAAACGTTTAATTAAAAGCAGTTGAAAGAGATGTACACACAAACAAGGACAATGGTGATAAAGACACAGACGGAAAACAAAAGATACTTCTCAAACATAATATCCTCAGACCACGGCTTTGTCAGAAACTGGTTGCCTAATAAGTAAAGTTGATTTTAAAAGAAATACTTTTGATATTTATAGCTACATCCAGTTTTAACGAACGTGAGGAAACATTTCGACCACTGAACTATTGACCTTTGCTTGTTCAGGACAACCTACCACCAAAGTGTTATGCTCCTTCACAATTCTAAATTTATTATACGGAAAAAATCTTCATCAGACGGTTGACCGTGACCTCTACCTTTGACCTGCTGTCCTCAGAGCAATAGGGTAGTCTACTGGTTACAGGAAACTTGCCATTTAAATTTCATGGAATAAGGCTATTCTCGAGTTAAAGCGTGGACAAAGTTTTCAGACGACCATATAAACTACGACCTTGGCCTTTGACATCCTGACATTAAATGCTAATGTACGCCGACCTCTAGCATGCATAAAGTACGCCGACCTCTAGCATGCATAAAGTACGCCGAACTCAAGGCTTCAGCATGTACGCCGACCTCAAGGCTTCAGCATGTACGCCGACCTCAAGGCTGCATAATGTACGCCGACCTCAAGACTGCATATAGTACGCCGACCTCAAGACTGCATAAAGTACGCCGACCTCAAGGCTGCATAATGTACGCCGACCTCAAGGCTGCATAAAGTACGCCGACCTCAAGACTGCATAAAGTACGCCGACCTCAAGGTTGCATAAAGTACTGCGACCTCAAGACTGCATAATGTACTGCGACCTCAAGACTGCATATAGTACGCCGACCTCAAGGCTGCATATAGTACGCCGACCTCAAGACTGCATACTGTACGCCGACCTCAACGCTGCATATAGTACGCCGACCTCAAGGCTGCATAATGTACGCCGACCTCAAGGCTGCATATAGTACGCCGACCTCAAGGCTGCATAAAGTACGCCGACCTCAAGACTGCATAATGTACGCCGACCTCAAGACTGCATAAAGTACGCCGACCTCAAGACTGCATAATGTACGCCGACCTCAAGACTGCATAAAGTACGCCGACCTCAAGACTGCATAAAGTACGCCGACCTCAAGACTGCATAAAGTACGCCGACTTCAAGACTGCATACTGTACGCCGACCTCAAGGCTGCATAAAGTACGCCGACTTCAAGACTGCATACTGTACGCCGACCTCAAGACTGCATAAAATACGCCGACCTCAAGACTGCATAATGTACGCCGACCTCAAGACTGCATAAAGTACGCCGACCTCAATACTGCATAAAGTACGCCGACCTCAAGACTGCATAAAGTACGCCGACCTCAAGACTGCATAAAGTACGCCGACCTCAAGACTGCATAAAGTACGCCGACCTCAAGACTGCATAAAGTACGCCGACCTCAATACTGCATAAAGTACGCCGACCTCAAGACTGCATAATGTACGCCGACCTCAAGACTGCATAAAGTACGCCGACCTCAAGACTGCATAATGTACGCCGACCTCAAGGCTGCATAATGTACGCCGACCTCAAGGCTGCATAATGTACGCCGACCTCAAGACTGCATAATGTACGCCGACCTCAAGACTGCATAAAGTACGCCGACCTCAAGGCTGCATAATGTACGCCGACCTCAAGACTGCATAAAGTACGCCGACCTCAAGGCTGCATAAAGTACGCCGACCTCAAGACTACATAATGTACGCCGACCTCAAGACTGCATAAAGTACGCCGACCTTAATACTGCATAAAGTACGCCGACCTCAAGTCTGCATAATGTACGCCGACCTCAAGGTTTCATAAAGAAGGCCGACCTCAAGGTTTCATAAAGAAGGCCGACCTCAAGGCTGTATAAAGTACGCCGACCTCAAGGTTTCATAAAGAAGGCCGACCTCAAGACTGCATAAAGTACGCCGACCTTAATACTGCATAAAGTACGCCGACCTCAAGTCTGCATAATGTACGCCGACCTCAAGGTTTCATAAAGAAGGCCGACCTCAAGGTTTCATAAAGAAGGCCGACCTCAAGGCTGTATAATGTACGCCGACCTCAAGGTTTCATAAAGAAGGCCGACCTCAAGGCTGTATAATGTACGCCGACCTCAAGGATGCATAAAGTACACCAACCTCAAGGCTGCATAATGTACGCTTCCATACAGCTTGCCTCGAGATATTTCATCAAGAAGTTGAATTATCAAGCAAGCCGAGTATTATCATAATTACGTATATTAGATCACACATAACCATTTATGCTTGGAAGAAAAGTGAAAATTTTATCACTGATATAGAATTAAAATCATATGTTGTAAATCCCAATGAAAGGTACTAATAATTGTACTCCTTTGTAAAATAAAGATATCTAAATCTACAACTGACCTTTCTCATAGGTTCGCAATTTCCAACCCAAAACAGATTGTTGTTTCCAACCAATTGGGAATTAATCTCAACCACGCATATTGAAGCGACAGTGAATAATGAATTGACTATTGGCCGGATTGTTTCTGGACGTTTCCAGTGTTGTACATTTCTTCAATACCATTTGGAGGCATACCTTCCGTGTCACGTGACACCTCGAGATGCAAGATTCGAGGGATGAGCACGAACAAGTTCTATGAGTCATTTAAAATTCATGAACTGAGGAGCTTTTTTCCGTTTGCCCCCGCATATTCATTGTATTTAACTGTTCTTTTGTTGGCCTGTAGTTTCCATGGCATTGTCAACATTAATTTATCAAGTCAAGTTTTGAGTCGCGACAAAGTGAACATGCTCTTATTGTAAGGTATCGAAATGGACCGATTTTCCCATTTTGTCAGTGTTTAACACAATTTTATACTAAATCCTATCTAACCTATCTCTGAAATTCTTAAATGTTACACTATTAGCGTCGCCATTTTCAGTCACATGCAGCTATGACAACATATTTGCTACTGATGGCATTACAACTATAAGACTCCATTCTGCTTGCTGAGTTTCAATTAAGACTTATTATATAAATTGATAACAGTATACAGTATGATACAGTCGTTTAATGAACCAACACATTATACACACATGCATACGGCGATGGATTTGTACCGTTAAGATGCACAAACTTACTAATGTTGCATTTGATAACTTTATGTGTGTGGCTTCATTTCATTGTTATTTAAGTATGATATGCTAAATAATATCTCCCTTGACAATTATACAATCAATCTGGATGCTATCTCCATTGACACCTATACAATCTATATGAATGACATTCACCTTGACGCACATACTACCAATCCTCCTAATAGTTACACTGACACATAAACCATCAAGCCACCTGATACACTTGACAAATATTCCATCCACCTACTGATATAAACATTGACACATAAACCATCCATCCATCTGATATTTACATTGACACATATACCATTAATCCATCTGATATTTATCTTGACACATATAGCATTACTCCATCTGATATTTACCTTAACACATATACCATTATTCTATCTGATATTTAGCTTGACACATAAACCATTATTCCATCTGATATTTACCTTGACACATATACCATTATTCCATCTGATATTTACCTTGACACATATACCTTAATCCATCTGACATTCGCTTGACACATATACCATCAATCCATCTGATATTTACCTTGACACATATACCATTAATCCATCTGATATTTACCTTGACACATATACCATTAATCCATCTGATATATACCTTGACACATATACCATTAATCCATCTGATATTTGCCTTAACACATATACCATTATTCTATCTGATATTTACCTTGACACATATACCATTAATCCATCTGATATTTACCTTGCCACATATACCATTAATCCATCTGATATTTACCTTGACACATATACCATTAATCAACCTGATATTTACCTTGACATGTAAACCATCAATCCACCTGATATTTACCTTGACACATATACCATCAATCCACCGGATAAATCAAACATGGAATTGGCATTTCCAAGACCATCTTCATCTTTCGTATTGATTTATATTACTTCTCATAAAAACGTTAACATAATGAAATATTTACAAACTAATCTTCAATAGTGTCAGAGCACAGACCTTTGATAATTGAACTGTGGAAAATTCATAACAAACCTTTATACAGGTGTTGGCATGAATATTTGAAATCCAAAAAAACGCAATTATACAGCTAGTGGACAACAAGTATGAAAACAGAGACTGACAAACTTGATCAAACTATCCAATTTGTAAGTAATCGCTATGTGCATGATTTAAGCCAACCTGGTGTTGTACAGAGAACACACATACATACATACATTTATACATATAACTACTTAAAAAGCGCAAGACCTAAAAATAGACATGGCCTCTTCATGTATATCGCTCAAGACTTCTCGTATAAGTCTCGTTATTTCGTCGTTATATATCGCTCAAGACTTCTCGTACAAGTCTCGTTATTTCGTCGTTATATATCGCTCAAGACTTCTCGTACAAGTCTCGTTATTTCGTCGTTATATATCGCTCAAGACTTCTCGTACAAGTCTCGTTATTTCGTCGTTATATATCGCTCCAGACTTCTCGTACAAGTCTCGTTATTTTATACTGAGTCAAACAGGGATGCAGGATATGTGTATCGGACGAATAAGTCGGTCTGTGGCCGAACCCTTCTGGAGAAGCTTCCGCATAACTGATTAGTACTGAGGATCACCAAGGAATGGTTACTGCTTCTTACTGACATGTACATAGCATTTTAAAACAGAACACAAGTTCCTGGCTATAAAATCTCGTCTGAGCTAATGGTACGTCTTCATTATTGCGGCGTAAATTAAGCCTTACCGTAATCTTTAATGCAATTCTACTTTTGGGAATGCAATAAGAAGTAGTACACGAGGAATGTTTATTCTTGTGTTATAAATAGCAGTTACTATGCAAATACAGAACAACCTAATCCAAATGGAGCTCACTAACTACGAGTTTTGGTGTCATTAATATTTACAAGTTCTTGCGTTCTAGCGTCTCATTACAGTAGTTGATATTCATACAGGAACTGTGTTCTTCTCTGCTAACTGTTTATAGCTTTTAAGATATACAGTTGCACGGAAAATGCGTTTATGTCTTATTTAGTACCACTCATCTTCTGCTAGGTCGATGACGTTTAAGTGCAACTAAATATGCAAATAAATATTTAATAACATTCAGCGCACGATAAAATAAAGAGCTGATATTGCAGACAATTTCTTGATATAGTGTCCAACTTTTAAAATCCCAAGATTCTAAAAAAGGTCACGTGATAAAGTCTAATATTGCAGACGAATACAATTTTTTGATATAGTCTCTACTTTTTATAGGCCCAAAATGACACTTACGATGACGCCTTTCTTTTGAATTTAAAATGTTATATCCATAAGACGTGTAACACCTTAAAGGGACTGTGTCACAGATTGGTATTAAAAAAAGTTTTTTTCTGTAACGAATCACAGGACAATTATCTAATAGAATGTGTTACGCTTTGATATCGTAATTGTAAAAAAGTACCAAAATGTAAAAAATAAATGTGTCGGAGACCGGGTTCGAACCCGCGTCGCAAAAATTGTAGTCCAGCGTCTTACTCACTGCGCTACAAAGGCATGCGCGCAGGAAGACTTAAGACCGCAAAATCCAAAGAGCTACTTCTTTTCATGTCGTTTTAACCCATTTATTTTGGTCTCAATGCGCTATGTTTAGCAGAATGACGACGAAATCATAAAAATAGATTAGTTGTATTGCGGTCAGAGTATGAGTTCTTGCTTGTTCGGCTATTTCTGTATCCCGGCGTTTTATTTTTAGCAGAATATAACTATTAGATCGTTATATGTATCAGATTAATGTGGGTCAAAATAATGGATGCTCTGGTAGGAAGGTAACATACTGATATTCACTCTGAGTTAAGCCCAAGATGTTCTAGAAATTATTACCGACCGCAAGTGTCCCATCGCCTGCAGGGTTTGTTATTTTAACCTGGTGTGACCCTGAAGCACGCTTATTTGTAATGGTGAATTTTTGATATTACTTTTATGATATAGGAAACAAAAATGATTGTCTGGAAGTCAAAATAGTTGTATCCCAGGTTTCGCGTTGCTAATGCTTTAAATACTATGATTTGCCTGCTATACAATAATAAAATACTATTCATTCTATGATTTTTAAGCGTATACTTTTCTAATAAGATGTTTTCATTTGTATGCGTAAAAGCTTCGTTCCGGTGTATTCTTGGCATATTTTTGGACATTAGGCTTTCAGTTTATTCTAACACACATGCCCTGATACGACAGTGGGTTATGCATACGTTTGATGAAGCAACGTAGTTCGGATTTATCCTGTAAAACATCCAAAGAGTGCGAAGCATTCATAACAGCCCTAGTGTTATTTCTACACAGATACTTACATAAAACATAAATAACATTTATTTATCAATAAAAAGCACAATCATATTCCCATTCTTAGAACAGACAATTTCCGATAATCTCAAAATAGTTTCAACTACATTAACTGACCGATTTTCTAAAAATAGTTTCTACATACATTAACTGACCACATGTTTGTCCTCACCGCGGGAAAACGACCATTTGATAAGTTCTGCATTTTGGTAGGAATTATTGCTAAAGTTGCTCGTAAAAAAAACACCATTTTCCTTAAACAATTAAAACGTGTATGTTCATAAAACTTGCCTTACGTATGATATCTAATCAAAGCACCGAAAAACCTTTAGAAGCGATTGAAAGGGGCATGCATTGTAATTTTAAAACATGGGGATAAGTCGACTGAAGTGGTCGCTAAGCTGTGTATTTTGAATGGAATTATTGCTGAAGTTATTTGTAAAAAAATGATTTTCCTTAAACAAAACGTGTATGTTCATAAAAGGAAATGATATATATGATGTATTGTATTTTCCTACCGTATGATATCAAATCAAAGCAACGAAAAACCTTTAGAAACGATTGAAAGGGGCATGCATTGTAACATTAAATACGTGAGGATGGGGGATTACGACGATTGAAGTGACATTTACATAAACAAAGGACACAAGACGCCATAAAATATATATAGATATGTTTGTTTCCTCGCCCAGTGTGGGCACAAGCGCTCTTGGCCCTCGGCACATCTTTCACTTTTATCTATGTGCCCTTCACCCATTCCCATAGTTCAAATAAAATTTTCAACTCTCACATATTTGCCCGCAGATAGTCTTTCAGCGCCTCGCGGTTTGATTGAAATATAGTTAACAGACACCACAAGTAAAACCGCACAGTTTGTAAAGAGAGTTGCCTAGACATATAGATGTCCGCTACCCATAGGTAGTGGGTGGGTACTTTCTTATGAGTCCTGAAAAGGGACTACGAAAATAGTTTCTAAAAAAGAAACGGACGCGAGAGTGATTTTATCAGTTGAAGTCAAAATCGAGCTAAAATAGATTAGACTAACTCAATACCACAAGAACGCATATAGTGGTTAGTAAACATATTTGTGATGCAATGGACGTGTTCATTACATGGGTAAGTCCGCAATTATATCATGTTTGTACATCTGTGAGCCTCCTATACATGGGATCATGTCCAGATGTTGCTGGCAACACATGGCATCGCGTAGGCATTCTAGACGTAATAAATCCAGCTACCACAAATAAAACAAATACCCTGTTAAAGGCCATACAGAGTCGTATTTACAAAATTCAATATCTTAATATCATGGTACCGGGAACATTAGACATAATTGTGGAACCTAAATACAAAAAAATAATTCCTCATTTCTTTAAAGATGCACTCCTTTTCCCAAACAAGATTTACCACATTTAATACAATTGTTTTAATGTATGAAAAAAAGTATAAGTAAATGTCGAAAACAATGATTCTTATGAATGATAAAAAGTTTACTTGAAAGAAAGGTGCAGAAAACGCGGTATTTCTACCTTATGCGACGATAGTAGATCACAGTTAATCTTTTAGCACTCACCAATCATAGAATTTTTCTGCGTGCTCAGCTATTAATAAATACACGGCTATAATCTTGTTATCAGCAATTAATACTTTCGATAAATTCATTATTTAGTAAGTAGTTAAAGGTTTATCACTCATGTTTGTTATATATACATGTGTATGTATTGATTTTGAATAAGATTGTCACTAAAAATTATTTACATGTATACCAAACCGTCAGTAAGAAATATGTTAGACGAGTACGGCAAGTTGATCTAGATACTGCCATATAAACGGATATAGAAATATGACGAGATTGGTATTGCGGATAATAACACTTTCCTTGAATGTAGAGAACAAATTAACTGTCATTTCTTTTTTATAAGCATCTAAAGTCTAATTATACAGCTGATATCGTCTGGTTCTTTCGTTCCCGCTGAGCAATCAATTACTGAAATGGACCCCTCGGTGTGTTTTTACTGATGTAACAATATTGATATTATAGTCAGTGGTGATAATTTGGTCTTCGAAATAACCCCAGGCAACAGGAGTAATAGCCATAGAAATACAATCACCAAAATCTGGCATCAGCTCGGAAAATCGAGTTCGTAGCTTGGAAGAAATACACCTTCTATGTAGAATTGCGACGCTTAAGAGCAAATTATAAATAACTCGTTTCCAGATACTCATCGTCGGCAACCACAGTACTTTTTCCCGTTACACTTCATACATACGAAGCATAGCGCAGAGTGTATCGCGGGTATCCGACGATGCCAGATACTATACCGATAACAGTTATCATAGAAAAAAATGTAGAGAAATATCTCCGAATAAACAAGTTAGAAAACCCATGGCTAAATAAATACATACTAATTTCGTTTGACTTTATATAATTATTTTATAAATCATGAACAATGTATATTTTTATTGCCTATTAAACATAAATGAATATGAAATTAGCGTTGCGAGTTTTGGTTAAAATTTTGTTAAAATACGTGCAATTTTTTTTACACCGGGATAAAAACCCAACCAGCAAGGGACGACAACCGAAGAAGAGTATCACTTTAATCAATACGGGATGTGTTTTGTGTGGGGGAGGCAGTCGAGTGGTAAACGCGCAGTTATTTATAGGTATGTCTTACAGTTTTATGGCACATCTAGTGCGGTGAAACATCTGCTTGTAATTAGCGAGAGGCATCCATGGCTGCTGACGATAAAGGATTTTTTACATCAGATATATGCATTTTACCCAAGCAAATGTATAACATACATATCATAACAGCTGTTACAAATCATTTATTATGTAGTATGCTGTAGAAATCTACAGATTGGTATTTGTTTATCCCCTTGTCATTCTCTGTCGAAATAAATCATGGACTAAACACGATTAAATAATTGTTTGTTTTGAAAGTTTGGCAACCAGTCGAGTATTTATTTATTTATAACCCTCCGCTCCTTTTGTTTTCGATCACCAAAAAATGTATCTTAGCCCCTACCACCATTTCATATCCCTGTGTGAACACATATGTATTGGTATTTATATATAAGCCGCGATATGGCTTGAAATGTAAGTATATTGGTACGAGTATATACATGTACAATGCACAAAGCTTAAAAAACAAGCACATGCTATGGTGATAATCACCTTGATTTTCTTCTCCCCAGGTAGAACTTCTCCCAGGATGACAGTTGCCTATAGATTGTCATTGATTTGGTGAGCACAGCGGAAAACTATTTTTCCTCTTGCCAACATTGTTCGTCAGCCAATTTGAGTGCTGCGTCTACATCTTTAGACCTTGTACATGTTTCAGTTATAAAGTGTTACGAGGGCTCCTCAAAGCGTTCTATTATATTGTGAACATAGTTATTCCCCCTGTACAGCAAAACATTTTGTTATATGATGAACGTAGTTATTCCCCCTATACAGCAAAGCGTTCAGATTTATGATGAACATAGTTATTGCCCCTGTACAGCAAAGCGTTCAGATTTATGATGAACCTAGTTATTCCCCCTGTACAGCAAAACATTTTGTTATATGATGAACGTAGTTATTCCCCCTATACAGCAAAGCGTTCAGATTTATGATGAACCTAGTTATTCCCCCTGTACAGCAAAGCGTTCAGATTTATGATGAACATAGTTATTGCCCCTGTACAGCAAAGCGTTCAGATTTATGATGAACCTAGTTATTCCCCCTATACAGCAAAGCGTTCAGATTTATGATGAACATAGTTATTCCCCCTATACAGCAAAGCGTTCAGATTTATGATGAACGTAGTTATTCCCCCTGTACAGCAAAGCGTTCAGATTTATGATGAACATGGTTATTGCCCCTGTACAGCAAAGCGTTCAGATTTATGATGAACCTAGTTATTCCCCCTATACAGCAAAGCGTTCAGATTTATGATGAACCTAGTTATTCCCCCTATACAGCAAAGCGTTCAGATTTATGATGAACATAGTTATTCCCCCTGTACAGCAAAGCGTTCAGATTTATGATGAACATAGTTATTGCCCCTGTACAGCAAAGCGTTCAGATTTATGATGAACATAGTTATTCCCCCTATACAGCAAAGCGTTCAGATTTATGATGAACATAGTTATTCCCCCTATACAGCAAAGCGTTCAGATTTATGATGAACATAGTTATTCCCCCTATACAGCAAAGCGTTCAGATTTATGATGAACATAGTTATTCCCCCTATACAGCAAAGCGTTCAGATTTATGATGAACATAGTTATTGCCCCTGTACAGCAAAGGGTTCTGTTATATGATGAACATAGTTATTCCCCCTGTACAGCAAAGCGTTTTGTTATATGGTAAACATAGTAAGGGTGAACACAGTTATTCCACCTGTACAGCAAAGCGTTCTGTTATATGGTGAACATAGTTATTTCCCCTGTACAGCAAAGCGTTCTGTTATATGGTGAACACAGTTATTCCCCCTGTACAGCAAAGCGTTTTGTTATATGGTAAACATAGTTATGGTGAACACAGTTATTCCCCCTGTACAGCAAAGCGTTCTGTTATATGGTGAACATAGTTATTTCCCCTGTACAGCAAAGCGTTTTGTTATATGGTAAACATAGTAAGGGTGAACACAGTTATTCCCCCTGTACAACAAAGCGTTCTGTTATATGGTGAACATAGTTATTTCCCCTGTACAGCAAAGCGCTTTGGTATATGGTAAACATAGTAAGGGTGAACACAGTTATTCCCCCTGTACAGCAAAGCGTTATGTTATATGGTGAACATAGTTATTTCCCCTGTACAGCAAAGCGCTTTGTTATATGGTAAACACAGTTAGGGTGAACACAGACTGTCAGTTATTCCTCCTGTACAGCAAAGCGTTCTGTTATATGGTGAACATATTTATTTCCCCAATACAGCAACGCGAGTTTTTTTTTGTAATCCTATAAGTCATTTTCTAGGAGAGTAAAAAATGGTATCCCCTTGGTATATCATGTAAGTACTGACACATTTCTTTATTTGTAGATAAAAAGTATCAGGGATTTGTTGCGTTAGACACGATGATCAAACAGAATGTAACTTGATTGTCAAGAAATGAAACAACCACCTTATTTGTCATCGTCGGCAACCACGGTACTTTCATCCGTTACACTTCATACAAAACGAAGCATAGCGTGTTGTGTTTTGGGGGTATCCGACGATGCCTATTTGTATGAGCAGTTAAATTTTGATTAAATATGAAAATGTCCTTTTATGTACGTGTTTTACTTTTTCCTCAATAATATTTATATACTTCCTTCAGAATTCCAATTTTTATAACCTTTATCTTTACCCATCTTTGTTTACCATTTCACTTCACAATAGCGATGTACTTTGCTGTCAAAGACATTTCTGTCATCCATTACGGTAGCCACCATTGATTCTTGAAAGATCATTTTTAAACCTGTCAATATTTCTACAAACGTTGATGAACGTCATATTGAATATCCGTTTATAACAGACAACTCTTCATCAACGTGTTTAAATAAATTGGCAATACAATATGGTTGTATTTATATGACTGCAAGTCCCTTTTCCATTACACGGTCTAAATACTGGCAAGTGTATATAAGCATTACTACATTGTACTTCAAAATTGAATCACGTTAAATTTTTATATCAAATGATGCGAAATGACAGGTTTATGTACATTAAGACCTGGCCAATATGTTAGAATAAAACATGTTGAGTTTAAGGGCAAATTGAAATATATATTATTCATAGCACACCGCTAAGAAGACCCTCTGTATTATAATACATGACAGTGTTTGCAGCGAACGTCCTTGTTTCTGTTTTTTATTAGTATTGCTAATCTTGATAATATATAAACATGCCAACCAGCTTGGTAATATATTTGTATAAGACAACGTTCGCTCACAATGAAATTAATAACAATGCTACCGAATTGTGGAAAACTGAAATTGCTGATTTATTTAGACATTTTAAACAGGCATGCATTTATGTGAATACACAAGGGTATGGTTATTAAATCACCTACCTAGAAAAAATACCGGTACATTCTTTATTTACGGGCACTTTTAATCCAAGTCCTTTTCACATGGCTCAATAGACAGCTTTTATGTCATATCTCTTTATGGAATAGCTTGTGACAATTTTATCAATATCATTGACCAATAAACATAGCATTTACTAGCACACGAGCAAAAAGTTACATATTCCTGTCGATACCAACTGTTTCAGGAATTATCATTTATTCTAAACAAGATCCACGGGAGAAAAACGATAACATATTTTACAAATCGCACACAGATACTCCTCGCCATAATGTTCACTGTGACTATCGCACACTGTGAAAGTCAGATCGCTAACACTAGCACGACAGTCATACTAATATACATTTGTGGCGGCGCCAGTTTCTACCCGATTATTTCCAGCTCTGTGCCTCCCGCACCATTCAGAACGAGCAGCTGTATTAGCAAATATCTGATGTATTTTGGTCGCCGGTGGACGTTTTGGCAAAGATCGTGTATAGTAATTCTAAGCGCATTGTCTTTTAACCCATTACGCGAAATTATATCTGACAGAAAAATGCCCAACGGACCATTGTATCCTGGCTTCAGCCTTTTCGAGAAATGTTACTTTTCTCGTATTCGTGCCGTTCGTACATAGTCTGCGGAATTGGATATTAATGATACTGTACGCGTTTGATCATGTTGAATATCGTAACATGCAAAAATTGGTGTATTGCTTCCCAAGGAATATTGCAGACGTTTCCCACAATGCAAGACCGCTTTAAATGTTTCCTACTGCCGCTTACGGCTCTCCCCACCACTTGGCGGCATAGCGTTTATTTCCTGCTAGACACTTTTATTGTAATTATCATTTTAGGATAACTCTCTAGTGAAAATCTAGAGCAGAAATACATTTAGATAAATGTGTTTGCACCGAAAGAAATAAGGACTCAATTACTGAGAATGTACGGACAATGCGACCATAATTACAGCATATTGAATCTCCTGTAATTAAATGATTACAGCATTTTATAAGCATTTATTTTAAAATTATGGAAGAGTGTGTTATATGGTTTTGAGTGTGTATTTCTTGTGTTTTGGAAGTACTTGCCCGAGCGTTTATACTGCATGGGCGCAAAAAAGCGTGGAACCAATACAGGAATAATACTGCATGTATCAGGTTTCCTCTTACCAGTGTTAACAGAAGTCTGTTTCAATAAAGGCCATGATCTAAGTCGTTACATCAAACATATTAAACCTCTAAGGACATCATAAATGGGAGCAAGTTAATTTCATTCGTTTTCCCAACAGTGTTTTCAACATTATGAATGGCTTATGTTTCTGTATATTCCTGGCCATGTGATATAAAGTCACTGTACCCTGTGTACTAAGATTGTCTAATATAATACGCTTGTCATGTGAATTGCCGAATTTTTTGTTAAGTTGTTTTGTACATATGTCGTAGCAGATATGAATAGATATCTTGTTGTAGAAAAATCACCTCTTATCAGTTGCGTAGCTAGCTCTCTATTCATATGGATTCATAATTGTGCTAGGGGTTTCGAGGGCATGCCCCCTTAGAAAACTTTGAAAACCATGGTGCATTCTGGTGCATTCTGGGGGTTCTGAGGTGCTTTATTTAGTACTGGAAAATGGACAGTTTAAGGATCATGTAGTCAAGTACGCACACTGCAACTTTGACTAATTATATTTTTTAGTTTTGTTTATTTTGGAATCATATGGATTCAGCCGCGTACTCGAGTTAAGGCAGCTACTACGGCGCGCCTGCTTATTTAAAACAACTTGCCAGATGAAGCCCGTCAACCATCAATTGTTGTGTACTTTTAACTTGGAGTTCAATCATGCTGTTCTTATTCTTGATACTTACAGCTCAATCTATTTACCCGCTTTAATCACATGGCATAAATATGCTGTGAGAACAGTTTATTAAACTTGTAAAGAATTTGAAAATATTTTAAAATGGATGGTATCTTTACTTGAACAAGACAAAGACTGACAATCAATTAAAATACACCCGGACTACTCTGATCTTAATGCAACATACTCAAACTCTGCTTCTGATTCCACAATCGGAAACATCAGCAGAAGCAGAAATAATTTAATAAGTATAACTATTTGTAGTGTTTTAACGTGTGATCTGTAGTACTTAGTTCAAGTAGATTCTCAGTGAAGTTTATTGTTGTATTTATAATTAATATTCCTATGAGTAAAGTCCTTAGGTTGAATTGCTTATTTAAAAATACTACGCAACCTTCTTTCAGCGTAGTTAAATTTGATTCCCAGTGAAGTTTAATGTTGCAGTAATGATTAATATTCATAAGAGTAATGTCCTTAGGTAACTGCTT
Organism: Mya arenaria; assembly: GCF_026914265.1. Lineage (NCBI taxonomy): Eukaryota > Metazoa > Mollusca > Bivalvia > Myida > Myidae > Mya > Mya arenaria. Next base: position 51,433 of record NC_069129.1, on the reverse strand, counting down.
ATTTTAAATAACTACGCAAGCCACATGCAGCGGAGTAACATGTAAAGAATTCCGGCTGATATTGTAAACCCGCCATTAGTCTGGAGTTCCTTCCCCTAACACTATCGTTATCGTTATGAAATATCAGTAAGCAGGGAACCAGACTAACCCGCCATATACAACCGAGGTTGTTTCCGATGGAAAATGGATGGAAAAGGGGGGAGGAGTTCCGATTGATAATTCATTTGAAACCGATACTCATTAAAAACCTAATAAATTGAAAATCCTTTGAATAAAGACATTCCGTTCGGTATTATATCTCTCCACGATGATGGTTTATATATCAATGGGAAGAAAAATGACTATGATACAAAAGTTCTGATCGATTTTACTGGTTATTATAATAATACGAACTCGCAGTTTGTTTCTATAGATATAAAGTGATGGTGTATTATGGTTTCACTCCTCTCAATTAAGGGAAAGCCCACTAGACGTCATTAATGAACACCTTTACTCTCGAATCCTATCCTATATTCCGGGCGCCTGGTAGGAATGCAATCGGTTTCCATTATTTAAGAAGCGGTTTGCAGCCCACCATATTAGAACTAGCCCCGTGTAAGGCTCCAACCTTCGCTATGTGTGGATATGCTTCTTCAAGAAATATGTCTCGTCTGTGAGCATTTGCCAAGAAATGCCTTATTTAGGGTTACATAAACTTATGATTTTACTCTTTTTGAATGTTCAAAGCAAATACGGCAAAATAACAAAACACCTACTAGTATACTTAAGGTCCGGTTCACGTTATGATATGCAGCCCTAACCTGTCAATAATATAATGGACACTACACGGACAATCCCAGTAGTCGAACATTCAACAATATACCCTGTGTATAGGCAATGAAGATACATGGGAATAGGGGATTTATAACGAACCTGTCTCGTGATGCGTAACGTCACATTGCTAATACTTTCAGGAAAACTAGTAAGTATGTGATAATTGCAAATATGCTTTTGATGATAAAAGCAGTAACGACTAATACCCAATTATTTACAAAATGAAACACACTGTTTACCAGCGTTCCGTGGTTGTATTTACATCTTCCCCGTATTATATGATAACACGATTCATTGTGAACATTTAAGTATCAACTAGAATTTGTAACAACGCCAATTCACATAGGTTAAAAGCAAATATACACTTCAAGGCCCTCACAAAATTAACGAGTTAGTGGTAAAGTTTGTCGAGAAATTAGTGGTGAAGGTCAGGGGTTTTGTAAAAGTTAGAGATAAAAGTTAAAGGTGAAATAAAGTGGTGAAAGTCATGAGTAAAAGAAAGTGGTGATATTTAGTAGTGTGTTTTATATGTTAGTGGTAAAAGTTAGTGGTGAAAGTCAATGGTAAAGTTAGTGGTAAAAGTTAGTGGTAAAGCTAGTGGTGAAAGTTAGTGATAAAAGTTAGTGGTAAAAGCTAGTGGTGAAAGTTAGTGATAAAAGTTAGTGGTAAAAGCTAGTGGTGAAAGTTAGTGATAAAAGTTAGTGGTAAAAGCTAGTGGTAAAAGTTAGTGGTAAAGCTAGTGGTAAAAGTTAGTGGTAAAGCTAGTGGTGAAAGTTAGTGATAAAAGTTAGTGGTAAAAGCTAGTGGTGAAAGTTTGTTATAAAAGTTAGTGGTAAACGTTAGTGGTAACAGCTAGTGGTGAAAGTTTATTGTGAAAGTTAGTGGTAAAAGCTAGTGGTGAAAGTCTATTGTGAAAGTTAGTGGTAAAAGCTAGTGGTGAAAGTTATTGGTAAACAATAGTAGTAAAAGCTAGTGATGAAAGTTTATGGTGAAAGTAAGTGGTAAAAGCTAGTGGTAAAGGTTAGTGGTAAAAGCTAGTGGTGAAAGTTAATGGTGAAAGTAAGTGGTGAAAGCTAGTAGTGGAAGTTAGTTGTGAAAGATAGTGGTAAAAGCCAGTGGTTGAAGTTAGTGGTAAAAGCCAGTGGTGAAAGTAAGTGGTGAATGTTAGTGTTAAAAGATAGTGGTGAAAGTAAGTGGTGAATGTTAGTGTTAAAAGATAGTGGTGAAAGTTAGTGGTAAAAGCTAGTGGTGAAAGTTGGTGGTGAAAGTTAGTGGTAAAAGCTAGTAGTGAAAGTAAGTGGTAAAAGCTAGTGGTAAAAGCTAGTGGTGAAAGGTATTGGTGAAAGGTAGTGGTAAAAGCTAGTGGTGAAAGTAAGTGGTAAAAGCTAGTGGTGAAAGTAAGTGGTAAAAGATAGTGGTGAAAGTAAGTGGTAAAATAAAGTGGTGAAAGTAAGTGGTGAAAGTAAGTGGTAAAATAAAGTGGTGAAAGTTAGTGGTGAAAGTAAGTGGTTAAAGTTTTGGTAAATGTTAGATGTGAAATATTGTGGTGAAAGTTAATGGGATAAGTTAGTGGTGAAAGTAAGTGGTAAAAGAAAGTGGTGAACGTTAGTGGTGAAAGTTAGTGGTGAAAGTTATTGGTGAAAGTTATTGGTAAAGTTTAGATGTGAAATATAGTGGTGAAAGTTAAGTTAGTGGTGAATTACTGTTTTTCATTAACTAGGCCCACAGAGGATTAGGAAACATGAAAAAATAAAGTTTCAAATATAAGTTTGCAATATCTCAATATTTTCTTGTTTTCCTTTTTTTTATATTTACACCTCAACTTCCACTCCTTAAATGAACTACCTTTAGGCAATTGCGTTCATCAATCGATGAACGCAACATCTTCGGATATGTTCGGATCGTAATTCATAGCATAACAATATACATGAAAGCTATTGATCTTGTTATTGGTTGTATTGTGTCAGCAGGTCCCGTAAAATATAGATCAACGTTTTAGAAAGTGTTACTTTATTATATTTTAAATAAATTGGTGCCAGAAGTGTTTCAATTTTTACGTTTTAAAGTGATTTCAAGTGGTTGATCTTTTCCCGCGTTATTGTGACGTCATTTGAAAAAAATGTTTCCGGATATAGTCGGGTCGTTCTATTTACAGAATGGGTAAGAACGGATTACTGTAAGGTTTTCTTAAATGAAATGAAGTAGATTTTTAACAATTATTGAATGAAATAATGACTAATTGGTGTAAATATAAGGAATGAATTGCGGGGTTTATGTCATTATCGGGGATATGAACGCAATTGGGTTGGTCAAAGTACGCGTGGAGTTCTTCGGACTCCACACACATTGACCAACCCAATTGCGTTCATACCCCGATAATGACATCAACCCCGCAATTCATTCCTTAAATAGCGTCTGCTTTCCAATGCGTGTCGGCACTTCAACTTGTTCATAATTGTTTCATGCATTTTTTGTATAAAGTAAGACGTGGTAGCCATAAAGCATTAATCACTCTCAAACATAACTACGCGTTTATATGTAATTTTGAATGTTTTTCTTACAAACACTGCAAACGGGTTTTTGTTTACGCATCGAATTTTATAATAAAATATATTACAACAGCATCAAATGACTCCAAAGTAAAACATATATACCTCGCTAGTGCCATGAACGACGGTTAAATAGAGTTCCTGGCAAGTATTAATCAAACATATCTGTCTAACATGAGTCACTTTCCTAAGTTAAGTGTTTTATGCTTTATTTTTATTGATGTTAATGAATAAACATACTTTTAAATACGAAACTTTTAAGAAATCGACTAAGGTTAAGCAATGACTTAAGATGTCTTATGAATACCAGCTGATAAAAAACGTTTGTATTCAAACGTAAACGTCCTTTAACAGTATGAAGTTGAACCCATGACCAAATACCTAAAACTACATAACCAATAATGTCATTTATACATTCACAATTTACATACTTCAAATTACTTCCCGGTTACACAGGAGGAACACTCATCACTATGCATTGTGGATTTGCTGGTGCCAAGCAAACACTAAGCCCATTCTCGTATCATTGTTGCGTTTACATGCAATTGCTCAACTACATTCTTTAAAATGTTTCATTGTAAAACTTGCTCAGCTGTTAAACTGTTCTAAACGTGTACAAAAAGATACCTGTATTATGATTGCTGAGAAATGAATCTACAAAATACAAAAAATCCCCTTTCGAACGTGTTAAGTTTTGATCATTCAAACCAATTTTGCACATCTGTATTTTATTTTTTTGAAAGATCAAATAATGAAAGTCACAAAACGTATGTGAAAAAAACAAGCCTTTTCAAGCGGAACTGTCACAGATTTACCGTTTTCACAATTTTTATTTTTATTTTTTGTCTTGAAATGAGCAAATTATTTCGTAAATATCTGCAAACCAGTTATAAAATCATCAATTTGCGATCTAATTTTTGTCAGCAGTCTTATTTGACTGGTTTCCATGGATTTTCGCATAAATTGGCTAGTTCCAAGACAGCAAATAAAATAGTTGTCAAAACAGTTAATCTGTGAGAGTGCAGCTTTAATATGGATATGACTTAATTCGTTCTATTCGGTATAAATTCTTAAACATGATAAAACATTCGTACACTCCATTTAATCATAAGAAACAAAATGGCGTATCTGTGTTAAAGACAAAACCGTAGCAGTTACTCTAAAACAACTTGTTAAGATTCTCGGATTGTGTTGGCTCCACCAGACTTTGGTACTAAATTATTCAATACCTCCATACTGTTTACGATACAATGTCATTAGTTTCTGCTTTATCATACTGAATATCGTATCATTACCAGATATAAACTGTTTTTATGAACTATCTCTGCTAATTAGCTGATGTCATTTTACGTGCGGCAGTAGAAAACTATGTACAACTTGGGTCCACTACTTTGAACCAGAGAGTAAACGGGCATCAATGGTTTCATAGCACACCGACAGTCCACCACCTTAAAAGGCGAAGGCAGTGAAGTCGATGGGAAAAGTGATGTGCATCGTCTTTGGCATGCAAGGTGTCATATTGGTGCATATGGTCAGGCCCGGTCATACGGTCAAGTCAAGGCAAGCGGGGATTTGATGTGATACAGGGACAGGAGAAGATTGGTTTTGAAACAGGGCCCTTCGGGTTTAGGTTTGATACAGGGGGAGGGTGGAATGAGGTTTGATACAGAGGCAAGACGGAATGGAGTTTGATTCAGGGACTTGATTGCTACTTCAAAGTAGTAAATATCAACAGGGATTGAATAAAGTACAATCTTGATCAGAAGACAGTGCCAACTGCAGGGATGGGCTTTGATAAATGGGGAGGAGTGGATGGGGTTTGATCCAGGGACATGCGGGGATTTGGTTTGATACAGGGGCAGGGCGGTTGGGGTGTGGTACAGGGCCAGGCAGTGATGGGGTTTGATATAGATGCAGGTCGGAATGGGGTTTGATACAGGGGCAGAGAGGGATGGGCTTTGATACAGGGACAGGTGAGGGATGGGTTTAAGAACAGGGGCACGAGGGGATGGGGCTTGATACAGGGACAGGAGGAGATGGGGTTTGATACAGGGGCAGGCGGGGATTAGGTTTAATACAGGGGCAGGATGGGATATGGTTTGTTACAGGGGCAGGAAGGGATGGGCTAATTGACAGGGACAGGTGGGCATTGGGTTTGTTACAGGGGCAGGATGGATAAGGTTTAATACAGAGGCAGGAGGGGATGGGGTTGGATACAGGGGCAGGAGGGGATGGGGTTTTATACAGAGGCATGAGGGAATGAGGTTTGCTACATTGTCAGGAGAAGCTGGGGTTTGATACAGGGTCAGGCGGGAAAGGGGTTTGATACATGGGCAAGCGGGGATAGGGTTTGATACAGGGGCGAGCGGGGATGGGGTTTGATACATGGGCAAGCAGGGGTGGGGTTTGACACAGGGGCAGGGTGGAATGGGGTTTAATAGGTAAGCGGGGATTTGGTGTGATACAGGGACAGGAGAAGATTGGTTTTGAAACAGTGGCCTGCGGGTTCGGGTTTGATACAGGGGGAGGGTGGAATGAGGTTTGATACAGGGGCAAGACGGGATGGAGTATGATGCAAGGACTTTATTGCTACTTCATTGTAGTAAAAATTAACAGAGATTAGACAAAGTTCAATCTTGATCAGAAGACAGTATCAACTGCAGGGATGGGGTTTGATAAATTGAGAAGCGGGGATGGGGTTTGATACAGGGACAAGCGGGGGTTGGGTTTGATACAGGGGCTGGGCGGTTGGGGTTTGGTACAGGGGCAGACAGGGATTGGGTTTGATACAGGGTCAGGCGGGGAAGGGGTTTGATACATGGGCAAGCGGGGATAGGGTTTGCTACAGGGGCGAGCGGGTATGGGGTTTGATAAAGGGGCAGGAGAAGATGGGGTTTGATACAGGGTCAAAAGGAGCTGGGGTTTGAAACAGGGTCAGGCGGGGATGGGGTTTGATAAAAGGGGAAAGCGGGGATGGGTTTTCATACAGGAATGCGGTGGCATGGTGTTAAATACAGGGGCAGGTGGGGATGGGGTTTGATCCAGGGGCAATACGGGATGGGGTTTGATTCTGGGACACTATTGCTACTTCATAGTAGTCAAACATAACAGGGATTGAACAAATTGCAAACTTGATCAGAAGACAGTGACAACTTCAGGGATGGGGTTTGATTAAAGGGGGAAATGCGGGGATTGGGTGTGATACAGGGGCAGGGTGGATGGGATTTGATACAGAAGCAGGCTGGTTGGTGTTTGATACCGGGGCAGACGGGGATGGGGTTTGTTACAGTGACAGGAGGGGATGAGGTGTGATACATGGGCAGACGGGGATGGGGTTTGTTACAGGGACAGGAGGGGATGAGGTGTGATACATGGGAAGACGGGGATGGGGTTTGTTACAGGGACAGGAGGGGATGAGGTTCGATACAGGGACAGGAGGGGATGAGGTGTGATACATGGGCAGACGGGGATGGGGTTTGTTACAGGGACAGTAGGGGATGAGGTGTGATACATGGGCAGACGGGGATGGGGTTTGTTACAGGGACAGTTGGGGATGAGCTGTGATACCGGGGCAGACGGGGATGGGGTTTGTTACAGTGACAGGAGGGAATGAGGTGTGATACATGGGCAGACGGGGATGGGGTTTGTTACAGGGACAGGAGGGGATGAGGTGTGATACCGGGGCAGACGGGGATGGGGTTTGTTACAGGGACAGGAGGGGATGAGGTGTGATACCGGGGCAGACGGGGATGGGGTTTGTTACAGTGACAGGAGGGGATGAGGTGTGATACATGGGCAGACGGGGATGGGGTTTGTTACAGTGACAGTAGGGGATGAGATGTGATACATGGGCAAACGGGGATGGGGTTTGTTACAGGGACTGGAGGGGATGAGGTTTGATACCTGGGCAGACGGGAATGGGGTTTGTTACAGAGACAGTAGGGGATGAGGTGTGATACAGGGACAGGAGGGGATGAGGTGTGATACATTGGCAGACGGGGATTGGGTTTGTTACAGTGACATTAGGGGATGAGGTGTGATTCATGGGCAGACGGGGATGGGGTTTGTTACAGTGACAGGAGGGGATGAGGTTTGATACATGGGCAGACGGGGATGGGGTTTGTTACAGTGACAGGAGGGGAAGAGGTGTTATTTATGGGCAGATGGGGATGGGGTTTGTTACAGTGACAGGAGGGGATGAGGTTTGATACATGGGCAGACAGGGATGGGGTTTGATACAGTGACAGGAGGGGATGAGGTGTGATACATGGGCAGACGGGGATGGGGTTTGTTACAGTGACAGTAGGGGATGAGGTTTTATACATGAGCAAACGGGGATGGGGTTTGTTACATTGACAGTAGGGAATGAGGTGTGATACATGGGCAGAAGGGGATGGGGTTTGTTACAGTGACAGTAGAGGATGAGGTGTGATACATGGGCAAACGGGGATGGGGTTTGTTACAGTGACAGTAGGGGATGAGGTGTGATACATGGGCAGACGGGGATGGGGGTTTGTTACAGTGACAGTAGGGGATGAGGTGTGATATATGGGTAGACGGGGATTGGGTTTGTTACAGTGACAGTAGGGGATGAGGTGTGATACATGGCCAGACGGGGATGGGGTTTGTTACAGTGACAGTAGGGGATGAGGTGTGATACATGGGCAGACAGGGATGGGGTTTGGTTCAGTGACAGTAGGGGATGAGGTGTGATACATGGGCAGACGGGGATGGGGTTTGTTACAGTGACAGTAGGGGATGAGGTGTGATACATGGGCAGACGGGGATTGGGTTTGTTACAGTGACAGGAGGGGATGAGGTTTGATACATGGGCAGACGGGGATGGGGTTTGTTACAGTGACAGTAGGGGATGAGGTGTGATACACGGGCATTCGGGGATGGGGTTTGTTACAGGGACAGGAGGGGATGAGATTTGATACATGGGCAGACGGGAATGGGGTTTGTTACAGGGACAGGAGGGGATGAGGTGTGATACCGGGGCAGACGGGGATGGGGTTTGTTACAGTGACAGTAGGGGAAGAGGTGTGATACAGCAACAGGAGGGGATGAGGTGTGATACATGGGCAGACGGGGATTGTGTTTGTTACACTGACAGGAGGGGATGAGGTTTGATACATGGGCAGACAGGGATGGGGTTTGTTACAGTGACAGGAGGGGATGAGGTGTGATACCGGGGCAGACGGGGATAGGGTTTGTTGCAGTGACAGTAGGGGATGAGGTTTGATACATGGGCAAAAGGGGATGGGGTTTGTTACAGTGACAGGAGGGGATGAGGTGTTATACATGGGCAGACGGGAATGGGGTTTGTTACAGGGACAGAAGGGGATGAGGTGTGATACCGGAGCAGACGGGGATGGGGTTTGTTACAGTGACAGAAGGGGAAGAGGTGTGATACAGCAACAGGAGGGGATGAGGTGTGATACATGGGCAGACGGGGATTGTGTTTGTTACACTGACAGTAGGGGATGAGGTTTGATACATGGGCAGACAGGGATTGGGTTTGTTACAGTGACAGGAGGGGACGAGGTTTGATACATGGGCAGACGGGGATGGGGTTTGTTACAGTGACAGTAGGGGATGAGGTGTGATATATGGGCAGACGGTGATTGGGTTTGTTACAGTGACAGTAGGGGATGAGGTTTGATACATGGGCAGACGGAGATTGGGTTTGTTACAGTGACAGGAGGGGATGAGGTTTGATACATGGGCAGACGGAGATTGGGTTTGTTACAGTGACAGTACGGGATGGGGTGTGATACATGGGCAGACGGGGATGGGGTTTGTTACAGTGACAGTACGGGATGAGGTGTGATACATGGGCAGACGGGGATTGGGTTTGTTAGAGTGACAGGAGGGGATGAGGTGTGATACATGGGCAGAGGGGGATTGGGTTTGTTACAGTGACAGTAGGGGATGAGGTGTGATGCATGGGCAGACGGGGTTGGGGTTTGTTACAGTTACAGGAGGGGATGAGGTGTTGTACATGGGCAGACGGGGATTGGGTTTGTTACAGTGACAGTAGGGGATGAGGTGTGATACATGGGCAGACAGGGATGGGGTTAGTTTCAGTGACAGTAGGGGATGAGGTGTGATACATGGGCAGACGGGGATGGGGTTTGTTACAGTGACAGAAGGGGATGAGGTTTGATAAATGCGCAGACGGGGATGGGGTTTGTTACAGTGACAGTAGGGGATGAGGTGTGATACCGGGGCAGACGGGGATTGGGTTTGTTACCGCGACAGGAGGGGATGAGGTGTGATAACTTGGCAGACGGGGAAAGGGTTTGTTACAGTGACAGTAGGGGATGAGGTGTGATACATGGGCAGACGGGGATTGGGTTTGTTACAGTGACAGTAGGATCTGAGGTGTGATACATGGGCAGACGGGGATTGGGTTTGTTACAGTGACAGGAGGGGATGAGGTTTGATACATGGTCAGACGGGGATTGGGTTTGTTACAGTGACAGGAGGGGATGAGGTGTGATACATGGGCAGAGGGGGATAGGGTTTGTTAAAGTGACAGAAGGGGATGAGGTGTGATACATGGGCAGACGGGGATGGGGTTTGTTAAAGTGACAGTAGGGGATGAGGTGTGATACATGGGCAGAGGGGGATTGGGTTTGTTACAGTGACAGGAGGGGATGAGGTGTGATACATGGGCAGACGGGGATTGGGTTTGTTTAAGTGACAGGAGGGGATGAGGTGTGATATATGGGCAGACGGGGATTTGGTTTGTTACAGGGACAGTAGGGGATGAGGTGTGATACATGGGCAGACGGGGATTGGGTTTGTTAAAGTGACAGTAGGGGATGAGGTGTGATACATATGCAGACGGGGATTGGGTTTGTTAAAGTGACAGTAGGGGATGAGGTGTGATACATGGGCAGACGGGGATTGGGTTTGTTACAGTAACAGGAGGGGATGAGGTGTGATACATGGGCAGACGGGGATTGGGTTTGTTAAAGTGACAGGACGGGATGAGGTGTGATATATGGGCAGACGGGATTGGGTTTGTTACAGTGACAGGAGGGGATGAGGTGTGATATATGGGCAGACGGGGATTGGGTTTGTTACAGTGACAGGAGGGGATGAGGTGTGATATATGGGCAGACGGGGATTGGGTTTGTTACAGTGACAGGGGAGGGGATGACGTGTGATATATGGGCAGACTGGGATTGGGTTTGTTACAGTGACAGGAGGGGATGAGGTGTGATACATGGGCAGACGGGGATTGGGTTTGTTATAGTAACAGTACGGGATGGGGTGTGATACATGGGCAGACAGGGATTGGGTTTGTTAGAGTGACAGTAGGGGATGAGGTGTGATACATGGGCAGAGGGGGATTGGGTTTGTTACAGTGACAGTAGGGGATGAGGTATGATCTATGGGTAGACGGGGATTGGCTTTGTTACAGCGACAAGAGAGGATGGGGTTTGTTACAGTGACAGTAGGGGATGAGGTGTGATACATGGGCAGACGGGGATTGGGTTTGTTACAGTGACAGTAGGGGATGAGGTGTGATACATGGGCAGATGGGGATTGGGTTTGTTACAGTGACAGTAGGGGAAGAGGTGTGATACATGAGCAGACGGGGATGGGGTTTGTTACAGGGACAGTAAGGGATGAGGTGTGATACATGGGCAGACGGGGATGGGGTTTGTTACAGTGACAGTAGGGGATGAGGTGTGATATATGGGCAGACGGGGATTGGGTTTGTTACAGAGACAGTATGGGATGAGGTTTGATACATGGGCAGACGGAGATTGGGTTTGTTACAGTGACAGGAGGGGATGAGGTTTGATACATGGGCAGACGGAGATTGGGTTTGTTACAGTGACAGGAGGGGATGAGGTGTGATACATGGGCAGACGGGGATGGGGTTTGTTACAGTGACAGTAGGGGATGAGGTGTGATACATGGGCAGACGGGGATTGGGTTTGTTAGAGTGACAGTAGGGGATGAGGTTTGATACATGGGCAGACGGGGATTGGGTTTGTTACAGTGACAGGAGGGGATGAGGTGTGATACATGGGCAGACGGGGATGGGGTTTGTTACAGTGACAGGAGGGGATGAGGTGTGATACATGGGCAGACGGGGATTGGGTTTGTTACAGTGACAGGAGGGGATGAGGTGTGATACATGGGCAGACGGGGATTGGGTTTGTTAAAGTGACAGGAGGGGATGAGGTGTGATACATGGGCAGACGGGGATTGGGTTTGTTACAGGGACAGTAGGGGATGAGGTGTGATACATGGGCAGACGGGGATTGGGTTTGTTACAGTGACAGGAGGGGATGAGGTGTGATACATGGGCAGACGGGGATTGGGTTTGTTACAGTGACAGGAGGGGATGAGGTGTGATACATGGGCAGAGGGGGATTGGGTTTGTTACAGGGACAGTAGGGGATGAGGTGTGATACTTGGGCAGAGGGGGATTGGGTTTGTTACAGTGACAGGAGGGGATGAGGTGTGATACATGGGCTGACGGGGATTGGGTTTGTTAAAGTGACAGGAGGGGATGAGGTGTTATACATGGGCAGACGGGGATTGGGTTTGTTACAGGGACAGTAGGGGATGAGGTGTGATACATGGGCAGACGGGGATTGGGTTTGTTACAGTAACAGGAGGGGATGAGGTGTGATACATGGGCAGACGGGGATTGGGTTTGTTACAGTGACAGGAGGGGATGAGGTGTGATACATGGGCAGACGGGGATTGGGTTTGTTACAGTGACAGGAGGGGATGAGGTGTGATACATGGGCAGACGGGGATTGGGTTTGTTACAGTGACAGGAGGGGATGACGTGTGATATATGGGCAGACTGGGATTGGGTTTGTTAGAGTGACAGGAGGGGATGAGGTGTGATACATGGGCAGACTGGGATTGGGTTTGTTACAGTGACAGGAGGGGATGAGGTGTGATACATGGGCAGACGGGGATTGGGTTTGTTATAGTAACAGTACGGGATGGGGTGTGATACATGGGCAGACAGGGATTGGGTTTGTTAGAGTGACAGTAGGGGATGAGGTGTGATACATGGGCAGAGGGGGATTGGGTTTGTTACAGTGACAGTAGGGGATGAGGTATGATCTATGGGTAGACGGGGATTGGCTTTGTTACAGCGACAAGAGAGGATGGGGTTTGTTACAGTGACAGTAGGGGATAATGTGTGATACATGGGCAGACGGGGATTGGGTTTGTTACAGTGACAGTAGGGGATGAGGTGTGATACATGGGCAGATGGGGATTGGGTTTGTTACAGTGACAGTAGGGGAAGAGGTGTGATACATGAGCAGACGGGGATGGGGTTTGTTACAGGGACAGTAAGGGATGAGGTGTGATACATGGGCAGACGGGGATGGGGTTTGTTACAGTGACAGTAGGGGATGAGGTGTGATATATGGGCAGACGGGGATTGGGTTTGTTACAGTGACAGTATGGGATGAGGTTTGATACATGGGCAGACGGAGATTGGGTTTGTTACAGTGACAGGAGGAGATGAGGTTTGATACATGGGCAGACGGAGATTGGGTTTGTTACAGTGACAGGAGGGGATGAGGTGTGATACATGGGCAGACGGGGATGGGGTTTGTTACAGTGACAGTACGGGATGAGGTGTGATACATGGGCAGACGGGGATTGGGTTTGTTAGAGTGACAGTAGGGGATGAGGTGTGATACATGGGCAGACGGGGATTGGGTTTGTTACAGTGACAGGAGGGGATGAGGTGTGATACATGGGCAGACGGGGATGGGGTTTGTTACAGTGACAGGAGGGGATGAGGTGTGATACATGGGCAGACGGGGATTGGGTTTGTTACAGTGACAGGAGGGGATGAGGTGTGATACATGGGCAGACGGGGATTGGGTTTGTTACAGTGACAGGAGGGGATGAGGTGTGATACATGGGCAGACGGGGATTGGGTTTGTTACAGGGACAGTAGGGGATGAGGTGTGATACATGGGCAGACGGGGATTGGGTTTGTTACAGTGACAGGAGGGGATGAGGTGTGATACATGGGCAGACGGGGATTGGGTTTGTTACAGTGACAGGAGGGGATGAGGTGTGATACATGGGCAGAGGGGGATTGGGTTTGTTACAGGGACAGTAGGGGATGAGGTGTGATACATGGGCAGAGGGGGATTGGGTTTGTTACAGTGACAGGAGGGGATGAGGTGTGATACATGGGCTGACGGGGATTGGGTTTGTTAAAGTGACAGGAGGGGATGAGGTGTGATACATGGGCAGACGGGGATTGGGTTTGTTACAGGGACAGTAGGGGATGAGGTGTGATACATGGGCAGACGGGGATTGGGTTTGTTACAGTGACAGGAGGGGATGAGGTGTGATACATGGGCAGACGGGGATTGGGTTTGTTACAGTGACAGGAGGGGATGAGGTGTGATACATGGGCAGACGGGGATTGGGTTTGTTACAGTGACAGGAGGGGATGAGGTGTGATACATGGGCAGACGGGGATTGGGTTTGTTACAGTGACAGGAGGGGATGACGTGTGATATATGGGCAGACTGGGATTGGGTTTGTTAGAGTGACAGGAGGGGATGAGGTGTGATACATGGGCAGATGGGGATTGGGTTTGTTATAGTAACAGTACGGGATGGGGTGTGATACATGGGCAGACAGGGATTGGGTTTGTTAGAGTGACAGGAGGGGATGAGGTGTGATACATGGGCAGAGGGGGATTGGGTTTGTTACAGCGACAAGAGAGGATGGGGTTTGTTACAGTGGCAGTAGGGGATGAGGTGTGATACATGGGCAGAGGGGGATTGGGTTTGTTACAGTGACAGGAGGGGATGAGGTTTGATACATGGGCAGACGGGGATTGGGTTTGTTACAGTGACAGTACGGGATGAGGTGTGATACATTGGCAGACGGGGATGGGGTTTGTTAAAGTAACAGTACGGGATGATGTGTGATACATGGGCAGAGGGGGATGGGGTTTGTTACAGTGACAGTAGGGGATGAGGTGTGATATATGGGTAGACGGGGATTGGCTTTGTTACAGCGACAGGAGAGGATGGGGTTTGTTACAGTGACAGTAGGGGATGAGGTGTGATACATGGGCAGACGGGGATTGGGTTTGTTACAGTGACAGTAGGGGATGAGGTGTGATACATGGGCAGACGGGGATTGGGTTTGTTACAGTGACAGGAGGGGATGAGGTGTGATACATGGGCAGACGGGGATGGGGTTTGTTACAGGGACAGTAGGGGATGAGGTGTGATATATGGGCAGACGGGGATTGGGTTTGTTACAGTGACAGGAGGGGATGAGGTGTGATACATGGGCAGACGGGGATGGGGTTTGTTACAGTGACAGTAGGGGATGAGGTGTGATACATGGGCAGACGGGGATTGGGTTTGTTAGAGTGACCGGAGGGGGTGAGGTGTGATACATGGGCAGACAGGGATGGGGTTAGTTACAGTGACAGTAGGTGATGAGGTTTGATACATGGGCAGACGGGGATGGGGTTTGTTACAGTGACAGTAGGGGATGAGGTTTGTTACATGGGCAGATGGGGATGGGGTTTGTTACAGTGACAGTAGGGGATGAGGTGTGATACATGGGCAGACGGGGATTGGGTTTGTTACAGTGACAGTAGGGGATGAGGTGTGATACATGGGCAGACTGGGATGGGGTTTGTTAAAGTGACAGGAGGGGATGAGGTGTGATACCGGGGCAGATGGGGATGGGGTTTGTTACAGTGACAGTAGGGGATGAGGTGTGATACCGGGACAGACGTGGATGGGGTTTGTTTCCGGGACAGGAGGGGATGAGGTTTGATACATGGGCAGACGGGGATTGGGTTTGTTACAGTGACAGGAGGGGATGAGGTGTGATACATGGGCAGACGGGGATTGGGTTTGTTATAGTAACAGTACGGGATGGGGTGTGATACATGGGCAGACAGGGATTGGGTTTGTTAAAGTGACAGTAGGGGATGAGGTGTGATACATGGGCAGAGGGGGATTGGGTTTGTTACAGTGACAGGAGGGGATGAGGTGTGATACATGGGCAGACGGGGATTGGGTTTGTTAAAGTGACAGGAGGGGATGAGGTGTGATACATGGGCAGACGGGGATTGGGTTTGTTACAGGGACAGTAGGGGATGAGGTGTGATATATGGGCAGACGGGGATTGGGTTTGTTACAGTGACAGGAGGGGATGAGGTGTGATACATGGGCAGACAGGGATGGGGTTTGGTTCAGTGACAGTAGGGGATGAGGTGTGATACATGGGCAGACGGGGATGGGGTTTGTTACAGTGACAGTAGGGGATGAGGTGTGATACTTGGGCAGAGGGGGATTGGGTTTGTTACAGTGACAGGAGGGGATGAGGTGTGATACATGGGCTGACGGGGATTGGGTTTGTTAAAGTGACAGGAGGGGATGAGGTGTTATACATGGGCAGACGGGGATTGGGTTTGTTACAGGGACAGTAGGGGATGAGGTGTGATACATGGGCAGACGGGGATTGGGTTTGTTACAGTAACAGGAGGGGATGAGGTGTGATACATGGGCAGACGGGGATTGGGTTTGTTACAGTGACAGGAGGGGATGAGGTGTGATATATGGGCAGACGGGGATTGGGTTTGTTACAGTGACAGGAGGGGATGAGGTGTGATACATGGGCAGACGGGGATTGGGTTTGTTACAGTGACAGGAGGGGATGACGTGTGATATATGGGCAGACTGGGATTGGGTTTGTTAGAGTGACAGGAGGGGATGAGGTGTGATACATGGGCAGATGGGGATTGGGTTTGTTATAGTAACAGTACGGGATGGGGTGTGATACATGGGCAGACAGGGATTGGGTTTGTTAGAGTGACAGGAGGGGATGAGGTGTGATACATGGGCAGAGGGGGATTGGGTTTGTTACAGCGACAAGAGAGGATGGGGTTTGTTACAGTGGCAGTAGGGGATGAGGTGTGATACATGGGCAGAGGGGGATTGGGTTTGTTACAGTGACAGGAGGGGATGAGGTGTGATACATGGGCAGACGGGGATTGGGTTTGTTACAGTGACAGTAGGGGATGAGGTGTGATACATGGGCAGACGGGGATGGGGTTTGTTAAAGTAACAGTACGGGATGAGGTGTGATACATGGGCAGAGGGGGATTGGGTTTGATAAAGTGACAGTAGGGGATGAGGTGTGATATATGGGCAGACGGGGATTGGCTTTGTTACAGCGACAGGAGAGGATGGGGTTTGTTACAGTGACAGTAGGGGATGAGGTGTGATACATGGGCAGACGGGGATTGGGTTTGTTACAGTGACAGTAGGGGATGAGGTGTGATACATGGGCAGACGGGGATTGGGTTTGTTACAGTGACAGGAGGGGATGAGGTGTGATACATGGGCAGACGGGGATGGGGTTTGTTACAGGGACAGTAGGGGATGAGGTGTGATATATCGGCAGACGGGGATTGGGTTTGTTACAGTGACAGGAGGGGATGAGGTGTGATACATGGGCAGACGGGGATGGGGTTTGTTACAGTGACAGTACGGGATGAGGTGTGATACATGGGCAGACGGGGATTGGGTTTGTTAGAGTGACCGGAGGGGATGAGGTGTGATACATGGGCAGACAGGGATGGGGTTAGTTACAGTGACAGTAGGTGATGAGGTTTGATACATGGGCAGACGGGGATGGGGTTTGTTACAGTGACAGTAGGGGATGAGGTTTGTTACATGGGCAGATGGGGATGGGGTTTGTTACAGTGACAGTAGGGGATGAGGTGTGATACATGGGCAGACGGGGATTGGGTTTGTTACAGTGACAGTAGGGGATGAGGTGTGATACATGGGCAGACTGGGATGGGGTTTGTTAAAGTGACAGGAGGGGATGAGGTGTGATACCGGGGCAGATGGGGATGGGGTTTGTTACAGTGACAGTAGGGGATGAGGTGTGATACCGGGACAGACGTGGATGGGGTTTGTTTCCGGGACAGGAGGGGATGAGGTTTGATACATGGGCAGACGGGGATTGGGTGTGTTACAGTGACAGGAGGGGATGAGGTGTGATACATGGGCAGACGGGGATTGGGTTTGTTATAGTAACAGTACGGGATGGGGTGTGATACATGGGCAGACAGGGATTGGGTTTGTTACAGTGACAGTAGGGGATGAGGTGTGATACATGGGCAGAGGGGGATTGGGTTTGTTACAGTGACAGGAGGGGATGAGGTGTGATACATGGGCAGACGGGGATTGGGTTTGTTAAAGTGACAGGAGGGGATGAGGTGTGATACATGGGCAGACGGGGATTGGGTTTGTTACAGGGACAGTAGGGGATGAGGTGTGATACATGGGCAGACGGGGATTGGGTTTGTTACAGTGACAGGAGGGGATGAGGTGTGATATATGGGCAGACGGGGATTGGGTTTGTTACAATGACAGGAGGGGATGAGGTGTGATATATGGGCAGACGGGGATTGGGTTTGTTACAGTGACAGGAGGGGATGAGGTTTGATACATGGGCAGACGGGGATGGGGTTTGTTACAGGGACAGTAGGGGATGAGGTGTGATATATGGACATACGGGGATTGGGTTTGTTACAGTGACAGTAGGGGATGAGGTTTGATACATGGGCAGACAGGGATTGGGTTTGTTAGAGTGACAGGAGGGGATGAGGTGTGATACATGGGCAGAGGGGGATTGGGTTTGTTACAGCGACAAGAGAGGATGGGGTTTGTTACAGTGGCAGTAGGGGATGAGGTGTGATACATGGGCAGAGGGGGATTGGGTTTGTTACAGTGACAGGAGGGGATGAGGTTTGATACATGGGCAGACGGGGATTGGGTTTGTTACAGTGACAGTACGGGATGAGGTGTGATACATTGGCAGACGGGGATGGGGTTTGTTAAAGTAACAGTACGGGATGATGTGTGATACATGGGCAGAGGGGGATTGGGTTTGATAAAGTGACAGTAGGGGATGAGGTGTGATATATGGGTAGACGGGGATTGGCTTTGTTACAGCGACAGGAGAGGATGGGGTTTGTTACAGTGACAGTAGGGGATGAGGTGTGATACATGGGCAGACGGGGATTGGGTTTGTCACAGTGACAGTAGGGGATAAGGTGTGATACATGGGCAGATGGGGATTGGGTTTGTTACAGTGACAGGAGGGGATGAGGTGTGATACATGGGCAGACGGGGATGGGGTTTGTTACAGGGACAGTAGGGGATGAGGTGTGATATATGGGCAGACGGGGATTGGGTTTGTTACAGTGACAGGAGGGGATGAGGTGTGATACATGGGCAGACGGGGATGGGGTTTGTTACAGTGACAGTACGGGATGAGGTGTGATACATGGGCAGACGGGGATTGGGTTTGTTAGAGTGACCGGAGGGGATGAGGTGTGATACATGGGCAGACAGGGATGGGGTTAGTTACAGTGACAGTAGGTGATGAGGTTTGATACATGGGCAGACGGGGATGGGGTTTGTTACAGTGACAGTAGGGGATGAGGTTTGTTACATGGGCAGACGGGGATGGGGTTTGTTACAGTGACAGTAGGGGATGAGGTGTGATACATGGGCAGACGGGGATTGGGTTTGTTACAGTGACAGTAGGGGATGAGGTGTGATACATGGGCAGACGGGGATGGGGTTTGTTACAGTGACAGGAGGGGATGAGGTGTGATACCGGGGCAGATGGGGATGGGGTTTGTTACAGTGACAGTAGGGGATGAGGTGTGATACCGGGACAGACGTGGATGGGGTTTGTTTCCGGGACAGGAGGGGATGAGGTTTGATACATGGGCAGACGGGGATTGGGTTTGTTACAGTGACAGGAGGGGATGATGTGTGATACATGGGCAGACGGGGATTGGGTTTGTTATAGTAACAGTACGGGATGGGGTGTGATACATGGGCAGACAGGGATTGGGTTTGTTAAAGTGACAGTAGGGGATGAGGTGAGATACATGGGCAGAGGGGGATTGGGTTTGTTACAGTGACAGGAGGGGATGAGGTGTGATACATGGGCAGACGGGGATTGGGTTTGTTAAAGTGACAGGAGGGGATGAGGTGTGATACATGGGCAGACGGGGATTGGGTTTGTTACAGGGACAGTAGGGGATGAGGTGTGATATATGGGCAGACGGGGATTGGGTTTGTTACAGTGACAGGAGGGGATGAGGTGTGATATATGGGCAGACGGGGATTGGGTTTGTTACAGTGACAGGAGGGGATGAGGTGTGATATATGGGCAGACGGGGATTGGGTTTGTTACAGTGACAGGAGGGGATGAGGTTTGATACATGGGCAGACGTGGATGGGGTTTGTTACAGGGACAGTAGGGGATGAGGTGTGATATATGGACATACGGGGATTGGGTTTGTTACAGTGACAGTAGGGGATGAGGTTTGATACATGGGCAGACGGAGATTGGGTTTGTTACAGTGACAGGAGGAGATGAGGTTTGATACATGGGCAGACGGGGATGGGGTTTGTTACAGTGACAGGAGGGGATGAGGTTTGATACATGGGCAGACGGGGATGGGGTTTGTTACAGTGACAGGAGGGGATGAGGTGTGATTTATGGGCAGATGGGGATGGGGTGTGTTACAGTGACAGGAGGGGATGAGGTTTGATACATGGGCAGACGGGGATGGGGTTTGTTACAGTGACAGGAGGGGATGAGGTGTGATTTATGGGCAGATGGGGATGGGGTGTGTTACAGTGACAATAGGGGATGAGGTTTGATACATGGGCAGACAGGGATGGGATTTGATACAGTGACAGGAGGGGATGAGGTGTGATACATGGGCAGACGGGGTTGGGGTTTGTTACAGTGACAGTAGGGGATGAGGTTTTATACATGAGCAAACGGGGATGGGGTTTGTTACATTGACAGTAGGGGATAAGGTGTGATACATGGGCAGACGGGGATTGGGTTTGTTACAGTAACAGTACGGGATGGGGTGTGATACATGGGCAGACGGGGATTGGGTTTGTTAGAGTGACAGTAGGGGATGAGGTGTGATACATGGGCAGAGGGGGATTGGGTTTGTTACAGTGACAGTAGGGGATGAGGTGTGATATATGGGTAGACGGGGATTGGCTTTGTTACAACGACAGGAGAGGATGGGGTTTGTTACAGTGACAGTAGGGGATGAGGTGTGATACATGGGCAGACGGGGAATGGGATTTTTAATGTGTCAGGAGGGGATGAGGTGTGATACCGGGGCAGATGGGGATGGGGTTTGTTACAGTGACAGTAGGGGATGAGGTGTGATACATGGGCAGACGGGGATGGGGTTTGTTACAGTGACAGGAGGGGATGAGGTGTGATACATGGGCAGACGGGGATGGGGTTTGTTAGAGTGACAGTAGGGGATGAGGTTTGATACATGGGCAGACGGGGATGGGGTTTGTTACAGTGACAGTAGGGGATGAGGTGTGATACCGGGGCATACGGGGATGGGGTTTGCTACCGGGACAGGAGGGGATGAGGTGTGATACATGGGCAGACAGTAATTGGGTTTGTTACAGGGACAGTAGGGGATGGGGTGTGATACATGGGCAGATGGGGATTGGGTTTGTTACAGTGACAGTAGGGGATGAGGTGTGATACCGGGGCATACGGGGATGGGGTTTGTTACCGGGACAGGAGGGGGTGAGGTGTGATACATGGGCAGACAGTGATTGGGTTTGTTACAGGGACAGTAGGGGATGAGGTGTGATACATGGGCTGACGGGGATTGGGTTTGTTACAGTGACAGTAGGGGATGAGGTGTGATACATGGGCAGACGGGGATGGGGTTTGTTACAGGGACAGGAGGGGATGAGGTGTGATACATGGGCAGACGGGGATGAGGTTTGTTACAGGGACAGTAGGGGATGAGGTGTGATACATGGGAAGACGGGGATGGGGTTTGTTAAAGTGACAGGAGGGGATGAGGTGTGATAACGGTGCAGACGGGGATGGGGTTTGTTACAGTGACAGTAGGGGATGAGGCGTGATACATGGGCAGACGGGGATTGGGTTTGTTACAGTGACAGTAGGGGATGAGGTGTGATACATGGGCAGACGGGGATGGGGTTTGTTAAAGTGACAGGAGGGGATGAGGTGTGATACCGCGGCAGATGGGGATGTGGTTTGTTACAGTGACAGTAGGGGATGAGGTGTGATACATGGGCAGACGGGGATTGGGTTTGTTACAGTGACAGTAGGGGATGAGGTGTGATACATGGGCAGACTGGGATGGGGTTTGTTAAAGTGACAGGAGGGGATGAGGTGTGATACCGGGGCAGATGGGGATGGGGTTTGTTACAGTGACAGTAGGGGATGAGGTGTGATACCGGGACAGACGTGGATGGGGTTTGTTACCGGGGCAGGAGGGGATGAGGTGTGATACATGGGCAGACAGGGATTGGGTTTGTTACAGTGACAGTAGGGGATGAGGTGTGATACATGGGCAGATGGGGATGGGGTTTGTTACAGTGACAGTAGGTGATGAGGTGTGATACATGGGCAGACGGGGATTGGGTTTGTTACAGTGACAGTAGGGGATGAGGTGTGATACCTGGGCAGATCGGGATGGGGTTTGTTACAGTGACAGTAGGGGATGAGGTGTGATACATGGGCAGACGGGGATTGGGTTTGTTACAGTGACAGTAGGGGATGAGGTGTGATACATGGGCAGACGGGGATGGGGTTTGTTAGAGTGACAGTAGGGGATGGGGTTTGTTACAGTGACAGTAGGGGATGAGGTGTGATACATGGGCAGACTGGGATTGGTTTTTTTAAAGGGACAGGAGGGGATGAGGTGTGATACATGGGCAGAGGGGATGGGGTTTGTTACCGGGACAGGAGGGGATGAGGTGTGATACATGGGCAGACGGGGATGGGGTTTGTTAAAGTGACAGGAGTGGATGAGGTTTGATACCGGGGCAGATGGGGATGGGGTTTGTTACAGTGACAGTAGGGGATGAGGTGTGATACCGGGGCAAACGGGGATGGGGTTTGTTACACTGACAGGAGGGGATGAGGTGTGATACATGGGCAGGCGGGGATTGGGTTTGTTAAAGTGACAGTAAGGGACGAGGTGTGATACATGGGCAGATGGGGATGGGGTTTGTTATAGTGACAGGAGGGGATGAGGTTTCATACATGGGCAGACGGGGATGGGGTTTGTTACAGTGACAGTAGGGGATGAGGTGTGATATATGGGCAGACGGGGATGGGTTTTTTTTACAGTGACAGGAGGGGATGGGGTTTGTTACAGTGACAGGAGGGGATGATGTGTGATACATGGGCAGATGGGGATGGGGTTTGTTACAGTGACAGGAGGGGATGAGGTTTGATACATGGGCAGACGGGGATTGGGTTTGTTTCAGTGACAGGAGGGGATGAGGTTTGATACATGGGCAGACGGGGATGGGGTTTGTTACAGTGACAGTAGGGGATGAGGTGTGATATATGGGCAGACGGGGATTGGGTTTGTTACAGTGACAGGAGGGGATGGGGTTTGTTACAGTGACAGGAGGGGATGATGTGTGATACAGGGGCAGATGGGGATGGGGTTTGTTACAGTGACAGGAGGGGGTGAGGTTTGATACATGGGCAGATGGGGATTGGGTTTGTTACAGTGATAGGAGGGGATGAGGTTTGATACATGGGCAGACGGGGATTGGGTTTGTTACAGTGACAGGAGGGGATGAGGTGTGATACATGGGCAGACGGGGATTGGGTTTGTTACAGTGACAGGAGGGGATGAGGTGTGATACATGAGCAGACGGGGATTGGGTTTGTTACAGTGACAGTAGGAGATGGGGTTTGTTACAGTGACAGGAGGGGATGATGTGTGATACATGGGCAGATGGGGATGGGGTTTGTTACAGTGACAGGAGGGGATGAGGTTTGATACATGGGCAGATGGGGATTGGGTTTGTTACAGTGACAGGAGGGGATGAGGTTTGCTATATGGGCAGACGGGGATTGGGTTTGTTACAGTGACAGGAGGGGATGGGGTTTGTTACAGTGACAGGAGGGGATGATGTGTGATACATGGGCAGATGGGGATGGGGTTTGCTACAGTGACAGGAGGGGATGATGTGTGATACATGGCAGATGGGGATTGGGTTTGTTACAGTGACAGGAGTGGATGATGTGTGATACATGGGCAGATGGGGATGGGGTTTGTTACAGTGACAGGAGGGGATGAGGTTTGATACATGGGCATATGGGGATTGGGTTTGTTACAGTGACAGGAGGGGATGAGGTTTGATACATGGGCAGACGGGGATGGGGTTTGTTACAGGGACAGTAGGGGATGAGGTGTGATATATGGGCAGACGGGGATTGGGTTTGTTACAGTGACAGTAGGGGATGAGGTGTGATACATGGGCAGATGGGGATTGGGTTTGTTACAGTGACAGGAGGGGATGAGGTTTGATACATGGGCAGACGGGGATTGGGTTTGTTACAGTGACAGTACGGGATGAGGTGTGATACATGGGCAGACGGGGATGGGGTTTGTTACAGTAACAGTACGGGATGATGTGTGATACATGGGCAGATGGGGATGGGGTTTGTTACAGTGACAGGAGGGGATGATGTGTGATACATGGGCAGATGGGGATGGGGTTTGTTACAGTGACAGGAGGGGATGATGTGTGATACTTGGGCAGATGGGGATGGGGTTTGTTACAGTGACAGGAGGGGATGATGTGTGATACATGGGCAGATGGGGATTGGGTTTGCTACAGTGACAGGAGGGGATGATGTGTGATACATGGGCAGATGGGGATTGGGTTTGCTACAGTGACAGGAGGGGATGATGTGTGATACATGGGCAGATGGGGATGGGGTTTGTTACAGTGACAGGAGGGGATGATGTGTGATACTTGGGCAGATTGGGATGGGGTTTGTTACAGTGACAGGAGGGGATGATGTGTGATACATGGGCAGACGGGGATTGGGTTTGTTACAGTGACAGTAGGGGATGATGTGTGATACATGGGCAAACGGGGATGGGGTTTGTTACAGGGACAGTAGGGGATGAGGTTTGATACATGGGCAGACGGGGATTGGTTTTGTTACAGTGACAAGAGGAGCTGGGATTTGATACAGGGGCACGCTGAGATGAGGTTTGAAATAGGGAGAAGTTGTGATTTGGTTTGATAGAGAGACAGAAGGAGATAGGGTTTGTTACACGACCATGCGGGGATGAGGTTGATACAAGGGTAGGGATTGGCTTTGATACAGGGGAAGGGAGCGAATGGGGTTTGATACAGGGGCAAGCGTGGATGGAGTTTGATACAGAGGCAGGCGGGGATGGGGTTTGATACAGTTTTAGGTCGGGATTGGGTTTAAAACAGGGACTTGATTGCTGATTTTATAGTAGTCAAAAAACAGTGATTGAACAAAGCACAATCTTGATCACAATCACAATCAAAGCACAAACTAAACCGGGTTTATGTTTAAACTTTTTGCTACTGAGCATGTTTCTGCATATATATTGATCAGAAGTAAGTGCCACCTGCCACTTTGCTGCAATGCTAGCCCAATATCCAGGCTGTTCTAAGTGTCATTACTCCACCCACACCCCTTTTCAGCACAATAGTTTGCTTATCTTATGTTAAGATGTCTGATTCAAATGCGAACTATTCACATTGATGACATTTATAATGAACAAAATAATTACTGGACAGTTTTGAACATCTTTAACAAAACATCTACACATGTATTTATTTCGTTAATTAGAGGTATGTTACTGCATTTTACACCCTATAGAATGGTCTAATGAATAATACATCTGCCTTTCATTCACGATATTTCTGGTTCCAGTCCCGTCCACGGCTCTGTCTTATAACCTTGCTAAATTGACACCGGTATTTGTTCTGTCGAAGAGAATTGGAGAGCGCTGAACATCAGGCTGCAGCTGTTTCTGCAATCAAACTAAAATTGGTAAAATCAATTTTAGTTATCTTAAAACAGATATAGAATACATTTCATAATCACTTTGAGCCAAACTTTATTACACTATTGAGAAATTGACTTGAAGGAAAACATTGTGTTATCATTTAACTCATCACAATTATGTTATGAATGATAATCAATTGAACTTAAGGTATTGTTATTCAATACAACGTATAACAATACTTAAATGATTTCTTGGAATCATGACATCTTATTTTGTATCCATATTTTTATCAACATCAAAGGATTGGAAAGTCCCACAGAGTTTGCGTTTCGATTATTTTCCCTTCAAGATGAATTCTTTGTCACTGTATATATCTAACAAAGAGTAAAAAATGTACAGCTTTTATTGGCGCCTCGTAGAAACAAGGCGGTCTGTATGAACGCCGATTTGGAATTGCATCAAGAGGGCCGAGTTTTTTCATACAAATAGTTCAATTAATCGTTCATCTATTTTTTCAAAGTTAAATGATAAATATTTAGAAATACAGCAAAACATTATGGAAAAGTGATGATTTGTTTTAAAACACTTTTCATTAACATGATATTTATATTAACTTATTTTTCTGTTTTCATATTTAAGAAAAGTGTATTATTGTTGCATGTGTATTATTAGTATTATATTATTTATTAAATGGTAACGGTGAGGCAATACTGGTAATCGAGTATATAGCAGGGGCGGTTCCATGAAATTAGGTTAGGAGGGGAAAGGCATAGGGGCACACCATTTTGACATTAGTCCCTCCCTAAAACCGAAATCGAAATATATTAAAATGTTGATAGGTAGGTAATGTTCCCATCCAAGATTATGTTAATACTATCTAGTCCAAAATGGTGCTTTTTGAGCGTATTGTTTTACCTTCTTTCCCTGATATTGATATAAAATGTTAACGTGGACGAATTGGGGTGGAGGGCGGGGGTCGTGCGCCGGGTCATGTTATGGGCAAAGCTACAACAATTTGGAACAATAAAGCATTATAATATAAATTATAGTATTTGATTAGCAGAAAGTTTGAAAGGTAGAGAAAAGGGAAAATGAAACAGAATAAATTACATAAGCAATTAAAAATAAAGAGTAACATGCAATTTAGATAGCAAACATTATGTAACGTGATATGATGTTAAAAAACTCCTTTTTCAAAAACTTCTTGTTTTCATCAGATGGTCGTTTATTTCAATATGTGAGCACAGCTAAGGTCGATCAAGCCTAAGAACAGTTTTTTAAAAAAAACTGCACTTCAATGACCCTAGCCATTTTGTATAAATAATTTACATTTCTCAGCAGAATAAGTTTTTCAACAAAACTTCGCTTCCGATATACGCAAGCTTACAGACAACTATTATGTATACTTAAAATTGAACGGAAAGATGCTCTGTATAAGTACACTTGAATCTGTTTATGATCGAATCAAGTCTTAAATTTATAAATGAGATTTGCATATGTCTGCCATTGTCTGCTGTCGGCAAAACAAAACAAAAACAAGCAAATACTATAGCGTTAAAACAATTTTTCAAAGGAGAGTAACTGCCGTGTCGTTACGTTAAAAGGCGTTATATTGTCTGCTACGTTTTTTCACAAGAAGGCGACAAGCTGTAAAATGTTGATCAACTTGTTGTTTATTTGTTACCATGTTACGTGGTATGGAAGTACAAAAACAAATCTTCACTTTTTCACTATGTGTTTGCTTTGTTTCAAAACAATTCATCATTTAACTTGACAAAAAGACTATAACGATATATTTAACTATTTTTATTAATACTTCGGCCTTCCTAATGCAGTTCCAAACCGGCGTTACAAACAGAACGCATCGTTTCTACGAGGCGCCAAAAATATTCAGAAAAACGTATCACAGGCAAATATGTGAGAGTTGCAAATTTTATCTGAACAATGGGAATGGGTGAAGGGCACATAGATAAAAGTGAAAACTGAGCCGAGGGTCAAGAGAGCTTGTGCCCAGATTGGGCGTGGAAACAAACATATCTATATCTATCTTATGGCGTCTGGTGTCATTTTGTATATGTAAACGTCACTTGTTCACTTGCTAAACGTCGTAACCCCCCATCCCCATGTGTTTCATGTTACAATGCATGCCCTTTTCAATCGTTTCTAAAGGTTTTTCGTTGCTTCGATTAGATATCATACGATAGGAAAGTATAATACATCATATATACCATTTTCTTTATGAATATAAACGTTTTGTTTAAAGAAAATCATTTGTTTAAAACCAACTTCAGCAATAATTCTCAGCTTATCACTTCAGGTCGACGTATTCATCCTCATGTATTTGAAGTTACAATGCATGCCCCTTTCAATCGTTTCTAAAGGGTTTTTCTGTGCTTTGATTAGATATCATACGCTAGGCAAGTTTTATGAACATACACGTCCTAATTGTTTAAGGAAAATGATTTTATTTTACGAACAACTTTAGTAATAAATCCTTTCATAATGCAGAGCTTATCAGATGGTCGATTTCCCGCGCTGAGGACAAAATATGTGGTCAGTTAATGTATGTAGAAAATATGTCTATAATATCGGTCAGTTAATGTAGTTGAAACTATTAGATTAGATTGTCCGAACTTGTCTGTTCTAAGAATGAGAATATGATTGTGCTTTTTAAAGTTTATTGATAAATTTAATGTTATTTATGTTTTATGTAAGTATCTGTGTAGAAATAGTACTAGTGCTGTTTTGAATGCTTCGTACCCTTTGGATGTTTTACAGGTTTAATCCGAACTACTCTGCTTCACCAAACGTATGCATGGCTCACTGTCGTATCAGGTCCGGCATGTGTGCTTAAATAAATTGAAAGCCTAATGTCTAAAACTATGCCAAGAATTCACCGGAACGAAGCTTTTATGCAAAAAAATGAAAACATTTCATGAGAAATATAAACGCCCGAAATCATAGAATGAATAGTATCTTGATATTGTGTAGCAGGTAAATTATAGTATTTGAAGCATTAGCAACGCATTACCTGAGATACAACTATTTTGACACTCAGACAATCCTTTTTGTTTCTTATCTCATAAAAGTAAAATAAAAAATGCACCATTACAAATAAGCGTGCTTCAGGGTCACGTCAGGTTATGATAACAAACCCTGCAGGCAATGGGACACTTGCGGTCGGTTATAATTTCTGGAACATCATGGACTAAAGTCAGAGTGAATATCATTATGTTACTTTCTTACCACAGCCTCCATTATTTTGACACACACTTATCTGATAAATATATCGATCTAAAAATAGTTATATTCTGCTAAAAATAAAACGCCGGATACAGAATTACGGCGCGGAAAGAGCCGAACAAGCAAAATCTCATACTCGGAATGCATTACAACCAATCTATTTTTATGGTTTCGACGTCATTCTGCTCAACATAGAGCGCATTGAGACAAAATGGGTTAAAACGACATGAATAGAAGTATTTGTTTGGAGTTTGCGGTCTTAAGACTAACTGCGCGCATGCGCAGAAATTTATTTTGATTTTGTATAAGGTAAACCCTCTTATCGCTATTTCTGAAGAAATGTGTGGTCGCAGATGACAGTTATTGAAATTGCTTTATTATTTGCACTGTATACATATTGTTCTTTGTGCAAATATCTGTGTTTTACCTGCGTTGTTTATGTGCGTGACCTACATTAATTGAGAGGCATAAATCATGAACCTGCGTGTTTATTCTATTATTTAATTTGTTTAGATTACGATGTGAATTTGTGTAGTTCATCTAGCTTATTTTGATGACGTATATTATGCTTTTCGTTAATTTATGCATTCGTGCCGTTCGTGACTCACACAGCTTCGTGGCCTTAGGTGACCTACTACGTAGTTACATACTATGAATGTACCCAGTAGCGATGCCAAGTCGATTGTAGTTATCTCCCCTTATGAATCTCATGAATATAAATTTTTCACGGAAGGCGACTCAATGCTGGTACCGGTTTTATTGGTTCGTATTTAAGTATGGGAGGGGTCTCTCATAGTTTTTATCACTTTTGATACGAAAACAACTGGACTATGAACGTTCTTAGACCATTTATAGACTTCGCCAAAATGTAAACAAAAATCCAAAATGGCTGCCGCGAAGGGAAACTACCTGGTACAGTTTTCACTTAGTCAGATGTTTGATGATTAATGCATGAAGCAGTTGCTGACAGCTTCAAAATGCAAGTACACCTTGTGTAAATAGGTGTAAACATTAAGAATGAATACATTTTATGTCTGTTCTTTAAATATTTGTTAAAAAACCATGTTTTTTTCACCAAGTTTGTATTCGTCCCCAGTTTCGTACCATTTCGTTCACAAATATGTTTACAGTATGTAATAAAGACGTGTTTATATAAAAAAAGCCCGAGAAAAATTTCAGATTTAGGTTACATCAGTAGTTTTCTAACTGAAATGTGATATTGGGTTCATCTTCAAGTGTTAGCTTCATCGCACCTGTCATGAGCAGCTTTTGGTCGTGGTGGATCACTTAAAAGTTGAACCCATCAATTTAAACTGGTATGCCAGGGATGTGTTAATTGAGTATGTTGTGTAGGCTATAAGGGCGTCAATGATTGTATGTTTGGGTGTTGTTGATTTATCTATTTTCCTTTCTTATTATTTTAAACAGACCCGGGAGGAACTGTAAAGAACCAGCCAGAACCGGCAGCCCGCCGAGCTGCCCACCCGGCCGAGCTGTACTTTGTGTATGCCGACATGCTGTAATTTGTTAGTACTTCAAGATCAATAATGGAAAATTGTATCCAAACTGAAGTATAATTTGAGTAAGTTTGGGTCATATAAGCCCATTGATACTGTTTGTTCCATTCCTAAATGAATTCCTTTCATGTTGTTTCTCGATCATTTCTGGTGCGGCTTTGATAATAATATTATTTTCTAATGACACTGCTGACTCGTATAAGTCTTTGGTCTGTATTGTGCATCTATTCGCACATTTTGTTTGCTCTTTTAAGCAAACATTACATTAATTTAAAATTCTATAAGCAAATAAACAAAACTTACTGCACATTTGATGCAGCATGATGTTTTATTTAGTGTGCATATGATTTTGAGCTTATGGACAAGAAAACATCTACTTCAACAATCACAGCAACACAATGAGATCCCTATTTTAAAGAAATAATGCCACCTTTCATTAATTCATTAATTCATTCCATCAATCATTCATATATATTCATTTATTTATGCAGTTTATACATTGAAAAACTTGACATTTCTTAAGGCAAAAGAAATGAAAAGTAAAAAAAGATTAGAGCCTTTTCCCTTCATGCATTAAAAAAATCAACCTTAATACATTATAAATGTCTTAAAACCCTAATGTATTGTTTATTTCAATAGCCAGCCTGGTTGCTGTAGCCACAGGGGAATTTACATTTCTTAAGGCAAAAGAAATAAAAACTGAGCCACTTTCATAAAGCTTAGAGCCTTTTCCCTTCATGCATTAAAAACAACAACCTTAATACATTATAAATGTCTTAAAACCCTAATGTATTGTTTATTTCAATAGCGAGCCTGGTTGCTGTAGCCACAGGGGAATTTTCAAGGACAAGAACCAGTGCTGGTAAAAATGTGGTCTCATGTGGTTTTCCATACCGGCATTCAGCAAGGATTTCAGAGAAAGGAATACTGTCTCCAAGTAAGAAGAAATTCTAAGCATGTCTGGTTTTAATGCTTTCAAAATGCATCTGGGTACTCAATAAGATGAGATTAACCTTTGAATTATTAAAATCTGATAGCAAAATGTCCAAAAGACTATATATTTCATAAAATTTGTCCTGAAAATCTTTCAATTCATGAGCTTTTCTGCATATTTATCACATTTATGACCACATAAAAGGTTGTGTATGCCTCAAATGAGTGTTTACATGCCTTTTTCAAGCTTTAACAGTATTGGCAGAAGTTTTATAAGTGTAAAACATTGCTTTTTGTCTTGCTTGCAGATCATGATGTGCCAATAAGCTCCAGTTAGCTGTGCCTTTTTCCTCCCACCGGTAGTCCTTCAATCTGAATCCAGGAGATGCAGCTCTGAATCCAATATTTCAGAAATGAATATGTAAGTCAACTCTGTAGTACTTGTTTGTGTGTAAATGATCACAAGAGTGAGATTTATAGCAAATCAGGTGTAAATAAGCAACTTATAGACATTGGTGAAGTGCTGTACTCTGATTTTAATGCCAAATCTAGCCTTCAAAACAGATACTTAAAGTAAAAATAAAATAAAAATGGGCATATTAATGCTATCTCTGCATTTTCTACATCATGTAGCCACCTCATACATGAAAACACTAGCAGTTGTCATGAATCTTCCAGTTTTGGTGTTTATTTACAATTTCATTTGTTGCGCCATTTGTCCCTGAAGCAAACAGTTTGGCATATAGTGGTGTTTAGACTGTTTATAAACACATTATCACTAAATTTCTTTTGTTAAACTGAACAGTTCTGTTACCTTTATATAAGTGGATAAGAAAAGCAAAATTTTGACAAGTTGAAGCATTTCAGTTTGGCTCTATGTCATTTTAGCTCTACTGGCCAAAGGCCAGAACAGCTATGCGATGGTAATTTGTACGTAGTATGTGCGTCTGTAAACAATTCATGTTTACACGATACAGCCTTCAGTTTTGATGGTATCTTGATGAAACCTGTACAGTATTTACATATCCATTAGAGCTCGGTTTCTTTTGAAAACCAGCCAGATCCGACCATGCTTGATTAGATATGGGCCTTGATCGTATAAAAATCCTGTAAACAATTGCTCATTAACACGATACAGCCTTCAGTTTTGATTGTATCTCGATGAAACTTGTACAGTATCTACATATCCATAAGAGCTTGGTTCCTTTCGAAAACCAGCCAGATCCGCAGGCATGCCTAGATTATGGGCCTTGATAGTATAAAAAATCAGTTTGTCAGTTAACAATTGTTCGTTAACATGATACAGCTTTCAGTTTTGATTGTATCTCGATGAAACTTGTACAGTATCTACATATCCATAAGAGCTCGGTTCCTTTTGAAAACCAGCCAGATCCACTCAGCCAGTAGAGCATATGCCCTTTTGGGCCTCTTGTTTATATAAAACTCTAAGCGCAAAAGAAGTGCGAAAACCTTATTTTGCTTAGAAAAAAACTTATAAGAGTAGGCAGGTCATTTTTGTGGTAGACACCATTGAAAGCAACAAGGAAAACTTTACTTGGTCAGATTATTCCAATGCATAAGGAAATAATGGCTCTTCAAAGGTTTGCAGCTTACCATTTGAGGGAAATGGCTGTTTCTGCTTTTTATGAAAATACCACAGGTGCTTATACTTGTCTCAATCATTTATTGTTTAATATATTTTCCAAACTTTCAGTATGTGTTGCATATAGCCTGCAGATGAACTATATGAGTTTTGAAGTCTGTTCCCCCCTCTATCATGCGATGAATATTAATGACTATGTATGTGGTACATGTACTTTCAGAAAACTGAAGCCTTCAGGAAGTCAATGCCACCATGGTATTGATTTATTCAGCTCTGATGTACTCAGCTGTGATGTAACATGCCTTCAAGCCACTATCCGAAGAACATTCAGACGTTCTAAATGGACCATTGCCCTGTTGCCATGGAAATCATTATGAGGAGGAGCACACAAACTGTGTTTTGGATATCAGATGTACCACGAACTGACCATAAACTTTTCAGATGCTCTGTTTATTTCATCAGCCAATTTCGATGTAAATTTTACTGAATGATGACAAACAGTCTTACTCATAAGCATCTCTTACTCATTCGTATTCCACAACTAAACATGCTTGCAATTACACTGTGCCATCTATCATAATATAGCAATGCTGCATTGACCACATTTTTTTGTACCAGTTGTTGCTTTATACTGAAACTTTTATTGAAAATGGTGCATAAACACTGACAACACATCAATGTTTCGTTCATACATTTGTACATGTTCTTTCAGTGTTGATAATGTTGACATATTTCATGTACATTTACACATGTGTTTATTGCCAACCTCATCAAAACATGCATAGTTTGCTCACATACATATTTCCAAAACAGACATTTACTGAATGTATTACTACTTTACGTTGATTTTGATATGTAAATAAAACATTGTACTACTTGTTTGTACAAAACACTTTTCATTTGCTATGTTGTTTGTTTCCATGTTCTGTCTGCATACAGATGGTATTATCATATCAATTTTTAGCTCGACTATTCGTAGAATATGGAGAGCTATACTACTCACCCAAGTGTCGGCGTCACACCTTGGTTAAGGATTTGCGTGCAAGCACACATAGGTTAATATCTCGGTTGCTTCTTGAGATATCGCATTGAGACTTGATACAATGGTACTCAACCATCCAACCTACTTAATTAACCAAGTTAGATAACTCTACTTTGCATTTAATGCAAATTATAGGCTTTTATTATTTGACTAAGAAATTCTGGTTAAGGTTTTGCATGCAAGCACACATAGGTAAATATCTCATTAAGTACCCGAGGTATTGCATTGAGACTTGAAACAATGTTACTCAACCATCCAACCTACTTAATAAACCAAGTAAGATAACTCTACTTTGCATTTAATGCAAATTATAGGCTTTTATTATTTGACTTAGAAATTCTGGTTAAGGTTTTGCGTGCAAGCACACATAGGTAAATATCTCATTAAGTACTTGAGGTATTGCATTGAGACTTGATACAATGGTACTCAACAATCCAATCTACTGAATTAACAAAGTTAGATAACTGTAGTTTGCATTTAATCCAAATAATAGGACTTTATTATTCGACTTAGAAATTCAGGTTAAGGTTTTGTGTGCAAGCACACATAGGTTAATATCTCAGCAGCTACTTGATGTATTGCATTGAGACATGTTACAAGGCACTCAACCATCCAACCTAATAATTAACCAAGTAAGATAACTTGACTTTGCATTTAATGCAAATGATAGGCCTTTATTATTCGACTTAGATATTTTGATTAAGGTTTTGTGTGCAAGCACACATTATATAAATATCAAAGCAACTACTTGATGTATTGCATTGAGACTCATACAATTACTCAACCATCAAACTACCCCATGTAAGATAGCTCTAGTTTCATTAAATGCAAATAGTTGCCCTTTATTATTCGACATAGAAATTCTAGTTAAGGTTTTGCGTGTAAGCACACATAGGTAAATTTCTCAGCAACTACTCGATGTATTGCATTGAGACTTTATAGAATGGTATTCAACCACTAAATGTCATTGATAACCAAGATATATAACTGTATTTTGCAAATAATTGCCCTTTATTATTAGACTTAAACATTCTGGTTGAAATTTTCCATGTAACCACATTTATGTTTATATCTCACCATATGATTGCATTGAAATCTTATCTAACAGCGATCCATGCATGTTTCGCCAAAACTTTTCAATCCTTACACTGAAAAGCGGCGGAAAAGTCGAGCCCGCTGTCTCTGTGCCAGCTCTTGTTCAAAATTAACGTGATGTTCATTTCCATTGTAAAACTTATCGTTTGGAACGTTCAAACATATTCTACATACATTATTTTTTATCTTACACTGTATATATATGTTCTGTATGTATATATCACGCCTAATAAAATTGAAGCCTGTCAACTCGTACGTTGTTGTAAAACATATGAACCCCACCTTTCAACTTCCCTGTGTGCTCCTATCAATTGTTTCTGAAATTCCTGTCATCATTTGAATAAATTGCTTACTCTCTCGGGGCACCGTTCCTCAGCGCTTTCAGCGCTTTGATTCTTATTGGCTTCTACCGAAAAATAATTTCTTTATACTTTCGGCGTATCTAGTTTAGTAATTTACTTTAGGCTGTTTCTTATTGGTATTCGGAACACCTCGGCCAATTTACATCGAAAACAACCTCGGATGCATGTCGGTACATCAGTAGGAGTAGTTTGTATTTTTTTTAAATAGTTGTATTAATCAATTCTAGCTTTTAAACGTGTACTTTTATATTTAGATTGATTCCCAGTGAAGTGCATCAATGAATAAATAATTAAGATTCCGAGGAGCGAAGTCATTAAGTTTAACTGCTAAATTAAGATAAGTACGCGATTTACCTGCAGCGTAATTAAATGTAAATATTTCTGGCATTGTTAACGGTGCATATACCTCCGAGGTACTTTTCGATTGAAAATTGACAGTGTTCTACATTTTTGACTGCTTGCTAAGGGAGCAGTTATTTTATTTTTACATTTTTACCCCCGCCCCCCCTTAATTAAAAGGACCGATTTTAGCGCATAAAACTTATTTATTTTGAATCATACTTCAAAACTCTCATTGCAGTTTCAAACACATAATACCAGATGTTCATATACGACTGAAATTAACATGAACTATGTAGTATAAAAAAATAAATGAAATACTGTAAGAATAAAATTAGTATCAAGTTCATTTTAGAAAATAAATTCAAATAAAAGAAAGACGGATGTAAAACTAGCAAATGTCACATCTAATTATATGTTGCATGTTTACGTATTCATGAAGCCTTAGAACTGAAGTATAGATTTAAATGTTCTTATTATCATTAAGAACTCGAACTACGTTACCAAGTACAACACTTTAATACCAGCATATTCATCAATAACACAGCTGGCATTCAGGAAAAATGCTATAATTCTGAAATACAGCATACGAAATGAATTGCATGTAAGAATGTCATAGTGCGTGATCTGGCGGACAATACCTTGCATAGAATCCTTCAACCAATGTTAATATATATGCTCACATATTGTCTCTGAAGTCTACGGTTTTGGAATGCATTACAAACGCAATTAAAAAAAAGATGTAGATAGCTACGTTTTATTCGTGCAGTAATGGAGAGCATAACATATTTACAAGAAGACTATAATACATAGATTTACAGATATTATGTACACAACAAACGTTGATTTATAATAATCATAGCATACATAGCATGCTAACATGTTACACAAAAACGACATGGGTCATACGAGCCTAAAACATATAAGCGCTATCTGAACATCACTAATATCAGTATCAAGTATCTGATATATACTCAACTCACGTTTTCTTAACTACAAGTAAGTGAATTAACGCCTTAGCAATTGGGTCAAATATCAAACAATCATGACAAGTTGTTGTTGCATATTTAAATACTTTTGCACACTGGCCCTTATGAGTCTTAAACATTATACTTTTAAAAGCATCCATACCACAGCAGTGAATTATGCTATCCCACAAGGCCTTACGTTCCTCTCGTTTGTGGCAAAAGCAAATTAAATGTTCAATATGACCTTCGACCATCAGATTACACGCTTTACATTCAGTTGAGAATGACCTTGATACAAACGTAACCGTCAAGTGAATAAGCGCCGAACATGGTTTCCGGAGACGAGGGTTACTTCTTACAACAAACCATAGCGGCGAACATTTGTACTGCGTAATGATGTTTCGGAGCGCCTCGCCGCTAGAAGAGTTCGTCATGTTATCATATATTATTGCTTTTACGCGCATCATAACATTTCTCTGAAGAGTCCGTTTCCAGGATACCTTATTTGGGAATACACCAGAACCAATATATACGTGTAGATACATTACGAGAGTGTAATTTTGGAACTTATATATGTCCGGTAGAAATCCAGTATTTTGCTTATCACCGTTCATGAAAAGTAGATGTCTATGTACGCATATCTGTTTCGCCAGATAATGGCTTGAGTTTTCGATACTGAATAATTATTGGTGTTATGTCTAACGTACAAAGCGCAAAATTCGTAGACTGCAGACGCATATTTGTGAAAATGTTGCATATGTTTGACACAAAATCGTTGGGCAAGTCCTAGTTTATGAATATTGTCCTAAGAATAAACTCTCCACATTTCACAGCCGTATAAGGCTTTTGGCGTGATAACGGATCTTTAAATAGTTCTCAGGGTTACCGCTCTCATCATGTCCGGGTGTATCCCATTGATAATAATACATAAGTATAACCCACGGAGTTTCCCACCTGCAGTATACAGCAATTCCTAACAAGACAATGTCTCATTGTCTACACTATAAATGAGTATTTTTATTTACTTCGGCTAAAATGTTCTGTCCGAAAAGAAATGGTTTACGTTTTACCGATTTTGGCATATTTTAGATAACAGCACACTTTTGGGGAAAGTATAGGAATCGCCATTTCTTTGAGTATTCGCAAGATATTCTTAGAATATTGTCCATCTCTGATTTTTAATAGAAGATCAAAACCATATCATCCGCTACTGTAGAATAATTATCGGGCGGTAGTTCTTTGGGTTATCTCTGCTCTTGTTGCCTCCCTTATGTTAAGTTATTATATCTTCCCGTTTTTGTATGATTGACATAATCACGTTGTGTTACGAATGTTTAAATATCCATCCATTTACCATGACCCTGGTGGCGGATCCATGGTCTAGTGGTAACACTCTTGACTGTCAATACAGGGGCCACGGGTTCGATTTCCTGCCGCTGCACTACAAATACATATCATATACCGGGAGGGACGTAAATGGGGTCCTGTGCGGCAGTGCTATACACCGGTGCACGTTAAATGACCAGGGTCGCTCTAACCAGGGTTACTTTTAGTCTGTGCACTATGCTCCATAAAAAAAACTAAAATGACTTACAATCTTATCGGGGCACTCGCCGGAAAGGCCCGAGTGCGGGAACAAATAAGCTTACACACCACCATGAGTCCCTGTGGGCAGGATGATAAGGTATCAATAATCTAATGTGTTCG
This sequence comes from Mya arenaria, assembly GCF_026914265.1. Classification (NCBI taxonomy): domain Eukaryota; kingdom Metazoa; phylum Mollusca; class Bivalvia; order Myida; family Myidae; genus Mya; species Mya arenaria. Next base: position 13,343 of record NC_069129.1, on the reverse strand, counting down.
TGTGTACGCCTCTCACTACTATCAGCTTGTTTTTGATAAATTCTAATTGTAGTTTTTCTGAAATTTCGGTATCAAATATAAAGTTATTATAATAATATGTGTGTTTTCAGATTCATTACCGGGAATTAACTGTTGGTTGCAAAACATGAGCGAGTCCCTGTAAGAACGGCCAAATTCTCAGATTAAATGCAATGATTATCTCTAAATTAGTTCAAATGCAGTTATTTCACTTACTTTTGTTAATACCAAATACCAATTGACATGTACTATTTTTTAATGTAAGAATAATGCATTTTCTTTATGTCTGACTAAATGCATGTATACAAGAGATCCTTATGCAATCGGCCATATTTCACCTTGACAAACTACATTCAACAACTATTTAGTCATTCTTGTATACTGTATTCCTATTTATTGATGAATTTGAATCTCAAATTGAAAAAGCAGCATACAGTCTTTTTATTTTTCCTTCCCATATATCGGCCAAGGCAGTGTCATCTTTACACAAAACACAACTTTTATTACCATCATTAACACTCATTTTAATCTACTGTTTTTGTTTATGAAATAAAATAAAACGTACAAATCAAACGTAGGACACCATTTAATAAAAATCAGCAAAAAATGCATACACATAGGCATGGTGAGTGTCATTAAGAATGACATATGTCCAATAGGCGAACACAGTTTCCCCCGCATATGTCTGCAATGCATTGCAGGTGACATGAAATGAAGTTAAGTTGACTTACCAGTGGAAGCAGTCGTCACAAATGCCACATGCAATCATTGGATCCGTATCAGTCTGTACTACCCCACACATTGGGCAGACGTGCAGATCACGCACCATGCTTCACCATCAGCCTGAAAATGACTGGTCTGGAAATGTGTACCGAAATAAGATGATTGTGGGTGTGTAGCTCAACGTCTACTCAAAAAACTCACAGTCAATTGATGGGAATGAACTCCTGCTTTGGTGTCATTTGACCTATACAAAATGTATAGACATTTAACCTAAAATATTCAAATGACACCAAAGCAAGAGTTTATTCCCATCATATCACTGTGACAAAACTTGCATATAAGGAATCTGCTCCACACATCAGCTAGCTTTCTTATAAATCCATAGACCTTTATTGTCAATTTTGATGGCTTGTAATCCCAAATTGCACTGCAGTGGAACACGGATTACCGTATTATGCGATATGTATTGCGTGTGGATTGCTGATGGGTATATAATAATAATAATTATTAAAAAAGAACGTCTTAATCTACACAATTGACAAAGCTACTACAGTTGTTGTAGACTACCCTTTGTTTCATTTAAAATAAAAGTTATCCTTGTTTATAGTCTTCATTTTCAGCAAAACATTGCCTTCTGACGTGGCATATATGACGCAATTTATCACGTGATATACACACACTGTTATATGGTAGTTAAAATTCGCATACGGTAATTGTCATTCCTACTTTCTACATCAGATATTGGCATATAACTAAACTATTAAAGCTGCACTCTCACAGATTGACCATTTTGACAACTTGTTATATTTATGTCATGGAACAATATTAAGCAAGCTCAGTAGCCAAAAGTTTAAACATAAACCCCGTTTAAAGGCACAGGGTAAAGACATAGAACACAAAAAAATCACAAGCAAGAAACAAGGAACAACAGCACAAAACTCCACAAACAACAAGCCAATTTTTGTGTAAATATCTGTGAACCAGTGATATAAGACTGCTGACAAAAGATTGGATCGCAGGATTTCATATTTTCATTTGAAAATTCATAGTTTACGGCTAAAAGCAATACTGTAGTGCGAGTGCACTCTTTGACCTGTTTACTCATGAAGTGCTGACGTCACTGGTGCGGGTTTAGATCTAGGGGAGTTCGAGACCAGCTGTTGAAGAGTAAGACGTTCTTGTGAATTGCTAAATAAAAGATCTCACGTGTTCATTCCTAAGACTAAATGGTAAGCTAGGGAATACTTTCATGGTGGCAGCGGTGTTTTATTAAGCAGTTCCAGTGCAATTGTTGCTGAAATTCTGCAACTTTTGTTAGCAAATTTTCCACGAGTATTTTCCCGCGTTTGAAGCCACATGTTTTCGTCAATTGTTGGCCATTGTTAATTTTCGTCTGGTCTTACCAGTTGATTATTTGATTTTACGTCGTAGTCTTCATGGACTGCAACTAACCCGACCCCTTCTTTTGCTTTTGTTTGTTTTTTGAGGCCTTTTCAGCGTCCTTGGCCACAGACTGTGTGGGTTGTTTATAGTTTCTAAATATGACTGCATCGTATCTTTGAAAAGTTTTTGCATTAGGTGCCCTGAATTGTATCCCTCAGTCTGCAGTTAGAGTTGGGATCTCTAATCATAGAAGTACTTGGGGTTTACCTATACGTTTATTATTATTTGTTTTATTGATAAATTTCCTCAAAATAATGCATACTTTGATAAGATTTACCTTTTGCGTTTTATCTTTATTAAGGATTGTTTGGATAAGAGTGAGGTTTAAACCCCCAGTAAATTTACATTTGACTGACCGTTCTAAGGCGGTACCTAACAATTCTTGATAAACATACCTGTTAACAAGTTAAGATGCATTCCTCCTTACCTGATAAGGACCATATATCCCAAAGAGGTAGAACAGGCGTCCCCTCATGGCCACTCTGTGCGCAGGGGTACACATGCATTGGAGAATATACCTAAATCTCTGGTATATGATGGTAAATCTAGCTGGCATTCATTCGAAATGAAGTTTCAGCAGTGTGCACACACTTTTGGCTGGAGTACAGATGATTGTACACTCTGTTTTTTACATTGTTTGTCATGGAAGGCACTCGACAAATATGCTCGATTGCTACAATGCAGTCCACAAATGCCATAGCGTTCTTTATTGAGCAAACTTAAGGTAGGGTTCGACTCAGAGTTTCCAGCCTCCGCGCAAGCCAAGTTTGCTGACGCTTCTCAGGAAAAAGGTGAGTGTATGGAAGACTGGGTAGATAGGGTACATGAACTAGCTGCCGATGCTTTCCGGTCACTGCCGGAGACCTTCACTAACCAGCAGGCAATAGACCGCTTCTGTCAAGCCCTGCAAGATCTTGAAGCTGGTCATAGAACCTTCATGCGTAAGTATACATCCATTGAAGAGGCCATGAATAACATAAGGTTGTTTCATTATTTCAAGAGTGCTATGGGTAAGAGAAAATCTATTCATAAAGTAGTAGATTATGACCAGGATACAGCAAATACGCAGTTCAGGATCCTACTGGACCTGCGTTAGACATGAGCAAGCTACAGAAAGAAATACAGAGTCTACGAGAAGCGGCTTGGCGAAACAACACCAACCACTCAGCAGCGTACAACTCAGCAACGGTTCAACAAACCAAGAGGTACATTAAGTTGCTGTGTATGTGATAGCAAATCTCATAGGATTGCCGAATGTCCCCACAAAAAAAGAATTTTAAACGCAACAGGGTCGGGACAGGGAGCCGAATCTCGACCCAGCAAGACTCCGGCTCAAGCCCAGCCGAGCGAAAGGAGGTAAGTAGCAAACTTGTTTCGAATGAGACTTTACCGTCAAATACACTACCAGATGGCCCATATGCAGTCATAGCTTTATTAACTGAGACCACTAATGACATTCAGCCAGAAGAACAAGGGGAAATACCTGCTCCTTGTTCGACTCCAGGATCTCTGCCAGCTATTGGTATAGTTACAGACAACGAGATTGCGCCTCCCGTCAAGGTTTTTTGTTTGTTGAAATCCATGTCAGCATTCACAATACCTGTCTGTGTGGGTAATGTATGGGTAGTCGCCATAGTCGACTCGGCTGCTGAGGTATTATTTCAGACAGGGTTTTTGCTAATCTTAAAAGGACCCCTAATAAGCTTCGTAATGTGAGGCTTGACACGGCCGGTCGGAAAATGTTCATACTAAGGTTTCATTGCTGATGATGTGAAGCTGTTAATAGGCAAGCACCGCCATATCGGTCCAATTTATGTCGCCCCCATTGAGCAAGATATGCTCTTTGGGGTGGACCTCATGAAGCAAGGAAATGTTTTACTCAGCATGGGTAAGGGCACGATCAATTTTGAGGGTTACGAGATTACCTTTAACTCTGGTAAGATAGATGCTGCACCTATTGTTGCTCGTGTGACAGTTGCAAAGCCCCGTGTGATCCCTCCTAACTCAGTAGCAAAGGTAGATTGTGTTATAAGTACTGAGATGCCAGATTACTTAGTGAAGCCTTGTGAAGACGACAGGTACCAACTCCTTAGAAAAGAAAGAGAGGTGGGTAGGGCCTATCCCGCCGAATTGATGGAGCATACCATCTGCTCTGTCGCTCCAAAGGATAAAGACACTCATTCGGATATCACGAGTGCCCAGTCTTTATCTGATGTAAAGGTCCAGGTGCCACAGCACCTCCAGACGATGTTCAATGCATCTATCGGACACTTGATTGCTGAACAACAAGTTGCATAAGCGCAGCTCTTGACAACCTATGAAGACGTGTTTGCTTAAGACGAATTCGATTTTGGTTCATTTACCGACATTGAACATGGTATTGATACTGGTAATGCCAAGCCTATAAAGCAGCGTCTTCGTAGGACGCCCCCTGCTTTTGCTGAAGAAGAGGAGGCGCATCTAAAAAAAATGTTGCAAGCTGGTGTCATAGAAGAATCCACTTCCGATTGGGCATCGTCTCCGGTGCCCATTCGCAAGTGTGATGGCAGCGCAAGGTGGTGCATTGATTATCGGGCTGTTAATAATGTGACAGTCAAGGATGTCTTTCCCCTCCCTCTTGTTGGTGATTGTCTAGACACACTTGGCGGAAACGTTTTGTTTTCAAAGCTAGACGCTAATTCGACCTACTGGCAAGTGTCCATCAAGCCTGATGACCGCAAAAAGACCGCTTTTCTTACAAAGTGGGGCCTGTTTGAGCATGATAAAAAGGGTTTTGGCCTTTGTAATGCCCCAGCCACGTATGCTAGGGTTATGAACCTGGTTTTGCGTAGTTCCTTGATGACATCCTTGTGTTGGGGAAAACCTTTGAAGATCACTTAGTAAATCTGAGTGATACATTGCAGCGTTTAAGACTTCATGGTCTGAAACTTAAACCAAAGGAATGTGAGTTCCTCCAACAGGAAGTGGAGTTTCTGGGCAGAAAAGTTAGCGGTGGTACCTTGGCTATGACTTCTGCTGATACTGAAGCAGTTTCTAGCTGGGCCGTTCCAGAGTGCTCAAAAGACGATGAGCGCTTCATGGGTCTAGCTAATTATCACTGGAGCTTTATCAAGAATTTCTCAAAGTTAGGTGAACCGCTTTTCGCGGTTGTGGGTAAACATAAGTTTCAAAGGGGTGAAGAACAGCAAAATGCGTTTGATCTACCTAAGCAAGCATTGGTAAACCCTCCAGTCCTTGCTCTCCCTAAACAAACTGGAGAGTTTGTTCTAGATTGTGACGCATCAAACAACGCACATAGTATCTCGTGGCAGAAGGGCTCAATGATACAGAGTGAGAGAGAGTGTGCACAGGGGATCAGCGAGTGCTCAATCCATTACAGAGCAACAACACCATGTCTGTGACAACAGTAGCAACCCGGTGGACCGAGGGGGTTCTCCGCAAGTAGCTGTCTCTGAAGTAGCCGTTTCAGCTGAGCTTGATACTCAGGCTTCTCCGACAACAGTGCAGTCTAGTTCATTGGTTTCCGAGCCAGTGCCTATTGTAGAAGATAGCAGGACATTGGATCCAGGGGGGCATGTTGTTTTTATTGAAATCCTCAAAAAGGATGATGTTGACAGTATCAATGTTTGCGGTCTGGGTGCAGACATTGAAGATAATGCCATATGGGGATTTACTCTAAGTGATCTCCACGAGGCTCAGAGTGCAGATAAGGATCTTGACTACATAATTGAATGGTTAGTGAATTCAGCTAGCCCAACTAAGAGAGATCTTTTCCTGTCCAGTCCATGTGCCAAACCATACTGGATAACTAAAGAGCAATTCCTGTTGATTGAGGAACAGTCGATATCGACAACAGTCGACAAGAGTCTTGTATCGACAACAAGATGGGGGAGAAGAGAAGGTACTAGTGGTTCCAAAATCGCTTCAAAGTGAGGCCATTCGTTTGAACCATGACTTGCTTTCGGCAGGTCATCAAGATGTATCACGAACTAAGTCCCGTATCAAAGAGAAGTTCTTCTGGTACCGGAAGGGTCAGACATAACCAATTATGTTTCCACTTGTGCTGCTTGCAATCAGCAGAAAAAGTCAGAAAAGTATGGTCATACTCCTATGAGGGTGTATCGAGCTAGTGCTCCAATGGAAAGAGTACACTTGGATTTCATGGGTCCTTTACCAATGACGCCCAGGAGAAACCAGTACGTGCTTATGATGGTAGATCAATTTAGTAAATGGGTAGAATGTGTTCCATTGGCATCACAAACAGCGGCAGTAACAGCTTAAGCAGCAGTTGACCAATTCTTTTCTAGGTTCGGGTATCCTTTACAGGTCTTCTCTAATCAGGGACGTAATTTTGAATCCAAGCTTATTACTTCACTTTGTGAGGTCCTTGGGATTCATAAGGCAAGAACGAAACCTTATCGTCCCTATGCTAATGGTCAGGTAGAGCGATACAATCATACCCTGATGGATGCAATAAGGTGTTACATTGGGGATTCGCAAGACCAATGGGGCATCCATCTACCACAAATTGAAGGTGCACTACGTAGAGCTGTCAACCGTAGTACAGGGTTTACTGCAAACAAGCTCATGCTTGGCCGAGATGTAATCACTCCTGCACATTTGGTGTTCCCACATACATCACCCGCTAGGGTACCAGCAGACCAGTATGTGGAATATTTAGGTAGCTCATGAGACAGCACGTGGTAATTTGAATACGTCAATAAAACGTATGAAACGAGACTATGATGTTCTGCAACGGGCATATGAGGTAGGTGACGTAGTTTATCTCTTAGACACGGCGTCTATCAAGGGTAAATGTCGTTAGCTCTCTCAACCTTGGAAGGGACCGGCTGTTATCATAAAGAAGATGACAGTATCCCTTTACCGTGTCGAATTGCGAAAATCACTTTTCGTGGTTAATCGTGACCGGATGAAACCATGCCGTGACCGATCCTTACCAGATTGGGTCCGTCAATGGCAGTCCAGTCCTCCGGTGGAAGCAGATGACAGAGCAGAAGATACCTCACCATATTGTTTCTGCCGCCAACCATGGCAAGGCAGTTTCATGATCCAGTGTGACGGGTGTGATGAGTGGTTTCATGGTGCATGCGTCAACATTACAGCAACAGAGGCACTAGACATAGATCAGTACTGGTGCAAGGCATGTAGAGCTAAGCAATAGCTCCCTTTTATGCTGTAATGTGGGTCAAAGGGCAATCGGTATTTTCTCTGCTTTCAGATGACTGACTTTGGAGAAAGTTTGGAGCAAGCAGGGGAGAAGAAGACCTTGGTAGCTTGTCGGAACTTAATAAGGGAACTAGGTCTCTCCGGGCTTTGAACAGAGCGCCAAATGGCCCTGTTGCAGCAGCAGGTCGCCATTGCCAAGAGCCAGAACCAAAGACAGTGGTTGAGGGCCGTAGCTGTAGAAGCTTGTGATCTGCAGTTTCAGTCAGACCAGTGGGTAGATGAGAATATTTGCAAGGTCCCCCACAAACAGAAGCCTGTCCGTGAGATGCCGGCTGGCCCCTCAAGGGACAATCGTCTTCAGAATGATCCTTCCCTTGAGCAGGTCCTCATGAACTTTGCAGAGGCTACAATTGAGCCAGAAAGTGCATCAGTAGAGATGGCGGAGGCAGAGGAGGAAGCTTTGTTAGCTGAGCCGTCGAAGGAAGCTCAGGAGCCGTTGCCGCCATCCCCGCGCCGAAGTCCACGCGGGAAGCCTGAAAGAAATGTCCCTGCTACAAGTCAACCGACGGTTGCCCCTAAGGTTGCTCCCAAGGAGAAATCTCCGCATAAAGTGCTGAAAGAGCCTAAGCCAAGGCATCGTTCCTCTAGGGACTCTTCGCGACGTAGCTCGGGTTCGAGTTTTCACCGTTCCTCTGGGGACTATTCCCGTTCCAGGTAGCAACCTGCAAAGAGGTAGCGAACACCCGAAAAGCATCGGAGATCACCAGAAGGCCGGAGGCTGACTGGTCGTTAAAGATCCTACCAGCCAAGATCACGGCCTATTGATTCCGGTACTAGGAGTCTTAGGTTCGTGAGTCCAGCTCGGCAGCCAGTCAGTAAGAAGCAGTGCGTAGGAAACATGTGCTGTGTGGCAGGATGCGGAGCAATCTCTTCCAGGGCCCATGCTTTTGAGGCTCATGTTCCAGGGATCTTCAACGAGGAGCAGATCCTCACTGAAAAGGTGACCACGCAGCGCCTTACTGCCCTGAATCTGCAGGCCATGCAGTTGAGTCGCACCCCACACCTGCAGTCTCAGTTAATTTCATTGACCTAGCGGGCCAAATTAGGGCAGACGAGGTCCAAATCAACAACAGGAGTAAGGCCTCGGTACAGACTCGAAGTGCCTTGTCCGGAGGTGCTTTCTCTGTCCCCTCTTTCAACCTCTGGTTTATTGCTCCACTGGAGAGCTCAGATTGTCATCTGCACTCTACTAAACCACTCCAAAACTTGAGGAAGGCTTTTCCAGCTGCGGAGTGCCTGGAAATCCCCATGGCATGGGATAGCCACTTCCATGCTGACCGTACAGTGGAACGGGCTCAGATGGGGGTAGATGAGTTACGGCCCTTGACGACTCGGCACCCTGTACCTCTTCACCAGCGGAGTAGCGGTTTCCTGTGATATGAATAGTTACCCTACTCAGCTAGAAGTGGATCGACTACGTTAGCAAGGTGTTGTGGTAACTGTTGGTATTCACCCGAAACATGCAGCAAAATTAACGGAGAAAGATTGGTCCGCTTTCGAAGCAGCATTGGCATTATCGGGTGTTTCCGCCTTGGGAGAAGTAGGCATTGACTACATTTTACAGTCATCCACATATATACCCGGAGTAATTCAATGATTAAGGATCCCAACTCTATCTGTAGACGGATTAATACAATTCAGAGTACCTAATGCAAAACGTTTTCAAAGATTCGATGCAATAATTCTTTGAAACTATGAGCACACAGTCTGACTTAGAAAATAAAAGGATTAAGACTGTGTGTAAACTTAGAGTTTCATAATAAAAAGCATCATTGTACTAAAACTGGAAACAAATAAAGAGAACATTATTAAAAATAACTGTTCTTCCAAATGAATACCTATGTAAAATATTAGAAGAAAAAGACGCCACAAGCCGGAACATTCCTAGCCAGCCAAAGACTGTTTTAAAGATAACTCGAATCTGTAAAAGTTTCATAAAATCAAAGGACTGAAAGTTAAGCTATGTAAGGATTTAAGGACGCTATATTCAACCTTATATTTTGTTTGAGGAATTCATCTTTAAAAACTAGAAGGCAAGTACTCTTCAAAGTATTGCCGTTATATCCACGGTTTAAATAAAATCCAAGCAATTTATTGAGTCTATCTGCACCAACTACCTGACGGAAACATTTTAATTTTACGATTGTTTTTAAAACATCACCATTAAAATCGGAATAATATTAGCAATCAGCGCTTTAAGACTACTTTTGTACTTTGATATAATATTATAATGACAATTAACAAACTTTGAGAACGTTTTCCTTAATTTATGATATCTGAAACCCTGTTTTAGAAGTTTTTCCGTCATAAGTTTACTGCGAGTGCTGAAATTTTTGACATCTGTACATGTCAACTGTGCAAAAAAACCCGTAACATGGTGAACTATGAACATCTCCATCTAAAGAAGGGTAATTAATTATTTTTAAATTAAAACAATTACGTTTATCATAAAGGTTGATATTCAATATATCTTCCCTTACTTCGAGTTGCAGATCTCAATAGGATGCGTTTTAATTGGATGCATTAGATTTATTAATTTGCGATTGTGAAGGGTATAATATTATCTGTAAATACCGGATTATCCAAACTTAGAATATCATCAATATATCTAAAAGAGCTTTTGAATTTATCAAAAAGGGCGAGACCCCCAGACTTAGATATTTTCAACATATTTTCACTTTCATATAGCAGTATAAAAAGAGGTATGCAAGTGAAAGTGCATAGTTAGTGTTATGTTGTGGAAAACATATAAATATAAAAACGACACTAAATGTGCTCTAACTATTTATTGAGACATGTATGGTACGATATCTAAACTAGAACTGATAAGCATGTGGCTGTGCCTAGGTATTTAACTTACTAGGGCAGATAACCCTTAGATGATAAAGCTATCATGTAACAGTTAGCATCCATTGGAATGCCTATTGATTGCTTATATAAACATTTACCGAGTTTTAGAAACTAATTATTTAGTACAAATTTTAATACTTCAATGACATCTGTGCATGTCCAATAGATATATTTATCTGAGCGATCATTGGTAAATAAAGCTTTTTTATCGTTAATTGCTATATAAGTAGTTTTCTTCCTAGCTGTTTGATAAGAGGAGTCAATTTGTTTGTAACTAAATCTTGTGGATTGATGTATAAAGCGTTGAAAAGTCATAAGTATTAAGCACTGAGACCTTACAACGTCTTCTTTCAAAATCATTAACTAAATCTAAAGAGTTATTGATAAACCAAAAGAGAATAATTCCCGAATTCTCATTAACTTTGCTACAGTATTTTTTCACATGAAATTTAATAGCAGTTAAGCAGGAGGTAAGTCAAATTGAAACCTGTTTAGTAGAACAGGAAATGGAATTAACTATAAATCGTAATTTATTCGGATTTTTATGCAGTTTAGGTAACCAGTGTATTGAAGGAATGTTTTTATGATCATCATTCAACACAACTTGAAATTTAACATTAGGATCAAAATGATTTTTAATAATACTTTGTTCATCGAGTTGGTTAGGAAGTTCTAGAAGATTGTAACTCTTCAATGATAGTTTTAACATAATAATTATAAATGTCAAACTATGATTGCATTATTAGCTGCTTGTCAGCTGGTACATATACCAGTTTTTTATGTAGAAATTTGATATCGATGATCAGCTTTGGAGTTATCGAAATAGAATTGGGGGAGGGCCAATGGATTATAGTTAAACCACTCTATTTTCTTATTATTAGGTACAATATTTTATTCATCCACGGAATTAAGGCAACCCCCTTCTCTTTTACACCAGCTTTTAAAATATTTAGATAACGTTTCTGTCAATTCTAATTTACATGCATGGAAATTACTTTCAGATGCTATCCGGTATTTAGGATCTTTATTTAGCATTTTTCCAGGAAGATTTGAAATGATAGAGTAAAGGGAATGACTCTACTCTAAATGAATGTGGAAGCACTCTGTATGACTTTCATACAGATATACTTAACTACATGAACATTAAAGTGTACATCTACGTTAGCAGTCAGTTTGATTACGGCTATTTATGACTTTAGTAAAAGCTGTTAACCCCATCTAACACCATAAATCGTAGATATTTGAGAAGTGCCAATGTATTTGTACCTCATTCAAATAATTACATGTCATGGCATGTAACAAATAATGTTTAAGTTAACTTCCTTATATGCGAGGTTAGAAAATCCCCTACTTTAACGAACATCATGGCCTGCTAAGAATTACATAAGGAAACTGACAGACAACTATTTAAAACAAGGAAACACTCTTTTTTCTTCAAATTTTGTATGTATTCTTTAAGAGCTAATATTTATCTCTCGAACGATTTGAATAACTTAAATAATTTTCCTTATTTGTACCCTTCACAACCATACTATGTTTTAAGCATGCCCGAAAAGAGACTTCGTTTGATTTGCTAAATCACTAAACGTGAAGAGGTAAACACTAAAAATTTAAATCATCTTTTCACTAATTCGCTTTAACATTTTAATATGCGCAGTAATGACACTTTTGTGCAAGACTTTGTTCATTAACTAAGAACTAAAATAAATATTCTAAAGCATATGCAAATGCTTTTATTCAATGTGTACACTAACAGTATTTCATTTTTAGACAGAACAAGTGCTTTAGGTGTATGGACATCCGGATCGGTCGATAAATTGTGTAAAATATTAAAATCGCGAAACACTGAAAAAGAATCCCATTCTTTTCGATCGACCATTTTCCTCTATTATTCACATAATGACAACATTTACGATAGTTTATAAAACGCTCGTTAATTTCAAAAACAGGTACAGGGTAAAATGGCGATTCAACTTATATGTCGGTTAAGTTTTACTTTATAATACAATGAAAAGATAATATTGGTGATGAAGTTCCATTACAATAAACGGAAAATTGATGAAAATAACAGACAAAATCCCGATGGAACGCGAACATTTTAACAAACGTGGAAGTTATTTTGAAGATTCTCAGTTTAAAACTGTTTTGAGTATTGTAACTATACGAACAATCCCATGATTTTAAAAAAACAAAGCTCGAAGTCGAGTTTTACTTTTTCCAAAATATACTTTATGCCATGTTATTGTGAAGAGGGGTGTATTATTTCTCCAATAGTACAAAACTACAATAATATTTACATTTTATACACGTCAAAAACAACTGTCAAATTCATAAAACTTCATTGTATTATGGGTATTGCATTAAATATGGACATGTGGTCAAGCTCTGGCTGTGTCTTTTTTCTAATGAAATGTGTTTTAAGTGACATTACAAGTTTGTGATTTGATAAAAATGACCTTCAAATCTTTCTAAGACCCTTTTATTTTCATTACCCCCAATTTCTGACTTCCTCTTTTTACGCACTATTTCGGACGCAAGTTAATATTATAATATATATCGTATAAATAATTCAATCACTCTATACATATGTTTGTTAAACATATTGGTAAATATTGTTAAGCAACTACAGCATGCTTATAAATAAGCACACTAATTTTTATATCATTTATATTTACTTTTTTCCATGAATTAGAAGGACGAAAGTTTGCAATATGTACTTCTACGTGCTTTCCACGTGCATCATTTCATGCGCTTGTTCGTAATATTTATTGGAATAATGTTTTCTCTGGAATTCGTTATTATAAATATGATGTGTTTTAATTAATTTATCTCTATTTGACAGTTGTTTCGGTAGTGTTTGAATAAAACAAAGAACCCGTATCCGTTTTTTGAGCGTGGTTGTAAAACGCCCTTAATAAAAATACACAGACGGAACTAGACTACAAGTAGCGCTCAACTAAAAGGAAGTTCTGTCGAACCTTCTGACGATTCTAGACGTGTTCCGTGCCTGACGTTCCTACCGACTGATTTCCTTTTTTATCCGGGTAGTGAGTGCCCTTCTA